>NC_079314.1:18310119-18620119 GCF_029931775.1 Euleptes europaea
TCTTGGACCTGCCTCTTTCCGTGTGCACACGAGGGGGGAACAGTGCCTAGGTCCGGGCTCCGGCACAGTCGGGGCTGTTTACCCCGCACGCGCCGCCCTTACCCAAGCGAGGCGGCAAAGCGGGGGACCCGACCCGAGCCTGGACCGCGGCTGTGAACTTTTTAAACTCTGCCTTACTTGAGCGCATGCATCTTTGCACGGGATTCTGTCTGAGCTCAGGCTGTTTTCCTCAAGATTTCTGCTTTCTTGGGTAGGAAAGTGTGAAGACTGTGCAGAGAATGTGGGGCATGACCCAGCCCATCCCTCTTTTCTTCTCATGTGAGGTTGGCCCCCCCTTCACCCACTTGACTTACCCCCACCACCATACTGATTTCACATGAATATCAAAATCCTACCGAACAGGCAAGGAACCGAAGCAAAGAGAGCAAGACCGGGAGCCTCCTGCCGAACGGGTCGCCTCGTTTCCACCCGCCGCTTGTCACTCGCTAGCTTACGTGGTGCCCGCCTTTCCATACAGCCTGGCACGAGGGGTGTTATCAGGCCAGGCTTTATTAATGTGCTTTCATTAGCAGCGTGGCATGCCCATGTGCTTTTCCTGTCGAGCAAGGCGGCTGGGCTCTTCCTTTCACAAGGGTTTGAAGCCTCCGGGCGGCCCTACGTTGTCACACACAAAAAAATGGGTGGTTTTTTTTTTGCTGATTTGCACAGAGGCCTAAAGTCACCCAGGCGTCAGTGCGTGGTGGAACTGTTAAATGCAGCCAAAACGAGGGCGACAGTAAACCCTTTCGCTGTGGAACAGATTGGCCACCGATACTAGAACAAGCTGCAAGTGCTATCCATTGTTCTGTAGGGATAGGGCATTTGGCCTCAGGCCCAGTTGCAGGCAGAATGGGGGGGGGACACATCTGGGCAGAAGTTGTTGGTCACAGCTAGCTTACTCCAGGAATTTGTCTCGTTGTATGTGATCTGTCTACTCGAGTGCAAGATGTAAATGCATACTCAGGCCTATGTCTGCACTACAGTAGCATGGAACAATTTGATACAGGGTGTAGAATTCAGCGTCCTGAAAACCGTGTTTTAAGCAGGGGGGAAATGTAATGGCTACAAGAACAGACCGGGGGTGGCGCAGGAAGCTTATGGCTCAGTGGGGTTTCCATTGGCCAGGGAGCGGCGTTTCAGATCTCTGGGGCTCTCCTTGCCTTTCACCCCGTTAACAGTTATACAGAACAGAGCTTGTAACCTGCATATCGCATCCAGCCTTTCTGGGTGCAGATTTTTCACCCTTAACTGTACAATAGACACAGTCTTATATGTGCTGCCACTGGAAGCGAGGGAGGGGGGTTTTGGGGCCGGGGGACAGCGCAGGGATGATGGAACAGCATCAGTGCCCAGGTAGGAAGTGTAAGTTGGAGAGTCAGCAGTGGGCTGTAAATGGGCCGTTTAAAAAAAAATTGGAAAAATTTTGTAGCAGACATGATGTTCATTAGGCACTGGGCAAGGGAGCACGTTACGTCCGTTGAGCACCACCCACGTCGCAAGCGCCGTAGTTTTCTGGAAGCTGGCCAACCTTGGGGTTCTGGATGGAATTAAGTTTGTTACGGTTTGAGCCAAACCAAGGTTTCGCAAGGAATCGCTTAACTCGGGAATGTATTCCATTAGTTCTCTCCACCCATTTAAATTATAAATGCTGAGAAGCGATGGTCATTTGGGATTCTTTGTATTCTTGCTTTCCCTTCTTTTTTTCGTCTCTTTCTCGGGCCAGCCCCTTCTCTCCCCCCCCCCCCCCGACCTCCGGCTTTTCTGTGGCTCTGTTTGCCACGCACCGTCCCCTCCATCTCCTTCGGAAGCGAGTCCGTGCAGTCTGCTTGACAACCGATAGCTTTATTTCACCTGTGACTTGTCTCCTGTGTAAAGTAAATTGCCTGAACTGGTAAGAGTGGCCCACCTGCGGCGGCAGCTTTTAACCTGCTCCGATTAGTAGTTGCTGTTATCATGGAATAGCCATAACTGAATTTCCATTGTAAACTGTTGGTAGTTCTGTCTGTATTTTTTTAAAAAAGATACTTGATAGAGATTTAGCAGCTCCTGTGAAATCTTGTGGCCGAGACTGGGTGTAGTCCGATTATGCACAAAGCACCGAGGGAAGGAAAAACAACAACCCCACAAATCAGTTTATTAGGTGTAATGTCAATCATCCTCAAAACCCTTGCTTTCATCACCCTACTCTACAAGGTTTTAGGTCTTCGGGCTACGAAGACAGGCCGGGAGTTATGGCGCTCCAGTCTTGTTCAGCATGACTCAAGACTAATTGGAAACTGTGATGGAGCTGGAACCAATTTGGCCCGTTGCAGCTGATAGGAGGTGGTCAGGTCGTGCGTGGGGAGTCAAAAGTCATAGCTGGAGAGGCATCGCCGAAGAGGAATAATAGGATGGATGCCCACAAGCCAAAGTGACAAGGTAGAAATCTTTGTAAGTGTGTTATTTCTGTTGGGAAGGGGGTGACTCACACAAGAATCCACCTGTATGGTTACACATTAGAAATTTAATTGTGGCAACCAACAAGGAATGCCTCTTGCATAAAACCCACTGTAGGGATAACTTTTTTAAATGTGTGTGAGTGTGTGTAAAGTGTCATCGAGTCACAGCCGACTTATGGCAACCTAGTAAGGTTTTCAAGGCAAGAGACATTCAGAGGCAGTTCACCCATTGCCTTCCTCTGCATAGGGATCCTGGAATTCCTTGGTGGTCTCCCAAGTACAAACCAGGGCTGACCCTGTTTAGCTGCTGAGATTGGACTAGCCTGGGCCATCCAGGTGAGGGCACTTCAGCAGGTGGCAATAGAGCAGCACAGGTTGTGCCTTTTCTAAAACGACAGCATGGTTGTGTCTTGTACTGGGACTGGCATGCCTTTTCCTGAAAAGGTATGGACTACAGCTGTGTCAGCTACTGAACCTGCTCAAATTATGTGGCTGCATCCCCTGGCCAGCGCCTTGTACTTCTCCAGGAGTAGAAGAAATTGTGCAAAATGAGCCATGCAGCAATGCATCAATGTATGCAAGTCACAACACAAGCTTTGTTTTTATGTTTTTTTTAAAAAAGGACCCAACCTTCTTTAAGAGGATCAGTTGCACTCAACCTCCTACCGTAACTTTATAGATGTTATTGTTTTGAGGAGCAGGTTCTGCTCCCGTTATTCCAGGGCGTGGGAGAAGAAGCAAGGGGGTGTGGACCAAAGTTGCTGTTCTAAGCAGTTGATGTTGGGGTGGGGTACAAATGTTAAAGCACAAATGCCAAAGCTATTTAATCTGCAACTGTACAGTTATGTTTATGGATGAGGGTGAGGGGGAAGTTGAGGATAGCTGCAGGTATGGGGCAAGATCCATATTTCATCAATCTAAAGTGCTTTATGTGCAAATTTTATGGCACTGAGCAAGTCTGAACACATGGAAAGCTCGCACCACACAGTGCAGAAGGAACAGCTAGGAAATCTTTCCCCACACCTGTACTTTTCCCTAAACTCATCAAGCTTTCCTCTTACCCTCCTGAATAGAAATTCACAGCCAAAGCCGACATTGCCTTACTGTTAATATTAAGGCCTCCTTCCTTATGGCGCTCTTCCCTTACATGGGGGCAGGGGGCGGTCAGTCTGTATTTAGACCCAAGATCGCTCCTCTGTTGGATAGAAGTCACTCAACTTTGAAAACAAAGATGTGGGGGAGTTGGAGTAGGACTTGAATGTGGGGCAGGAGAAATGTTATGTTGCAGAAGAAACTTTCCTGCTTCTGAAGGGAGGGGCTGTGGCTCAATGGTAGAGCATCTGCTTGGCATGCAGAAGGTCCCAGGATCAATCCCCGGCATCTCAAGTTCAAGGGACTAGGCAGGTAGGTGATGTGAAAGACCTCTGCCTGAGACCCTGGAGAGCCACTGCCGTCCTGAATAGACAATACTGATTTTGATGGACCGAGGGTTTGGTTCAGTATAAGGCAGCTTCATTTGAAGACACTGGGAAGAGGCCATGGAAGACTGGCGGCTGGAAAGCCATTTAGGGCAAGGCAGTTTACACTCAGCTTGCATCTCATCTAGCTTCTGAGACTGATGGGAGAACAACTAGTCAATCTGATAACTAAATCATATTTTAAAACATGCTTTAGAAATAGATTGTTTCTCTTTCCACTTCCAGGCAGACAGTTTTAACAGCTGCTTGCTCATTGGTGCTTGAGACGAATCCCAAACTATTGAGAATGCAGGTAAACTGGGATTTGGGAGCAGACCAACAGATAGGAACCGCTCACACTGCAGAATGGAGCAGCAGTTGAGCACAGCTTTGTACTGAGCTAGACTTGCTAATCCTTCCATATCCAAGCAGTAGCTACTCTCCAATGTACAGTTAGGCATCTTTTTGACTTGAGCTGCCTGGGGTTGAACCTGGGGTCCTTCTGCATTCAAAGCCAGCACTCTGCTACTGAGTCCGCAGCCCTTCCTCCGACCTGTTGACCCAAAGGAGAAATCTGCCCGGGGTTCTTCCTACAGCACAGATACAGGGGGTGGACAAAGTCGGCCAGACAACGAGGTCTTCATAACATCACATCCCTTCGGGATTTTAGTGCCGTCTCCTAGGCACCAGCGGCAGTCTGCACCTTGTGCCAGATTTCATCCAGTGCAACAATTCACTTGCGGTTGCCCGAACAGAACGGTCTTAGCTCTAGTTTGTTGACTTATCCACCAGGACTGGAAACCGCACAAGCGGCGCTGGCTTTCACCCAGCTTCTCCAACCTTCCAGCCAACTATGTCCTGGCATAGAGTGCAGCTCCTCCAACGGTTCTGGTGCCTGACCATTTCCTCCTTCTCGATGCTTGACCCCAAGCAGAGAAAACCGCACTTGGCCAGACAACGCTTTTAAAATAAATTGCACTTTAATAAGAAAGACAATCTCTGGTGTGGCAGCTGCAGAGTTCAAGCCAGAAAAAAAAAAAAAAGATCAGTCCCTGCTTCTCTAGCTGAGCCGCCGTGCCGTTCTTTCAGTCAAGGTACGAAAGGCATCCCAAAAACCCAAATCTCCCAGGAAGTCAGGCATCCCCACCGCCACCCAGCCCCAAGATTAAAACAGCAGTTCTGGGGAAGGGGGGAGGGAGAAGAGAAGCCAGTCTCGTATGACACTCCCATCTGTTCTCTGGAATGCAGCACCCCCGAGCACTTTGACAGACACTTGTGTTCAGCACATTATTATTTTTTAAAAGACAGGCTGTTCAGGGCTCTGCCCACTGTGGATTCTTTGGTTTCCTCTGTCCGAGCAGTGCCGGCTGGGGGTCGGGGGCTTCTGTCCTGTGCCGCTCCACGGCGAGTCCCGTCACGTATGGCGCATCCCCTTCTCAGTGCCAATGAAGACAGTGATGTTGGTGTAGAGGGGGTGGAGTTCCTTGGACAGCAGCTGGTACTCTAGTGTGTTCATACCATCCTGCTTCCACGTTCTCCGTGTCTTGGCCAGCAAGTTAAATCTGGAGGAGGAATTCACAGGGAGGAGCTGATGGCTAGAATTCACGCCCCCCCACCCCCACCTTGCAACAGAATGGCTCTTCCTGTTGCTTAGAGGGAAAGTAAGCATTCAGAGGGGGCTTTTTTGTTTATATTTAAAACAGATTGTTTAGCAGTGAGGGTAGAAGGACATCATTAGCATTTGCAGAAAAGCAGCCTGAAAGAAGAGGAATCTTTCAAGAGAAGGATTACATACATACACACACACACACACACACAATCTGAGCAAGGCTGTTAAAGATAGGACCTTTTGGAGGACATTGATTCATAGGGTCGCCATGAGTGGGAAGCAACTTAACACACAAAATGTCTGACCCTCACCTGAAGAATAAGTGCCACTCAAGAGTTCCTAAGTGGGTGCTCTTTTATGATTAACTTCTGGGGCTATATACTCTGACGCTCCTAACACAACCCACATCATCTGTATCTCCATTGGGGCAGTGAAGTCTGACCTTGATTGGGTGAACTGAGGCAATGCTTTGGAACATTCAAGTTGGTTAAGGAGCAAAACAGTTTGCAGCCCAACTTCTGTGAGGGAATGGAATACTGTCAGTTTGGCTGGGATCAAGACCCTCGTATGGGTGAGGGCATGCAGAAAGCTGGGGAGTAATCCTAGAACAGGGAGTTCAGAGACCAGGCTGAAGCAAAAGAAGACCATAAAATAAGGCTTTGTTAAAAGCAAAGAACTAATGCAGGCAAGAAGGGACTAACAGGAAAGAAGAAAACTTCCCAGTGCTTAGGGAGAGGCTAAATAATTACGGAGGATGGAGAGAGAAGTGCCAGAGGGGACTGGCCAAGAAAGCAGGACGCAAGGTAATTGCGGAGACAACTGGTGGAGAAAGGAGGACCTCCCAACCCAACCCCCACCCCGGCAAACACTTACCTCTTAGGATTCTGCTCGTTGCCCTTGTCATGCCCATGCTTGATCATTCGGTAACGGCCATACTGAACAGATGGACGAGAAATCAACATCCCACTCAGCGCCACCCTGCAGGAAAGGGCATGGGCATCAGCCTTTGGACTCCGATCCAGCACAAAGCTCTCAGTCAAGACACGCCCATTAGATGGCCTTTCTCAGCTGCAGCATATGGAACCATCCTGGTTTCCTGCTCAATCCCTTTCTGCCAAGTTCTAAGGTAAAAAGGAGGGGGAGGCGTCCCTCAATCTTGTTGAGCCGGTAGATCCTTTTGGACTCTTGAGAGCACTGAGGGGGCACAGTCTAAAATGGACTATCACAGGGGGCACAGCCAATCACATAGTAGCTGCCACGGGGCTGGGGACCAATCACAAAGCACTGGGAAGTTCTAGGTAGTCGTCCTATGATGGAGACAGCTGTTTCCAAATGGGTACTTCCCCGCACATACAACTGAGATGCCTCCTGGGCTTTTCTGAAGCACTTCATAACTCCATTGAGATGGAGAAACACCAGGATTGGCTCTTTGATTTGTGGAAGAGTAACAGGACACCAGGAAGCACGTCTGTAGGTAGTGTAGCAATCACAGGGTACCATTTTGGAGATCAGTGCTCTAAGGCAATGGGCTTGGGAGACACAATCCCTCTTGGAACTCCACCCACAACTATACCACCTTCTCATAAACCGTAGAATTGACTGATTGTCATATAAATGACAGCCTTGATAACCACAGGCTATAGTTGGCCTCTTACATGGCTGGACACAGACCTGCCTCCTCTTCTACAGCAAATGCCCCACCTGACACACTCTTACCGGACTGCGATGTCATCATCTTCTCCACCCCAGCCCCAGTAGTTGTTGGGAAAGCCGTTCATCTTCATGTATTGCTCTGGACTGAGTGCTGAAACTCCCCCAAAGTAGGTCTTGTAGGGAAGCCTATGAGAATGATTGGGGGAAAAAATGGGCAAAGTGAGGTTGACAGGTCGGCTACCAGCCAACACTATTTATACAGGATCTCGGCTAGCCCCCTGGTGTGTCATACCCACTCAGGATTCGGGGCGGGGCATTACAAAGCATTTCAAAAGGGCTGGCAACTGTTTCTTGCCTCAAGACCAAGCTGATGGGTGAACTACAAAATGACATTTGCCTACGGAGTTACCAGGGGAGCTCTACATAAAGAAATGCAGTTTCCATTCTTTGTATGGCATGGCAACTGCAAAGGCGGGCAGAACATTGGAACGGGCTATTAGCACAACAGCGCCTGTATGTGGCACAGTTGCACAAAAGCAGGCCCACCCACCCAACTCTGGCTTTGGTGAGCCTCACTGGGCCGCTCTAAGCACTCTCCCCTGCCAGCCCAGTCGGGTCCAAGGCAGACCCCAGTGCCATGGGTGCTGTGTGCCACCCACACCCAGGTACAAGGAGCCAAAGAATGGCAGGAGCAAGCCCTGCCCATTGCCCTGCCCACATTTCTGCCTTGGGTCAATTCAATGACCTTCCCCCCAAGTAGCCACTTGGGTGTGGCTGTGGGGACTGTTCACCTGGCTCCCTCCCCAACTGGTTTGCCAGCCCCACAGTAGGAAGCTGTAGTGTTGCCTCCCCCTCTTCTGAAAAAGAGCAAAGGGCTCTTGGTATTGTTTTTTGTTGTTTTAGAAGAAAAGGAGATGGAGGGGAAGCATCTGCAGGACAAGGAGCAGGGCCTCCCGAAAGCCTTACTTGTAGCCGAACTTGTCCATGGCAATAGCCACATGCTTGGGAAAGCGGTCACAGGTGTACAAGTTGCGGTCGTCCTCGGGGATGAGGTCCACGTCATGGAAGAACATGCAGTCCCAGTCCTCGTCCTTCATAGCCTCTTTGAAGCCAACGTTCAAGAGCTTGGCCCGATTGAAAGTATAGTTCTCGGCCTGAGGAGGACAAGAGAAGGCATGGCAGTTACCCCGGAGTAAGGGCCATGCGTGCAGAGTCCAAGAGAAGACTTACAATCCAAAGAGACCGTGGATTGTTCTGTGTGTTTGTATCTGGTCAAACATGTGTTTGGGCTGTATATTTAATGCAAACACACTCTGTTTAAAGCTCAGAATTAGACTCTGATCCAATGCACATTTGGAGCCCTAGGAAACTTGACTTGCTTTAATTTCTCCCTGTGAATTGGGGTGGGTGTTGGCACCACAGAAATTAGCATGGGCAGTGCTATCTCTGATAAACTATTCAGTTTAATGCACATCGCAGTTCCCGTCTCTCTGTGTTTGGGCAACCACCAGTTCCTACCCTGCCTTTCTCTCAATCAACTTTATGGGGCTTCATTCACCCACAACCGCCAACACATTTCCTCCCTGTTCAGGGATCATAACACGTTCAGTAAACTGGGACAGCCTCACCTCTCTGTCTGCACAAATGTGCCCTAGGAACCCTCGCCTCATGCCTGCCTCTCCAGAGGACAAGACCCTCCATAGCACAAAGCCATGAATCACTCCAACTTTTAAAGGGAAGAAGCTTTACCACCTGCTTCAGCAGTCAGAATTGGACCTCCTGCGCAAGGTCCTAGAACACAGTATGAAGAGAGCCCTGCTGGATCAGACCAATGATTAATCTAGCCTAGAATTCTGTTTCACCAGTGGCTAATCCGATAGTTAAATCGTGGAGCTCCCTAACCCAGGATGTGGTGATGGCTGCCAACTTGGAAGGCTTTAAGAGGGAAGTGGACACGTTCATGGAGGGTAGGGCTATCCATGGCTACTAGTCAAAATGAATACTAGTCATGATGCATACATATTGTCTACAGTCTCAGAGGAGCATGCCTATTATATTAGGTGCTGTGGAACACAGGCAGGATGGTACTGCAGTCGTCTTGCTTGTGGGCTTCATAGAGGCACCTGGTTGGCCACTGTGTGAAGAGGCTGCTGGACTTGATGGACTTTTGTCTGATCCAGCAGGGCTTTCCTTATGATGCCCCCCGCAAAGCCTGTGTGTGTAAAGTGCCGTCAAGTCGCAGCCGACTTATGGCGACCCCTTTTGGGGGTTTTCATGGCAAGAGACTAACAGAGGTGGCTTGCCAGTGCCTTCCTCTGCACAGCAACCCTGGTATTCCTTGGTGGTTTCCCATCCACATACTAACCAGGGATGTCCCTGCTTAGCTTCTGAGATCTGACGAGATCAGGCTAGCCTGGGCCATCCAGGTCAGAGCCCCAAAAGCCTACAAAACTGTAATTTGTCCCTGCCTACAGTTGGTATTTAGAGGCACACCACCTCTGAACATGGGCTACCTAACCTTCATAGCAAATAGCTACCGATGAACCTAAACTCTACTAGTGTCTGACTCTCAAAAGCTTACATCCTGAAAGATCCTCCAATCCACTGGCTGTCCTGGGTAAATAAATAGCCATGCCCCACTCACAGCTGCACAAAAAGACCCACTTTTTTGTACAAACCTTGCAGAATAGCTGAGCTAGGGCCTCTGCACCCGCTCCTCCCAACAGAAGAGAGGCCACACATCAAGGTAGAGACACTGCAACAGCCACAGTATCTCCTCCCCAGTTTCCTGTGACTTAGAAGACAGGATGACAAAACTGCATTTCTTTATTTGTAGCCCGCCTTTCTCGCCGAGACTCAAGGCGGATTATGCAACTGTGGGTGCTGCATCTCGAACCTCCCCTCCGCTTCCCCACCCGGAGAAGAGGCTACAACATTGGCTCTTGCCAGAACGCCTGTCGGCCTTCAAGAGTCGCACTGGGAAGATAAGAGACCCATTCCCCGGATACTTGAGACTCCTGCCTGACCTAGACAGCGCTGCGCCGTACCTGGTGTATGATGTAGATGCCATAGTTGAGCTGCTGGCGCTGCAGGAAGGGGTGTAGGTAGTAGAGCAGGTACTTGAGGTGCTGCTCCCGGTTGCGGTGGGGGATGATGACGGCGGTTTTGTGGGTGGCGTCACAGTCAGGGGGGCGGTAGCGCCCGCCTTTGCTCACGAAAGGATTCTTCTGCACTATATCTTCCAGCGACAGCCCTCGGGGGAAGGTCACCCGAATGGGGCCTCCTGCAGATAGGCAGACAGAGAGCAATGAGGCTTCCTCTAGCTCAGTGGTTCCCAAACCTTTCAGGCCACCACCCCCTTGGTTCTACAAACTCAACCCCAGCGCCCCCTATCCTATAAAAAGCATTATTCAAAATAGGGGTTTGCATGACTCACTAAAGACAATAACAATAAAATTTCAAAACAGTAACAATTAATTGCACATCTATTCAAAATCAAATTAAACCTTTTTAGTTGAAATTTACTCAACAAAACTGATAAACTTGATCTAGTGCTATTAGCTTCTTCAAAGTCTGGGAAAAAATTCTGATATTTTCCACCAAATTTGCCAGCATGGTGCCATAGCTTGATCTATTGTAAATTAGTGAACAACACAGTTGAAGGGGCCCACCTCTAGTGCCCCTGCTGCCCTCTTGCCTCTTAGTGTCCCCTAGGTAATCCCACCACCCCAGGGGGAGATACTGCCCACTTTGGGAACCACCACTGTAGTTCAGTGGGCTTTGGCAAGCCAAGGATCCATTCCATAGCAACCCACAGTTCTTGTGTTAGAGTAATAGGCATTCAAGATTAAGCCCACTATAACAGTCCTAGTCCTACTGTGTTTTCTCCTCCAATTCTATCCCTGGTGATACATTAAAAATGTTTCCAGTTGTGTTATGTTTAACAAAAAATGGAAAGGGGGGCAGGAGAAGAACCATTTATTCTGATTCACAGATCACCCTACTTAGCTGTCATCCTCTCGGGGTCTCATTTAACGTTTTAGTTGTACCAGGTAAGTAGAAAAACTAGATATATTGGGACAATTCAACTTCAGTTTGTCATCTTAATCAAGTACACAAGAACACACGCTCCTTAAAAAGGCTTTAGGTTTGTCACAGTTCTTGTTATAGGCTAGAGGCAAAGAATACAAGTCTGGAACTTTGCTCGAGATCATACTTTGGAGAGGGCCAGAACCCAAAAGTATGGTTCTGGATTTCCTCATCACTATGACTCTAGCCACAGTACTGCTAAAATTTGACCTGCAATCAGTGATGTCCTTCATGGGGCCAAACCGCTAACGTAAAGATGATGGCAGCTTTCAAATTACACTGCATTTTTCATCAGGTGAAACAAGCTTTCCAGGTACAACGAAAATGTGGTGTTCTCAGCAGACTTTTGACCGCATTCTACCACTGTGCATTCAAAATGCAAGTTCTGCCCGAGCTCTAGGCAGCTCAAAAACTTGCAGCTGTTACTTGTGCTGCCGGTTGGTCCGGTGACCGAGAGAGTCACTGATTCATGCTTCCTGTTTCTGCTGTCCCCTTCCTAGCCAACCAACACTTTGGTCTCAGAACAAAACGCCCAACCAAGCTCAGAACCAAGGGCAGTTATCACACAGGTAAATTCCATTACCGAGGAAAGGAGATGTCTCGGGGCAGTAGGGGAGGTCCTCTGGAGGCAAAGGGGGCCGGGCAATCAGGCTGAGGTTGGCATAGACATCTCCCGGCAGTGATGCGTTGTGCAGGCTGGCCAGCACAGTTGATGTGCCCCCCTTGTAGAAGATGCCCAGGAAATAGGCCACCCGCTTGCGGTAGCCCTCGTGGTACAGAAGGGCCATCACCACCAGCTGCACCCCCAAGAAGAGGAGTAAGTAGCGGCCACGCGTCTGCAGCATGGTGGGGCGGGGCCAAGATCATCTATCCATGGTGTAGGTGGGAAGAACAGAGGCAACAGCGCCAGAAAACAGTGACCTGTTGAGAACAGAAGAGGTTAAAAACAGGGCGGACACCCAATTAAAGAATCCTTAGTCAAGCATAGGGGTCCCCAGCGTGGTGGTGTGGTTAACAGCGGTGGTTTGGAGAGATGGACTCTAATCTGGAGAACCAGGTTTGATTTCCCCACTCCACCACATGAGCGGCGGTTCTGGTGAAACGGGTTGGTTTCTCCATTCCACATGAAGCCAGCTGGGTGACCTTGGGCTAGTCACAGCTCTCTCAGCCCCCACCTACATCACAGGGTGTCTTTGTTGTGGGGAAGGGAAGGAGAGGTGATTGTAAGCCGGTTTGAGTCTCCCTTAAGTAGTAGAGAAAGTCGGCATATAAAAAACAACCCTTCTTCTTTAGGAGCCTGTGGGCACCTTTGGAATTCTGACACCGTGTGTTGGAAACAGCCATATGATGCCTGCCACAGGAGGTGGAGCCAGTCATACAATAGCCACCACAGCTTTCCTTCAGTCACACAGTGGAGAAAGTTGTGTTGCGGTGGCAGCTGCTGCTGAACCACTGGTTTAAAACAGTGGTCGGCAAACAGCGGCTCGCGAGCCGCGTGCGGCTCTTTCGCCCCTTGCGTGCGGCTCTCGGTCGGGTGATGGGAGAGGCGGTGGCGGCTGTCGTCTCCGTTGTGCTAATGAACTGAGCCTCTCCTCCTGCCGCCGCTGCTGCTGCTTGCCTGCTCTGGCCCAGAGAGACGCTCGCCACCGCCCTTCCTTTCCCCCCCCCCTCAGCGCCACTCAATCCCCTCAGGCAGGCCTGGGCAGAGCGGGTGGGCGTCCACACATGCGCGAGGAGAGAGGCGCGGGGACCCGTCACCTGACCAACCGGTCACACCCCTGCGTGAGCCTGAGCCACGCGAGGCCCTCATCGCTGGCGAGGCCCCTGCACCACCGACAACCACCTCTCCCCTTTCTGGCCGCCAAGGCTGCGGGGTGAGTAAATGGAGAAGGCTGGGGTAAGGGGGGGTGGGCTATGAGGAGGAGGAGGAGGCTTTTAACGAGGAGGAGGTTTTGCCTTGGATTTGCCGCCCTATAGATGCACATTTTCCCCATCTGAATTTTCAAAACTCTGCACGGGGTCTTATTTTTTAGGTTTAAGAATTTGGATGGGGGAAGTGTGCATCTAGAGAGTGGCAGATCCAGGGCCGAACTTCCCGTGCAGAAATGGCCTCATCCGCCATCCTCCCCGTCGGTGCTACCGTCCGGGGGCTCAAAGCACACGGGGCAGCTTTATCTGCTCCCGGAGACGACAGATCGGGCTCTCCTTCCCTCACGTCGAAGGCCAGAGCGAGGCTAGCGGGACGCGGTTCCTTCCAAGGGGGCTTCGAGCGGACGGTGCCGCCGAGGGGACGGAGGGACGCGCCTCCCAAACGCGACCGTCCAAGGGGCGCTTTGCCGGAGGACACACGACCTTTGGAAAGACCCCGGGAACAAGCACCGCAAGCCGGACGGCGGGGCTTTGGAGCCCGGTCCTGGGGGGTGGGGGCTCTCCCTACAATCGCAGGGCAGCCGTCTCATGCCGCTGCTGCCCGGCTTCCTTTGGCTTTTCCACAAACCTATTTCGCACAAGACGTGTAGCAGCGCCGTTGCTCCCAGGTTTTGCTCGTTTCTTTACACAGCGCATAGTTAAACGGTGGAACTCCCTGCGCCCCAGGATGTGGTGATGGCTGCCAACTTGTCAGGCTTTAAAAGGGGAGTGGACATGTTCATGGAGGAGAAGGGCATTCATGGCTACTAGTTAAAATGGATACTAGTCATGATGCATACCTATTCTCTCCATGATCAGAGGATCATGCCTATTGTATTAGGTGCTGTGGAACACAGGCAAGATGTTGCTGCAGTCGTCTTCTTTGTGGGCTTCCTAGAGGCACCTAGTTGGCCACTGTGTGGCTACTGGACTTGATGGGCCTTGGTCTGATCCAGCAGGGCTTTTCTTATGTTCTTATGAGGCCACTGCCTGGATCCGGATCCCCGGGCCCATAAACAAGCGGAGGAGAGGAGGGGAAGTGGCCCTGCTTGCTTGGGGGTAGGGGAAGGGGCTGGGCAGCTGGGGGGGTCATAATACTCTGCAAAGGATCGTCCCCTCCCCCCTCCCCTGCCAACATCTGGCATTTGGGAAGGGGGGGCCATGGATGCAACCCATTTTTGGAAATACGGGCTGCGTCTCTACTTAGAAAATTATCCCTACACACACTCATCCTTTCTCCCCCCCCCCCCTTCTCCTTCCCCATTTTCCTTGCAGGTTTTATTTTGCACCGTCGTCACCATGCATGACGCTGATTTGGAAGTAATGCACTCTTTTCTTCCCCCCCTCCCCCCCAAAAAGGACTGCTCTCTGCCCTGAGGAGCTTGCAGTGTAAAGTTTAAATCGCAAGGAAGAAGGGGGGAAATAGAGGGGGTGAGGGCAGATGTGGCCATTTAGTGAATTCCTTTCCACCAGCCTTTTTTCCCCTCCCTGGGGAAAGGGTGGTAGTGTGAGAGAGGGGCTTCAAAAGCAGGTAATGGCTGAGCATCAGCATTGGCATTTAAAAGCTGGGAACTCAGTGGTTGGTGGTTTTCTTTCTAAAAACCTGTCAACATAAAAGACTCCTATGCTTCAGAGTGCTTTAATTAATACTTAAAACTTTAATTAAAGTTTATTAAGTTAATAAACAGTGTACCTACCTATATAGTTTAAGTTTAAGAAGAAATTTGGCTCTCAAAAGAAATCTCAAAAGTTGTACTGCTGATATTTGGCTCTGCTAAGTAATGAGTTTGCCGACCACTGGTTTAAAAGAATCTGCGTAGCCAATCAAAGCTCCAGTTGCCAGTTAGAAGCCATGCTGGGCTAAAGCCCCACCTTCCCCCCACCCATATTCTAAAAACATTTGGTGGGTGTAAGAACAAAAAGATGGAGGGCACCATGTCGCCCACAGGCATCACGTCGGGGACCCCCTGATCAAGCACAAACACAACAGTTGCCATGCTGGGTTATCTAGTCCAGCATCCTTTTTGACAGGGTGGCCAACCAGTGGCCCCAGTGGACCTCTTCCTGATGTTGCCTCCTAGCACAGATGCTCCAGGTAAGTGAAAGCAGGATCTCCTGGCAACACCCCCCCCAAATGCTCCCCACACCTGACCATCCTGAATAAATATGTGACATTCTGCCTCTGAACACAGAGGTCCCTTTAAGAACATAAGAAAGAGCCCTTCTGAAGCAGACCAGTGGTCCATCTAGTCCAGCACACAGTGGCCAACCAGTTCCTCTGGAGGTCCAGCAACAGGGTACAGAGGCCCAAGCCTTCCCCTAATGTTGCCTCCTGGCATTGGTATTTAGAGGTTTACTGCCTCTGAATGTGGAGGTTCCCTTTAGTGACCAGGGCCAGTGCCACTGATAGACATCCATGAATTTGCCAACCCCCTTTTAAAGCTGTCTGTGCCCGTGGCCATCGGTACATTCAGCTATCGTGGCTAATAGCCAGCAGGAGACACCAAAAACAGTCAGCCAACCCCCTTTTAAATCCATCTCAACGAGTGGACCTCAGTGCATCTTGTGACAATGAGTTCCACAAGTCAACTACTGGCCATGTGACGTAGTACCTCCTTTCCTCTGTCTTTGATCTATTTCTGGTCAGTTTCATAGGGTGAGTCCTGAGTTTTAGTATTTATAGGAAAGGAAGTTTCTCTACACCCACTTTCTGCACACATAATTTTGTAAACGGCTATCATGCCACCACCCTAGTCAACTTCCCCCCTCCTTCAGGTGCTTTAGCATAGCCTCACAGGGAAGGCACTCTCAATGTTATAATAGTAACTTTTCATAAACAGTAACTTCCCCTGAAACGTGAGTCTTCACCAAATGTGCAAGTTGCCCATAGGAACCGAGAACAGGTGGGTGCACGGCTGGCCCATAAGCATCCTGTGTCAACGGCACAATGAAAACAGATGCACCGTGGGGGGGGGGGGTGCCAAGATGATAAGGAGGCAAGAAGGGGGAGAGAACAGACTTGGGCACACATCCCAAACTTTTTTTTTAAGGAACTATTGGTTTGGATCCAGCGATGCGCACAGACACATGGGCTTAGCGCAGTCCTGTTTGTGCAAGATCGTGCACATGGAACGTGTAGTGCTTTCCTCCCTGAATATTATAGTGCTCAGAAATTGGTTGCACAAAAACTTGGGGAAACGCAAGTGGGTATACAGTGAGTCTGACTTAGTGCAAACGGTTACCGCGGCCTTTTTCTTGTGTTCACACTCGCTACAACGCTTGTGCAGGAGAGGGGCCATGGCTCAGTGGTAGAGCATCTACTTGGCATGGTTCAGTCCCCGGCATCTCCAGTTAAAGGGACCAGGCAAGTAGGTGATGTGAAAGACCTCAGCCTGAGACCCTGGAGAGATGCTGCCGGTCTGAATAGACAATACTGGCCTTGATGGACCAAGGGTCTGATTCAGTATAAGGTGGCTTCATGTGCAAGAGGAAATTTGTGCACTGGATCCAGCCCATAAAAACCCCAGACCCTAAAAACTACCAGGTAAAAGCTACCAGGTAAAAAAAAAAATGGTGTCCAGTGGAAAAAAAGATCTTCAGAACAAGGTTGGATCCCACGGATCTGTTCCCCCCTCCCCCCGGGATTCTTGTGTTAGCAGAAGGCTTCAAGGCCAGAGGGCAAGCGCCGCCATTTCGCAGAACAGATCCAGCCCAATTCCCCTCCCTTTGCTCGAGGAACCACCACTGCTCCAAAGCAGAGCGCAAACTTTGCATTCACACACAAGCCCTAGGCTATATGGGAAGCCACCTCCAGAGGGTGGCAGGCCCACAAGTCTTTTCGCCCAGCAGTCTCTCTGCCACAGCCACACTTATTCCATGCCCACATCCTTTGCTCCTCGCCCTGCAAAGCAGAGTCCAAGGTGGTTCCTCCAGTTGCCAATCCCAGGTACCAGGTTTCAGGAGCTGGAAAGGTCTTCTGCCCGAGGGCCTTTTAGTCGGTCGCCTAGCTTGTTTTCGCAGCAATAAAGTAACTCAGCTACCCCTCTGGAATGCATTGCCAGAGACTCAGAGATTGTAACACGATAGGGCACACAGAATACAGATTCGTTGTTCCACTGTCACAGCAATCCTTATCGCTAGAAAATATAGTTGACTGTACCCTATTGGTCACAACAGGTGTGGCATAAAATCCATTGTCTTTCCACGGCCAAGGAGGAACAAGGAAACGGCAGTCTCTCTGACCAAAGGAATCTTGTCCAGAGCAGAAAGGCACTGGGGCGGAAAGGGTGGGGAAGGGGAAAGGGACATTCTTCCGTGAACCTATGGGGGATCCAGAGGTTTTGGCATCTGGGTCGGTGCAACGTTTGGAGGGAGGGGGTTGAAACTGCCAGCAAAACTTCTGGAGCCACCGCAGAAGCGAGACAGACTCCAGCACAAGATCTCAGCTGTGGCAAGATGAACGATTGTTCTTAGCTTCTGAATGGGCAAAGGCCTCTAAAACCAGAATCTGGTGAGAGGTTTCCAGCTGAAGAAAGCACACACGACTCCTACATGCTCACAAGCAAAAACCAAAGAAAAGAAAAGATATCCGTGTTTCTGCACGGCTGGCAGGAAAGAATCAAAGTGGCTCTAAGCCAGTAGGCAAACACAGATTGGCTAATCAAGGATGTGTGTCTATTTTATTCTTTACAATAGCTTTTGTAGGAAAAAGCTAGCCTGCTTTTCCTACAAAATGTCTTCAGACCTACTTTTCCCCCTGGGAATTCAAATGCACTCGGGGGACCTGGGGAAAGACCCTCCCACACACACACATACAAGGCTGCCTTATACTGAATCAAACCCTTGGTCCATCAAGGTCAATCTTGTCTACTCAAACTGGCAGCAGCTCTCAGGGGTCTCAGGCAGAGGTCTTTCGTATTCACCTACTACCTGGTCCTTTTAACTGGAGATGCCAGGGATTGAACCTGGGACCTTCTGCATGCAAAGCAGAGGCTCTTCCGCTGAGCCATGGCCCCTCCCCTGACCCTTGATCAGACTTCAATGGATACATTTGGAGTTCCTTGCTGAGTAACCAGGGTTCCAAGGCCATGGGGGGTTCACTTTGAAAAAAGCAAGCGACGGACCATAATTTGCCTTGTCATCTGATTTGGACTTCACAAGGAACCATGGCTTGTTACAAACCAGGAAGATTTTGATCTGCAAGTCACATACAAGGGGAGGAAGGAGCGAGATAGCCAGAGGACTTCCAAAGCTATTTAACTACTGTCTACTTCCTCATGCATTAAAAAAAATGTTACAAACACATGACTTAGGGCCAGAGCTTCCCGACGTGAAGTACTATTACAAGCCATCGAAATGGAACAAGCCATCGAAATGGAACTTTTGCCCAGATGGGTGGTGCCGCCAGGAAGACTTCAGTAGCTATCTCCTGCGATCTGATTGGCAAGACGCCATGACACCTCCGTGTCCTTCATAGGGCTCCACCTTGCCCCATTATTTCACTCACCCCCTCTTCTCCGCCCACCCAGCAAGACACCTGTCGGAATCTCCACAGGTACTTGAGCCCAAGGATCACAGACCTGATATTTGCAAACTCCTTCCTTATATCAAGATAGATGTTTCCCAGAACTTATCCACAAATCTTGCTTAAGGATCGATGGGAAGAAAAGAATGGGGCCCCGAGAAAGAACACTGAAATGTTCTCACCTTCGTATTTGTGGCCTGAGTTTCTCAAGCACAAAGAACTCTGCTCTCCCAACAGAAATGAAAGCATTTCATTGCTCAATTTAGAGGCAAGCTTCCTCTTCAGGGCAACCCTCAAGGGCAACCGCCGATACGTATATATGCTAGATTAGGAGATCTGGGTTCAAATCCCCTTTCTGCCATGAGGTTTACTGGGTGACCTCACACTCTCAGCCTAACCTACCTCACAGGGGCAGTTGTGAGAGGGCGGGGAGAAACAATATCCACGGTGCCTTGAGCTCCCTGGGGAAAGGACAAGGTGTAGTTAAAAAAAAATCTGTCCCAAGCTTAGCAAACCACAGAGGAAACCAAGCAGCCGAAACCAAGACGTTCAATAAAATTAGAACAGTTTGTACCCCCCCGAATCCGAATCCTTTTAGCAAACAGACCACCCCTCTTTACCTTTCTTCATATCAGTGCATCCTTATCGCGAAACGTATTCGACGTCCGTAAACGAGGTTTTCCAGCTGCCGATCTGAAGCTGACCCCTCACAAAACAGCTAGAGAAACAGGTTCTAAAACATCTCCCCCCCTTCCCAAGGTAGTGCCAGCTTTAAGAGGGTACAGCTCTCTTAGAAGGTTCTTTATGATGCGGCCTACGAACACCGTACCAGACATTTCTGGGTAGGGTGTGAGCAGGTGCCTGGAAGGCTGCTCTAATCCCCAAGAGAATGGGGAAAGATGTTATCTGAAAGACAAACTTCGTAACCCTGCTAAGCAATGCTTGCTAGAGCAAAAGGACCCAGGGGGGAGGGGGGAAGACAAGAGATCGAGTGTTCCATTCCGCCAACGCCTACTTGAGATTAACAATCCAGGCACCAAGCTAGAAATGCTCAGGTACAGAGAAAGAATTCTGTGCCCCCTCCCAGTACAAAACTCCCCTAACTGCATCGGGGGCGCAAAGAACGCTCCACTGCTTAAATTGTAGTCTGACCACAAATTGCACGCAGACAAAAAAAAAAAATTATACCTCTGTACCAATTAGATCAACTTATGAAAAAAGGACAGGATGCCAACCTTAAATACTATAAGTAGTCCATTCATATGCTGAATGTAAATAACAAAGAATCAAGCATAAGTTAAAAGTTCTGACTAATCTTCAGATACGTCTCTTGTATCCCATTCATAGTAGAATGAAGCTGTAGTCACATCAAATTATAGTAGTAAGTAGTATTTCGCGCTGGTGAACAAATGCACAGACGGCAATCTAGAAAAAAATATACCGTTTCGTGGGCAAACATCCCCAGTGTGCTCTCCAGTGCTCACCAACGTGTTATCTAGTCTCACGAAATTCTATTCAAATGTCCATCACAATCGTGTTTCAAAATCATGTTTCCCACCGTCCCGTATCTCCCTCCCACTGCCTGCTCAATCCGCCTGACAGAGCAAACAAAACATCTGTACCAAACAGGTACTTTCCCGGGTTGCCTTGATCTTGCTAGCAGTAAGGGCAGGGGGTGGTGAGAGACAGAAGTGGTGTCGCTTGTCTCACTAAATATTCTAGCTATGCCCCTTTTGCCTGCCTCGACAAAGCCCGTCATCTTTGTGCGCATGGAGTGTTCCAATCTGGATCGCATATACTTTTGGCGAGTTCTCACACTGCCTCCTGGGAACTGTAGTTTGAGCCAATCGGTTCGGAGCACACGCAGGTACAACAAATACTCAAACTGTAGCGGATTTAAAATGAATTCAGCCCTGCCAGCGATGACTGTGGGGCCCATTGTAGTCCAACCAAAGTCAGAAAATTGGGAGCATGTCCTGTTGGCTATCGCTCTATGAAGCACCATGGCCCCCAAACCATGTACCGAGACATACAGCATGCCATGACCATGATTAGGGTGAAGGGTGCTTGTTATGAGCTGATGAGGTTCTTCCCCCAACCCATACACTGCATAAGCACAATTCCATTAAGCTGGGAAACACAACCTCACCAGGCAAACTGCCACCAGGGGCCAGGGCATCTGGCACACCTTGTGATTCACCTGTGACGCAAGATGCTCGTAACACATCAAGATTGGGGGAGCAGAGAAGCCATCACACAACTCTGTTCGTACCTCTACAGCAAGTAGAATTGTGCCCTTATTTGACCCCACTATCATTTAAAAAAACGGAAAGGATGCTTTCGTCTTACAATGAAAACAAGACTGCCAGGTGGGAACGATATTACTTACTGGTCGTAATGTTTGTTTATTCAGCACACTTTTACCCTGCCCTTTCTCCATGGAGCTCAGGGTGGCGGGTATCTGTCTCCCCTCTTCCACTTCCCCCCTTCACAACCACCCTGTGAGGCAGGATAGGCTGAGAAAGTGTGCGACTGGCCCAAGGTCACCCAGCGAGCTTCCGTGGCAGGGTAGGGGTTCAAACCTGGGTCTCCCAGATCCTCATCCAACATTCTAGCTGCTACACCATGCAGACATTTATGGATTCCATGAAGTACCCAGCCATGTCTATGGAATTTCAGCTCTTAGATGGGGAATAGTTACAGTGCGGAACTCCCTGCCTCAGGATGTGGTGATGGCTGCCAACTTGGAAGAGGGGAGTGGACATGTTCATGGAGGATAGGACTATCCATGGCTATTAGTCAACATGAATATTAGTCATGATTCATACCTATTCTCTCTAGGATCAGAGAAGCATGACCTATATTAGGTGCTGTGGAACGCAGGCAGGATAATGCTGCAGTCCACTTATTTGTGGGCTTCCTAGAGGCACCTGGATGTGTGAACAGACTGCTGGATCTGATGGGCCTTGGTCTGATCCAGAATGGCTTTTCTTATGTTCTTCAGGGAACGGGAACAAGGTTTAGGAACCAACCCACAATTCTGAACACATGAAGCTGCCTTATACTGAATCAGACCCGTGGCCCACCCAAGTCAGTCTTGTCTATCAAACCGGCAGCGGCTCTCCAAGGGTCTCAGGCTGAGGTCTTTCACATCACCTACTTGCCTAGTCCCTTTAACTGGAGATGCCAGGGATTGAACCTGAGACCCTCTGCATGCCAAGCAGATGCTCTACCACTGAGCCATTTACACCATTAAAATCCCTGGAGGCAGTGAACACAACGTTTTCATAACTGATGTAGTACTGGGACAAAAGGGAGGCAGCTCGGGGTAACAGCGCAGACAGCTGTGATCTCTGTTTTAATGAGCAGGCGTTCACCAGTTTCATAGTGGAAGACAAATGCAATAAAAGGGTCAAAGAGAACAAGCAGAGAAAGGGTGGGAACAGGGTGGGAGCCTGTCCTTTAAGGAGCGGCTCCTCAAAGGAACACTTTGTTACAAACGGACCAGCACAAAAACCCTCTTCGTCCATGTTGGGCGTGGAGAAAGAGCTGACAACTGTGTTTCCAGGAAGAAACCAACAATGTATTCAGAGTGCCAGCAATTGCAAAGAAACATAAAACATTACGGGTGGAAAGGCTGAAGAAGTTGGGAATGTTTAGTCTGGAGAAGAGGAAGTTGAGGGGGGACATGATTGCTCTCTTGAAGTATTGGAAGGGCTGCCACTTAGTGGACAAGGAGCTGTTCCTGTTGGTAGCAGAGAATAGGACTCACAATAACGGGTTCAAATTTCAGGCCAAAAGACACCGGCTGAATATTAAGAAAAAAATTTTTTACAGTAAGAGTTGTTCAACAGTGGAATCGGCTACCTGGGGAGGTGGTGAGCTCCCCCTCACTGGCAGTCTTTCAGCAGAGGCTGGACAAACACTTGTCAGGGATGCTCTAGGCTGATCCTGCACTAAGCAGGGGGTTGGACTTGATGGCCTTTATGGACCCTTCCAACTCTATGATTCTATTCTGTTGGGCCTCTCTGGACAGGAAGGGCCATGGCTCAGTGGTGGAGCATCTGCTTGGCATGCAGAAGATCCCAACGTTCAATCTCCAGCTAATGGGTCTGGTAGTAGGGGATGGGAAAGGCCTCTGCCCAAGACCCCAGACAGCCACTGCCAGTCTGAGTAAACCAGAGGTCCCCAACATGGTGCTCATGGGTGCTATGGTACCTGCCAACACCTTTCCTGGGGCCTGCTGCATGTTTTTACAGAGAAGGCAGGGCCAGGTGAGTGGGGCCAGCAAGGCTTCCAATTGGCTGTGCAGATTTTTAAAAACGTCGTTTTGGCAGCAGCTACCACCACAGCAGAAGGATCTTCACTGTGTGACTGAAGAGAAGCAACAGCAGCCATTTTGTGGCTGCGCTCACCAGGCCGTCATCTTGTATGTGAGGTTCCTAGAGGCACCTGGTTGGCCACTGTGTGAACAGACTGCTGGATTTGATGGGCCTTGGTCTGATCCAGCATGGCTTTTCTTATGTTCATGCTGTGTCAGAATTCCCAGCGGTACCCACAGGCTCAAGCAGGTTAAGAACCCCTAGACTGGAAAATACTGATGGACCAATGGTCAGTATAAGGCAGCTTCATATGTTCATGTTACTTCCAGCCCTCCCAAAAATTGCACCAAATGGGAACCTCCCATTTGGGTGGGTACCCACTCCTCTACAAGCAGGGATTCATTTATTACATTATTTGCAGTCCGCCTTTCTCACTGGGACTCAAGGTGGATTACACAGGGTGAAAAAGAAGAAGAGTTGGTTTTTATATGCCGACTTTCTCTGCCACTTAAGGGAGACTCAAACTGGCTTACAAACACCTTCCCTTCCCCTTCCCACAACAGGCACCCTGTGAGGTAGGTGGGGCTGAGAGAGCTCTAACAGAGCTGTAACTAGCCCAAGGTCACCCAGCTGGATCATGCGGAGGAGTGGGGAAACCAACCCGATTCACCAGATTGGAGTCCACAGCCCCCAACCACCGCTCTTAACCACTACACCACGCTGGCTCCCTGAGTCAAATACAATCAACAAGAAGGGACCTAGAACAAACAATGAAATAGGATTTGGGTTGTCGGTCCAACCAGAAGTCTAAGAAAACAGAACTGAAGCAAATCCTAAGCGTTAACATGACACATTAAATGATACAAAACTACACAAGAGCCCACCCACAAATACACACAGCAGTACAGACCACAGTCCCCAGTAATTTATCCAAGAAAGAAGAGCCCCGTGGCGCAGAGGGGTAAGCTGCAGTACTGCAAGGTCTGCTCATGACCTGATTTCGATCCCGACGGAAGTCGGTTTCAGGTAGCCGGCTCAAGGTTGACTCAGCCTTCCAAGGTCGGTAAAATGTGTACCCAGCTTGCTGGGGGTAAAGGGAAGATGACTGGTGAAGGCTGGCAAACCCACAACCAGCATGGTGTAGTGGTTAAGAGCGGTGGACTCTAATCTGGTGAACTGGGTTGGTTTCCCCACTCCTCCACATGACCTGCTGGGTGACCTTGGGCTAGTCACTGCTCTCTTAGAGCTCTGTCAGCCCCACCTACCTCGCAGGTTGTCTGTTGTGGGGAGGGGAAGGAGATTGTAAGACAGTTTTATTCTTCCTTAAATGGTAGAGAAAGTCGGCATATAAAAACCAACTCTTCTTCTTTTTCACTCTTGAGCTCCACACACAATGACTCGATTTGAACACATAAAACCATCATATAGCAAGTCAGAGTATTAGGGCCTTTACTCAAGCAGCTCTCCAGGGTCCGGGCTAAAAAACACTGTCCCCGTGGCGCAGAGTGGTAAGCTGCAATACTGCAGTCAAAAAGCTCTGCTCACAACCTGAGTTCGATCCCGACAGAAGTCGCTTTCAGGTAGCCGGCTCAAGGTCGACTCAGCCTTCCATCCTTCCAAGGTCGGTAAAATGAGTACCCAGCTTGCTGGGGGTAAAGGGAAGATGACTGGGGAAGGCGCTGGCAAACCATGGGGTGATGTCAGGATGTGACATCACGCCATGAGTCAGGAATGACCCGGTGCTTGCACAGGGGACTACCTTTGCCTTTAAGTTTGCGAAGCCTTTTTTAACAGTTGCCTACGTAGAAAAGCCCTCTTGAATAATTCAGTTTTGCATAGTTTATGGAAAGCCAAGAGAGGGGGGGCCTTCCTGACCTCCTCAGGCAGAGGCCGTTCCTCAAGGTGGGGGCCACAAAGGAGAAGGCACCTGTACGGGCTGTTGGTGACTCCGCCCTTTTGCAGGTAGGCACCTCCAGAAGGCCTTGCTCAGATGAGCGAAGCTGTCATGGTGGGGCATAGGGGGAGAGACAGTCTTCCAGATATGAGGGTCCAGAGCCATGTGATAGCCAATACTTTAAATTGAGCCCGGTAAATGATGGGCAGCCAGTGGAGTGACTTTAGAATGGAAGTAATCTTGAAAAAGAGGAGGAAGAAGAAGAGTTGGTTTTTATATGCCGACTTTCTCTAACACTTAAGGAAGAATCAAACCAGGTTACAATCACCTTCCCTTCCCTTCCCCACGACAGACACCCTGTGAGGTAGGTGGGGCTGAGAGAGCTGTGGCTAGCCCAAGGTCACCCAACTAGCTTCACGTGGAGGAGTGGGGAAACAAATCCGGTTCTCCAGATCAGAGTCCACCACTCCAAACCACCGCTCTTAGCCATTACACCACGCTGGCTCTCCATCCATTTAGTATCCATCCAAGTGTGAACATAGCCAGCATAGTGTAGCAGACAGTGGGATCTGGGAGACCCACGTTCAAATCCCTGCTCTACAATGGAAGCTTCTCGAGTGACTTGGGCCAGTCACACACACTCACAAATTGACCTCTGAGAGCTGCTCTAAGGATAAAATGGAGGAACAAACAATGTTGTACGCCACTTTGGGCCCCCTGTTGGGGAGAAAAGCAGGGTACAAATATCTAGATTATAACAGTTTAACGAGCCTTTTAATTAAAGCTTGCATGCAGAAATATAGAAAGGCAAAGAGGTGGAAAGCAAAATTCCAAGAGAAGGGGATAGACAATATGAAAGTGTGAATGTACCGTCTCATCCAGAATTCACACCAGTTTGGAGCAGGGAGCAGCATGGTGTAGTGGGGTTAAGAGTGGTGGTCTGGAGCAGTGGACTCTAATCTGGAGAACCGGGTTTGATCCCCCACTCCTCCACATGAGCGGCGGAGGCTAATCTGGTGAACCGGGTTGGTTCCCCCACTCCTCCACATGAAGCCAGCTGGGTGACCTTGGGCTAGTCACAGCTCTCTCTCAGCCCCACCTACCTCACAGGGCGTCTATTGTGGGGAGGGGAAGGCGATTGTAAGCTGGTTTGATTCTTCCTTAAGTGGTACAGAAAGTCGGCATGGAAAAACTAACTCTTCTGCTTCGTTGTCAAGGAGGAACAATGGGAACGGATGCCGAAGCAAAAAAACGAACTTCCATTTCTCCCACCCACCCCCAAACCCACATTTAAAACCATCTGGCCTAATATCTCCATTCCTCTCAGATTGCCGGCCCTTGAAAAGCCTAATGAAAATATCTGCTCACATCACAGATCGCATTCCGTTTCCATCACCATGGAATGGACATGCCCAGTGTGAAAGGCCACTGGCTCCCAAGACAGCACTATGGCAGCAGGGCGGCACTTTCGCCTGCTCTCGAACGATAATTGCCAGCAAAGGTTGTGCAATTTCCCGGCCATGAGCGTGCAGCGCGGCGCGCCTCCTTGCATATCTCAGAACGAGAGCAGCTTTGTGGGCGAAAAGCATTAACAGCCCGAGCAGACGTGGCAAATTGCATCGAGGCAAAGAGCAACATGGAAGGACCGCGGCACCTGAAACACCCTCGCTGCTCCTGACGGACACATCCAGAAGGGCCAATCCCCGCATTACATTTCCCAGAGACAGCTCAAACACCCCTGCAGCAGAGATACATGCATTCTTCAGCTGGGATCCACTGGCGGGTTTCCACAGATGATGAAGAAGAGTTGGTTTTTATATGCCGACTTTCTCTACCACTTAAGGGAGACTCAAACCCGCTTACAATCACCTTCCCTTCCCCACAACAGACACCCTGTAAGGTAGGTGGGGCTGAGAGAGCTCTAACAGAGCTGGGACTAGCCCAAGGTCACCCAGCTGGCTTCATGTGTAGGAGTGGGGAAACAAATCCAGTTCCCCAAATTAGTCTCTGCCACTCATGTGGACGGGTGGGGAGTCAAACCCGGTTCTCCAGATCAGAGTCCACCACTCCAACCGCCGCTCTTAACCACTACACCGTAAGTTTTGCTAACTCTCCCCTCCTGCTCTAAACCTCCATCTCAGGCTGTTCCTGGCAGTCCTCTGTACCCCTCCGGAGCACCATTTTGGAGGGCGCTTTGGTCTGGAGTGGGGGGGGGGGAAGAGGCAAGGAGGTTGCATTCCATGGACAGATGCCAATTCTGTCCATGCAAAACACCAACAGGTCCAAGCCCAAGACACGGGAGCAGGTTCCCCAGCATGCAACTCTGGCATTTTTTTAAAGGAAGAAGCACAACGTACAGGTTGTGTTTCAAGAGTCAACAAGAATAGCTGTGAAACACAGAAGGAACCCCCTAACCCGCCCCAGGACAACTCCGGTCCTCTTTGGGGCACAATCATTCTACTGCTTAGGCCTTCCTCCAAGTCTTCCCGCAGTTTGCTCAAGGGGCGGGGGAGAGAAGGGAGTCCACAGACAGGAGAAAGGCAGACGATTACTGGAGTACATGAATTCATTAGAAGTGCGGAGGAATTACCTAGAATGGGCACTCCGAGAGGGAAAGTGACCGCCGCCCGCAAATGGGAGTCATCTTTTGAACACCCAACACCGAAGGGCAGGAGACACGCGCCGAACGACACCCACCTCAGAACGTGCAATTCGGTTTGCTCAGCAAGGCCGGGGACATCCTGATCCTTGAAACCCAGTGCTTGCTTGGTCCATGGGAGGTTCTGCAAGGAATCGGAGAAAGCGAAGGAAGAAGATTTACACCCAGCGCAAAACCCAAGAGGGCAGTGGGGGGGGGGGAGATGCGGGAAACCTGGCCTTCGGCCCGGCAGTGTAACGTTGTCATTCCAAGCCGAGGCACAGAAGCCAACTCAAACAGGAAATGGGAACGCTGTTGGTGCGAAGAGGGATGAGGAAACGGGAGGGAGGGGGAAGAGATGGGGTCAGGAATGTGCTACGTGTACAGAAAGAGGACCGAGAGAATCACTACCAGAAACCAGCACCTCGACAGGCGAGCAAATGGCTTTTCTACACCCGCAAAGGCCGTTCCCGATTCTCCCCCTTGGCTCAGCGCACCACAGAAGCGCAGAGGTGCCAAGGGCAGAACAGCCCTGAATTCAGCCTCCCCATCCTCCGTCTCCCCACTTCTTGGAATGGGTTGACCCCCGCCTTCTGGAACCCACCATGGCCCAAGATTCTTGCATACCTGCTATCCAAGCAGCAAGCCAGCCCCACCCCGACCGGTTGCTCAGCCCGCACAGAGAGGCGCAGCGATCTCATGGTAGGTTCCAGAGGTGGCCGATCCACCAGGGAGCCAGCTCCACGCTGCCCTAAGCAAACAGCAGACATGGCGTTGGGTTGCCGAGACAACCCTACCGGTTGCCAAGACGCAACCGCAGGGTTGCCTACATTTTTCTTAAAGGGCTAGAAGTTCTGGAATGAGGGGGAGCCCAGGAGCGGACACCTGGGTTCCCGCCCAGTCTTCTAGGGGCCGCGGCCAAGTGGCAGGTAGAGCATCTACTTTGCGTGCAGAAGGCCCCAGGTTCAAACCCCCAGCAGGTCCAGATAAAAAGGACCAGGCAGTAGGTGATGTGAAAGACTTCAGCCTGAGTCCCTGGAGAGCTGCTGCCGGTCTGAGAGGACAATACTGGCCCTGAGGGGCCAAAGGTCTGATCCAGAATAAGGCAACTTCATGCATTCATGTGACCCCCAAACCTGTCCCATCATCCCCGTCTGCCCAAATAAAGAGGTGACATTTCAACAATCTTTATTTTATTTATTTTCAAATTTGTAGCCCTCCCCCCCTCCCCAGCAAGCCGGCTCAGGGCGGGTAACATCATTTAACACCCAACCATCACACGACAGTAACAATAAAATTAAACTTTAAAAACCCTAACCAAAGATGGCGCACAAATCCCATTCTGCTGTAAGAGCCACACAGGCAGAGGCCCCTCAACATAAGAAGAGGTGGGAAGGATGGAGGCCAGTAAAGACGGTACTCGCAGCTGTCTTCAGATGAAGGCCCGGTGGAAAAGCTGTCTTGCAGGCCCTGCGGAACTCCTTAAAATCCTTGATCCAACAGACCACCACCCAGTGGGTTCAGTCGAGCCAACGCTTCCTACTGGAGTTGCTCAAAACACAAATAAGTAGTCCGATGAACTGGGAAATCACCAAAGCGGAGGCTGCCTCCAAGGTCATTTGCCCAACCCTCTTTGAAACCTGACCGGGTGTGGGGGGGGGGAGGATTGCACCATCCCTGCCGGGCGAGTCAAGTCCCATTCCTAAGCTAAGGTAGTCGGGCGACAATTTCAGGGTGACTTTGAACACACACACACACACACACACCATTCATTCATTTCAAACAGTCACCCGGCAGTCCGCGCAACGCGGCCGTTTCACTTCATCATTAACGAATAAACGTCATCAATGCATACACACAGGCTAAGTAAACAGGTCAGGCAGCTGAGGCCTACCCTCCACCTAGGCGGGTTCCCTGCCCTCTTTTTGGTTTCCCATCCGTTCTTCCAGAAAGAACCACGTTGTTCAGTGCCCTCCGCCAGTTCCCCTTTGTAGCAGTCACAAGGGTTTGCTGTAGCGGCTCCTAGAAAAGAGTCAGGCGTTGCTAGATTGTAATGATAAAAACTTCTGCCTTTTTTTTTTTTTTTTTGGTTTTTTGTTTAAAGAACTCAGGTGAGGGACGCATTGCCAGCGCATGCTCCTCTGGACCACCATCCACCAAATCAGAGGAGAAGCAACATGGCGGGAAGCCCTATCAAGTCACAGCCCCCGTAGGGGTTTCAAGGCAAGAGATGAGCAGAGGTGGTTGGCCGTTGCCTGCCTCTGCGTCACAACCCTGGACTTCCTTGGTTGGCTCCCGTCCAAGCGCTAACCAAGGCCGATCCTGCTTAGCTTTAGAGATCTAATGAGATCGGGCTAGCCTGGGCCATCCAGGTCAGAGTACCCACCTCCATACACCCAGTATTGATATCACAACATTCTGAAACAAGTGGTGGCACATTTCAGTCTTCCCAGGTGTTCTGTTGTGGATCTTAAAAATTACTGTTCTCCTACAGGAGGAGGAGGAGGAGGAATCAAACCGGCTTACAATCGCCTTCCCCTCCCCACAACAGACACCCTGTGAGGTAGGTGGAGCAGAGAGAGTGTGACTTGCCCAAAATCACCCAGCTGGTTTCATGTGTAGGAGTGGTGAAACCAACCCAGTTCACCAGATTAGCCTGCGCCGCTCATGTGGAGGAGTGGGGAGTCAAACCCGGTTCTCCAGATCAGACTGCACCGCTCCAAATTGCCGCTCTTCACCACTACACCACGCTGGCTCACCAAGAACTTCAAAAGGGGAAATCCAACACACTTTGGCGTTGTGAACACAAAAGCATCAAAGGAATAGTCTTCAATACATCTGACAGAGTGAAAAACACTCCAAAAGATTACTCTGGGAAAAACTGTCAGTTGTTAAAGGTGCTACCGGACTTCTGTTTTATTATCCTAAGAGTAACACTCTTTTGAGCCCATTCACTCCAATGGATTAAGGAAGCTGTAACTCCATTTAGGATTGCACTGTTAGGTGCTGCCGGACTGCTGCTTTATTTGGCTGCTGCAGATGACAACAGCAACCTATCCAGAATTACAATATCAATGCCCATCAGGGCCAGTTGCGGCTCTCCAGGGCTGTTTCAGATTGGGAAGATGGTTCCAGGAGGGAAAACGTTTAAACCAGGGCTTGACAAATCCCAGGCGCCTGGTTGCCATGACTCCTAGAAACTGCACTGCGGTGCCGAGTATTTTGTGTGTGTGTGTGGTGGCAATAATAAGAAAATAGCATTCTACGCAACCCTGAATACTGAAATACGAGTCTGGCTCCTAAATTTGTGGGCTGGATTCTAGAGCCCAAGAAAATTCGTCAGTGCCTAGTTTAAACATCCTCTTCCAGGGGTGTCAAACATAAGGCCTGCAGGCTGGATCCAGCCCCTTGAGAGCTCTTATCCAGCCCATAAGTCAGCCAGGCAGCCCCACCCCCCACTCTCGATCTGGGCCAGCAAAGCATGGCCTGGCCAACCAAGTGGCATTTATGCCCTATCCAGCCCTCGTAACAATTGAGTTTGACGCCCCTGTCCTCTTCGCTCATAGCCCCGGTCCAAGTGAGGCCCCTTCACCCCTGGCAATTTGATTTTTAAAAAAATGCTCAGAGGTTCAGACGCAGGAACTCCCAGCGTCTTGTCCGGATCGGCCTTAGGACGGTCAAAACGCAGAACACCCAGCCCTTTGTTTTACCCTACCCAATTGTCATTTTCAAACCTACCCATTCGAAGCTTTTGGGTGTCTTTGCCATCGCAGATTCCTGCCTTCCAACCTGACTTCCAGGAAGAAAATGTATCGCCAAATAAGGGCAAGGAAAAAATACTAAGAGCAAGGGGAGTAGAAGTTTACCCAACATCTGCTATTCTAAAGCCATCGTATTTTTATTTATAAATCCCCAGGCAGAAAGGCATTTTAAAGAGAAACCACTCTGTGCCCACAGACTCACCATATCTTTCTTTCTTTCCCCCTGTTCTTAGACCAAGGTCTAAAACCATAAAACTTAAAAAAAAAACCATAATACCATAAAACTTAAATAAGACCCATCTCTAAAAACACCACTCTTTGCCTCTTCTCTGCAGCCTCCAAAAAACAAGCAACAAAATAAGTACGCAGAGGGTTGGAGTCCTCTAAGAGGAACTGACCCTTTTGCTCCAAAGTTGCTCGAGAAGATGTGGACCATTTGTTAAATCCTGGTATAATCCATTTTAGCCTAAATTTGTACATGTAAGGACAATGCAAAAGGATATGTACCAAGGAGTCCACTGACTAAAGAGGGCAGGGACACAGCCGGTCTGAAAAAAGGATCTTTAGCATACAGCCAAGCAAAACCATTGAAAAGGGGCAATTAAATCTTGACTGCGTAAAGATTCTACATAACCTTAGACTATGATGATGATGACTAGCCAGAGAATTTAGATAGGAAGGAAGATTACCCTTAGATAACAGACCCAGGGCAAGTGGAGAACATGTCCTCTGAGCATTAAAATGATCTCTAGCATAGATCAATTTGGCCACACAGACTCCCCATAAAGAAAAAAGTAAAAACAGAGTTGATAGGGACGTCCTGTTAGGGAACGGATGCAATTAGGAGAAACACACGTGTAAAAGGAAAGGCCCCGATCCCTTCCAAGCAGCTTCTCTTTCCCTTCCAGCCCTACCGAAAGGAAGCAGACATGGATCTCTACGTGCCCTCTGGGGCTGCCCACGGCACCCTTCACCCGCACGCATACCCGGCAGTACAAGCACGCTGGGCGCAGAAGTCAGTTCAGCGGGATGGACAACAGCCAAGGAGTCTTGGAGCTGCTTGCAACCAGACCGCGAGGAAGGCGTTTGAAGAGGCCAGATGCTGCACCTCAAAAGGAGCCTTTCGGGGAGGGAGAGGGTTGACAAACCAGACGTTCTCCTCCCCCCCCCCCCACGCACACAGCCAAGACGAAAAGTCAGGGGCTTCACACACACGCTGACAAAAGTCAAGTTTTCACAGCACAGAAGGTCGAGGGACGAAATCAGCACGGCTCCCAGGAAATGGAACAAGCAGAACCAACTGGTACAGGAAGAGGAGAAGAAAAGTTGGTTTTTATATGCCGACTTTCTCTACCACTTAAGGAAGACTCAAACCAGCTTACAATCACCTTTCCTTCCCCTCCCCACAACAGACACCCTGTGAGGTAGGTGAGGCTGAGAGAGCTCTAAGAGAACTGCGACTAGCCCAAGGTCACCCAGCAGGCTTCATGTGTGGGAGTGGGGAATCAAATCCGGTTCTCCAGATCAGAGTCCACCACTCCAAACCACTGCTCTTAACCACTACACCACGCTGGTTCTCACGAGCCACAGCTACGCCACCTGTTGGTACAAGACTGGCTGTCCTGGGGAAGATCACATCCCATTCAGCCCAAGCTGGGAGCCAAAAGGTTGCGGGTTCGAATCTCGTCTAACAAGCTCACTAGGAAAGCCACTCAGAGCATCTTTGGCAGTCGGGGTGTGTGTAGCAATTCTGGCCTACCTTATAGGTGACAGTGACAATATAGGTGAAGCACTTTGAACACTGAAAGCGCTATACAAATACTAGGTGTTGTTATGAACCAGAAGGTGTTAGCCCCACTCATGGGGTAAGGTTGAAGAGAAAGACTTTTTGGAAGGAGGGGGGGAACCAAATAAAAATTCAGCGCTCTATCAGAAACATAAAAGGCAATACCTCCCCGTCAAACATACCACCACTAGTTTGGTTTCTGCTAGTCTAGAGGGGGGGAAATGCAAACTCATCAGTTAAAGAATTTTTACTGGTGGAACAGAAATACCACTTAGAATCAGACAGCAAGATTGGATTCAAACAAGCGTTTCCTGGTAACTGAAAATAGGGACCTATTCACAAAGCTTTGTTATCATTCAGACAAGCCACACACACCCCCCCCCCAAAAAAAGGCTTTAGCTCGAAGGGTGCTATGTAGACCGACGGAAATGATTCATACATGCCAGGTGCAGACTGCAACCCAGCAAGATTTCACGATACCACAGAAACCGAGCACCTCCCCATTCTTGATGAGATCGGTTTTCATTCACAGCCCTGGCAAGCTGCAAAACAGGGCCAAGTCTTAGGTTCAAATCTCTGCATCCAGCCACAAAGGGAAACTGGGCAACCCGGTTTCTTTTAACCACGTGGTTGCTCGCAAGGAGGAACCGAGATGGTCCTCGGGTCCCCAGTCCTCCGGGAAAAGGTCTGTTACTTACTTAAATAAGAGCTCCCGAGAAGCGACATGGTTCTGGAAGAACGGCAATTTGGAGATCTTTATGGACGGGTGAGGCTTTGGAGAGGATTTAGCAGACTACTCACCTGTAGCTAGCAACAACACCTGCTAATCCCAACAGATGGAAAAGAGCCAACCTGAACCATCCACATTCTTCCTATTACTACAAGCAAGGTTGTCTAGATATCTTGAAAAAATGCTAGACTCCTTTACATGCCATACAAGGAGGATTTGCCCCTCACAACCAAAGGGAAAACGAAGCAAAGGAGGTTTGCAGTATTTATTTCGTTCATACCCCCGCCTTTCTCTTCAACGGGGACCCAAAGTAGTTTACGTCGTTCCCCTGTCCTCCATTTTAACCTTCACAACAACCTTGTGAGGCAGGTCAGGCCAAGTGTGTGCGACTGGCCCACAGCTTCCACCGCAGAGTGGGGATTCGAACCTGGAGTTTCCCAGATGACGCTCTAACCACTACACCACAATATCTGGGGGAAGCAGAAAGAGAATGGACGGGCACAGAGGAAACTGACAAGTCTCAAAGGGCCATCTGGTCCAGCACACTAGGTGCCAGTGGACAGGAATGCTAAATGCCCATCTGAGCCAGCGTGGTGTAGTGGTTAAGAGCGGTGGGTTGGCGAAGCGGACTCTAATCTGGAAAACCGTGTTTGATTCCCCCCACTCCTCCGCATGAGCAGCAGAGGCTAATCTGGTGAACCAGGTTGGTTTCCCCACTCCCACACATGAAGCCAGCTGGGTGGCCTTGGGCCAGTCACAGTTCTCTTAGAGCTCTCTCAGCCCCATCTACCTCACAGGGCATCTGTTGTGGGAAGGGAACTTTAAGCAGGTTTGATTCTTCCTTAAGTGGTAGAGAAAGTCAGCATATAAAAACCAACTCTTCCTCTTCAGCCTCTCCCAGCCACACCACTGAGATTTTCTAGGCACAACGTAATAGCAACAATCCCAAGAGGTTGCTTCTCCACAGATGTTCCGAGCCCAGCCATTACTTTGGGGAAGAGGGTAAACTTTGATGTGATTCCCGTGGCCCATCCTATAGCAAACTATGCACAGGCCTTGTCTGGATCCTATAAGAACAGGGCTAGGCAAAGCTGGGAGAGTTGGCAGCTGGAAAATCACAGCAACCCCAGCACCAGATACAAGTATTGGGTGGGGGGAGAAGAATACTAAAGGAAATGTCCTTCCCTACCAAGAGAGCCCAGATCTCCCCAGACCCAGGGCTGGTGCTACCATTAGGCGAACTAGGCGGTCGCCTAGGGTGCAGACCTCAGAGGGGTGCAGTTTTAAACCGACTAGTTTCTTGAAAAAAATGCAACTGACAATTTATATTTTTTATTTTAAGATAAGCACCACAACAGTGCTATGGAACACAATTAATTATAATGTCTTATAAAAAGTTTTGTGCTTTTATTTTTCTACAAGACATCTGTTTTTGAAAACCTTGCCAGTGCCTTCCTCTGTACAGCAACCCTGGTATTCCTTGGTGGTCTCCCATACAAATACTAACCAGGGCTGGACCTGCTTAGTTTCTGAGATCTGACGAGATCAGGCTAGCCTGGGCCATCCAGGTCAGGGCTAGGGCGCAAAAATGACTGGCACCCGCCCTGCCCAGATCACCCATTTCTCAGAACCCAAAAGCCACAGAGCAGCCTCGCTCAGGACGAAATCTATGGCTGGAGGGACTTCGGGGGGGGGGGGGCGCCTGGTCGGCAGCATTCACCCCAAAACGGGAACAGAACAGGCTTGGAAGAGAAGATCATTATTAAATCGCTATCATTTTGGGCATACGGTAAAATAAGCCAGGGATAAGTCATGCCCGGCCGGAGAAGATCTTCATGGTTCCCCACGCGCGGCCAACACCGCAAGTCACGTAAACCCGAGCAGCCGCCTCTTAAACCCGAACGCGGGTGGGTGGGTGGGTTGGTTGGTTGGTAGATAGCTAGCTAGCTAGCTAGCTAGAAGATATTTTAAGTTGGCATACTTCAAAGCGGAACAAAGTAACACTCTGAGAGCGGCGATCGATCGATCGATATTTTAAGTTGGCATACTTCAAAGCGGAACAAAGTAACACCCCAAGAGCGGCGATAGATAGACAGACACACACACACAGACAGACAGATAGATATTTTAAGTTGGCATAATTCAAAGCGGAACAAAGTAACACCCTGAGAGCGGCGATCGATCAATCGATCGATATTTTAAGTTGGCATACTTCAAAGCGGAACAAAGTGACACCCCAAGAGTGGAGATAGATAGATAGATAGATAGATAGATAGATAGATAGATAGATAGATAGATATTTTAAGTTGGCATACTTCAAAGCGGAACAAAGTAACACCCTGAGAGCGGCGATAGATAGATAGATAGATAGATAGATAGATAGATAGATAGATAGATAGATAGATAGATAGATATTGGTTCTTGTAGGTTATCCGGGCTGTGTAACTGTGGTCTTGGAATTTTCTTTCCTGACGTTTCGCCAGCAACTGTGGCAGGCATCTTCAGAGTAGTAACAATAGATAGATAGATAGATAGATAGATAGATAGATAGATAGATAGATAGATATTTTAAGTTGGCATATTTCAAAGCGGAACAAAGTAACACCCCGAGAGCAGCGATAGATCGATAGATAGATAGATAGATAGATAGATAGATAGATAGATAGATAGATAGATAGATAGATAGATAGATATTTTAAGTTGGCATACTTCAAAGTGGAACAAAGTAACACCCTGAGAGCGCCAATAGATAGATAGATAGATAGATAGATCGATAGATCGATAGATCGATAGATAGATAGATCGATAGATAGATATTTTAAGTTGGCATATTTCAAAGCGGAACAAAGTAACACCCTGAGAGCAGCGATAGATCGATAGATATTTTAAGTTGGCATACTTCAAAGCGTAACAAAGTAACACCCCGAGAGCGGCGATAGATCGATAGACAGATATTTTAAGTTGGCATACTTCAAAGCGGAACAAAGTAACACCCTGAGAGCGGCGATAGATAGATAGATAGATAGATAGATAGATAGATAGATAGATAGATAGATAGATAGATAGATAGATAGATATTTTAAGTTGGCATATTTCAAAGCGGAACAAAGTAACACCCTGAGAGCAGCGATAGATCGATAGATCGATAGATAGATAGATATTTTAAGTTGGCATACTTCAAAGCGTAACAAAGTAACACCCAGAGAGCGGCGATAGATCGATAGATCGATAGATAGATAGATATTTTAAGTTGGCATACTTCAAAGCGGAACAAAGTAACACCCCGAGAGCGGCGATCGCTGGCTCTCCCGGGGCGCAAAGGCTGGGGTTCTTTTCGGAGCCAGGCTGGTTAAAGGAATAAGAACTCTTGCAGGGTTGAAGGCGGCGGGAGGGGGGGGGCGATAACGGAAGGCGGATAAAGGGGGGCGGGGGATAAAGCGGCCTCCCCCACCCTACCCTTTCTTCGAAACCGAAAAGCTAACCCACAGCGCCCCCAGGAGCGCCCCACGCCAAGCCCCCCCCCCCCAAGCGAAGGCTCACCGTGGCGCGCCTTCTTCTCCCCGGCGGCGCCAAGGTCTCGGAGGGTTGGCGAGGACGCGGCTGCTGGCCAATCCGGGCTGGGCCCCTGCTGCCCAGCCGCGCCTGCCCCACGCGCACGGAAGGGCCGCGGCGGAGCGGAGAGCGGGGCTGGTGGGGGGGGGGCGAGGGGACGCGTCACGCACAGCCCTCCCGGCCCTCGCCCAGCGCCGACTGGGGAAGCCGGGCCAATCACGCGCTCGCGGCGGCGGCTGTGGGGAGAGGGGATTGGGCGAGAGGGGCCCCCCTCCCGACGCCAGCCAACCGGAGGAGGAGCGCCGGGTCGTCCTCGACGGCAGCCCGACGCGGATTGGCGGGGATTTACTAAGGGGAGGGGCGGAGGGGATAGGGGGCGTGGCCCGGCCGGTGGAATCCAAGAAAGGGGGCGCTGGGGGAGATGGTGAATGGAGAAGCCGACCTGGCAGGGAGGGTGTTGCGCGCGAGCAAATGCCAACTGGTGTGTGTGTGTTAAGTGCCATCAAGTCACTTCCGACTCATGGCGACCCTATGAATGAAAGTCCTCCCAAACGTCCTCTCTTTGACAGCCTGGCTCAGATCTTGCAAACTGAGGGCTGTGGCTTCCTTTATTGAGTCAACCCATCTCTTGTTGGGTCTTCCTCTTTTCCTGCCGCCCTCCACTTTCCCTAGCACTCGGATTCCATGCAAGACAGCATCAAATGCCTGCGTGTGTGTGTTAAGTGCCGTCAAGTCGCTTCCGACTCATGGCGACCCTATGGATCAATGTCCTCCAAAACGTCCTATCCATAACAGCCTTGCTCAGATCTTGCAAAGTGAGAGCTGTGGCTTCCTTTATAGAGTCAACTCATCTCTTAGTGGGTCTTCCTCTTTTCCTGCCGCCCTCCACTTTCCCTAGCATGACTGTCTTTTCCACTTTCCCTAGCACGACTGTCTTTTCCAGTGACTCTTGTCGTGCTGGTAGTGATGAATGGCACGGTTGCCAACTCCAGCTTGAGTAATTCCAGAGATTTGGGGGCAAGCGTCGATTTTGATGCCTTAGGGTTTCCCCTCTGAAACGGCCGCCTGTTCTGGGTAGATTTGCCAGCTCTGGGTTGGGAAAAACCTGGAAATTTGGGTGCTGGAGCCTGAGGAGGGTGGGGTTTGGGGAGGGGAGGGACTTCAATGGGTATAAAATAATGCCATAGATCTCCACCTTCCAAAGCGGCCATTTTCTCCAGGAGAACTGATCTCTGTCACCTGGAGATCAGCTGTAATCCCAGGAGATCTTCAGCCACCCACCTGCAGGTTAGCAACCTGGAGGAATTGTTCTCTGTTACCTAGAGATCAGCTGAACAGCTAGATTTGTAAGGTTGACAGCTCTGGATTGGGAAATACCTGGAGATTTATGAGGTGGAGCCTGAAGAGGGTGGGGTTTGGGGAGGGGAAGGACTTCAATGCCATAGAGCCCAATTGCCAAAGCGGCCATTTTCTCTAGGTGATTTCTATCAGCTGGAGATCAGTTGCAGAAGATCTCCAGTTAGTACCTGGAGGTTGGCAACCCTAGAAGAGTTCAGATTTTCAGGCTAGAGTATGTCCTTTAACTCTCGAAAGTTCGTACCCCGAAAACCTTGCTGGTCTCAAGTTGCTACTGGGCTTGAATCTAGCTGTTCAGATGTAGACCTACATGGTTACTCTCTGAAACTAGAGATCAGTTGTAACTCCAGTAGAATGCCAAGCCCCACCTGGAGGTTGCCAATCCAAGTGAACAGATACTGTGTTTCTTTCTATAGGATACATCAGAGTTTTGCATACAAGTCTCATAGGTTGCAATTCCTGTTGCATTTATGACTTTTTAGTTGCACCCTTTCTCCCTTTATACTTGTCTGTATATAAAGAGAGAGAGAGCTGCAACAATTGTTGCAGCTGCCAAAGAAACAAATCAGTGGGTTATAGATCAAATCAAGCCAGAAGCGACCCTAGAAGCTAAAATGACTAAACCGAGGCTGTCGTATTTTGGTCACATTATGAGAAGACAAGAGTCATGGAAATGACAGTCATGCTAGGAAAAGCTGAGGGCAGCAGGAAAAGAGGAAGACCCAACAAGAGATGGACTGACTCAATAAAGAAGCCACAGCCCTCAATTTGCAAGACCAGAGCAAGGCTATTAATGATAGGCTATTAATGATAGGCCCCCCTCCATGTGGTCTGCCTGCCTATACATATTATCTGACAACTCCTCGTCTCTGTAGAGCTTTTTGTTGGCTAGATTGAATGCTAACCCTTCTATGGTAATGCAGGGCAGAATTCTGAATATACCATACTCAGACAGGATCTGCCCTTGCTCTTCTGGCTCTATTGACACATTAGCCCATGCCCTTTTGGAATGCCGCCTTTACGAGGAACTTCGATCGCACTATATTTCCCCCCTTTTAACATACAAATCCAATGCCTCTGTGACTGACATAATGCCTTTTTTACTAAGCGATAGGGACCCCAAGGCTACACTGTCAGTGGCAAGATTTGTTTCAATCCTTATATCCCTCCAACACTAGATATATGCTGCTCAAGATCAATTGATCAAGGAGCTTCTAAGGGATAAAAGGTAAAAAGATTAATGATAGGACATTTTGGATGACATTGATTCATAGGGTCGGAAGCAACCTGACGGCACTTAACAAACACACAATACCAAGCATAACCCAAGTTTGTTTAAGGACGATTGTTTTTACTCAAAAGTATATTTGCAGCAGCCATTTTGTGACAGCCATTTTGTTGCTGCGTCAGTAACAGGGTGCAGATCCTTGTGCTGTGGTGGCAGCTGCTGCCAAAGCAATGTTTTTAAAAACCTGCACAGCCGATCAAATCTCCAATAGTCAATCAGAGAGCCGGCGTGGTGTCGTGGTTAAGAGAGGTGGACGGGGGTTGATTCCCCACTCCCCCACATGAGCGGCAGACTCTAATCTGGTTTCCCGACTCCTACATATGAAGCTAGCTGATTGGCATATAAAAACCAACTCATCGTCAAATGCTCCCACAGGCTCAGAAAGGTCCAGGGGGCCCTGCCCTACAGGGTTGCCATAAGTTGGCTGTGACTTGACAACCCTTTCCAACACTATTGCTCTGATAGTGACTGAAACCTCTAAAATGAATCTGAGCATGCGGGAAGAACGTCTGAGCATCTTGCTGGTCTGTGCGGCATTCGGTGTCTGACTCAGACAAGCCTCTTTAGACAATCTCTCTTCGGGAAAGGCGGTTTTTGTAAGGAATATCAATTGTATGCTTTCAAAGTTTAAATGCTTTGGGAAATTTTCTAAATAGCTTTTACGGTCTGTGGTGTTGGTCGTTGTTGTACAATTGCCCTGACCTGGATAGCCCAGGCTAGCCTGATAGATCCTACAAGCTCAGCAGGGTCAGCCCTGGTTAGGATGGGAGACCACCAAGGAAGTCCAGGGCAGCGACACAGAGGCAGGCAATGGCAAACCACCTCTGAACATCTCTTGCCTTGAAAACCCCACCAGGGTCGCCATAAGTCAGCTGCGACATGACAGCCAAAAAAGAAGAAGAGAAAATTACAGTGGGACTTACTTCTGTGTAAGCCTGCATTCTGGAGCCTGGTGGCGCAGAGTGTTAAGCTGCAGTACTGCAGTCAAAAGCTCTGCTCACGACCTGTGTTCAATCCCGATGGAAGTCGGTTTCAGGTAGCCAGCTCAAGGTTGACTCAGCCTTCCATCCTTCCAAGGTCGGTAAAATGAGTACCCAGCTTGCTGGGGGTAAAGGGAAGATGACTGGGAAGGCACTGGCAAACCACCCCGCAAACAAAGTCTGCCTAGGAAACCTCAGGTCACGTCAACCCACGGGTCAGGAATGACCCGGTGCTTGCACAGGGGACTGCCTTTACCTTTTAAGCCTGCATTGGGTTGCGCTGGAAGTTTTCTTTGATTGGACAACATTCCTTATATGTTACTGCCAACTGAGGGCAATTCTTCTTGGACTGATGGAGTAGGCTGTAGTTCATGAGAGTTTATAACACAATCAATCTGAACACCTTTAACATACCGTGAGATACCCCCCCCCCCGTTTCCTTTGTTGTAATAGATTGACATGGCTACACCTGTGGAATATGTTGCTCTGTGCAATTGGGCTGTATCAGCACTGGCAGGAAGATTCTGGAGTAGTGCAGATCAGCGGGCAGACAGACAGAGCTGGTTCCTCCAAGGAGCAGAAGTTGCGTAATGGTGTTTGCGTACTACTCTGCAAGCTTTCTTGGCCCCAGTGAGATCAGTGGGACTTTCATCCAAGTAAACAAGTGCATTGGTCTACAAGTCTTACTTGTGTGTGTGTATATATAAAGTGCTGTCAAGTCGCATCCGACTTATGGCAACCCCTTTTTGGGGGGTTTTCATGGCAAGAGACTTAACAGAGGTGGTTTGCCAATGCCTTCCTCTGCACAGCAACCCTGGACTTCCTTGGTGGTCTCCCATCCAAATCCTAACCAGGGCTGACCCTGCTTAGCTTCTGAGATCTGACAAGATCAGGCTAGCCTGGGCCATCCAGGTCAGGGCACAAGTCTTATTTAGAGTGACTTATTTACAGCATTGGTATTCCGCATCTGTGAAATGGTGTTATCTGTTGGCGGGCAGGGGCCACACCCTTATTATTAACTTTATTTAGAAGAAGAAGAGTTGGTTTTTTATATGCAGACTTAAGGTAGAATCAAACCAGCTTACAATCACCTTCCCCTCCCCACAACAGACACCCTGTGAGGTAGGCTGGGTTGAGAGAGCTGTGACTAGCCCAAGGTCACCCATCTGGCTTCGTGTGTAAGGAGTGGGGAAACAAATCCGGTTCACCAGATTAGCCTGCGCAGCTCCTGTGGAGGAGTGGGGAATCAAACTCGGTTCTCCAGATCAGAATCCACCGCTCCGGTTTACCGCCGCCTTTCTCACTGAGACTCAACGGGGACCACAAAATATGAAAAACACATTCAGCACAGATCTCTGATAAGCCCAACAATGTGGTGGACTTAAGTAACATTTTAATCTATGACTTGTAGCAAACTGGATATTATAATTATTATTTTATTAGATTTATAACCAGCTCTCCACCTGGCCAAGAGCGGGCTCAGAGCGGTTAACAATCACTGGTCAAGTCAACATCATTACATACAATTCAATAAAAACATACCACCGTTAAAATAGGTACAATTTAACAATGAACCAATAAAACGTGGCGTACCAATGGGCGCAACTAACACATTGGACCATAGTGAGCTGGGGGGAGGGGGACAGCAATTGGCCCCACCAAAAAAGATGGAATAAAGTAATCAGAAAAGAGGTGGGCAGGGAACTATGATGATAAATACTGTTACTGATAAATGATGCTAAATACCAGCTGTGATGCTAAACACCATTGCTGTCCTCTGCTATGAGCCCCGTGCCACAGAGTGGTAAGCTGAAGCATTGCAGTCCAAGCTCTGCTCACGACCTGAGTTTGATCCCGACGGAAGTTGGTTTCAGGTAGCCGGCTCAAGGTTGACTCAGCCTTCCATCCTTCCGAGGTTGGTAAAATGAGTACCCAGCTTGCTGGGGGTAAAGGGAAGATGACTGGGGAAGGCACTGGCAAACCACCCCGTAAAACAAAAGTCTGCCTAGAAAACGTCGGGATGTGACGTCACCCCATGGATCAGGAATGACCCGGTGCTTGCACAGGGGACCTTTACCTTTTACCGCTACTATAGGCCTGTTGGAACATCCCTGTCTTGCAGGCCCTGTGGAACTGCATTAGGTCCCACAGGGCCCAGATCTCATTCGACAGAGAGTTCCACGAGGCCGGGGCCAGGGCTGAAAAGGCCCTGGTCCTAGCTGAGGACAGAGGGACAGTCATCGGGCCAGGGACCCCCAGTAGGTTGTCACTCGCAGAGTGTAATGCTCTCTTGGGGGAGGGGGCGGGAGGGCATACTAGGAGAATTGTGCAGATAGATATGATGACTCATCTGATGCTATAGGTTATTGCGACTAGCAACCCCCCCCTCCCCGGACCCTTTTTGCAATTTGCTCCATCTACTCAATGCAAGAGCTCTGGTTGTTGTTGTTGTTTCAAATCGATCACATCTGACAAAGGAAGGGGCCGTGGCTCAGTGATAAAGCTTCTGCTTGGCATGCAGAAGATCCCAAGTTCAATCCCTGGCATGTCCATTTAAAAGGATCAAGTAATAGGTGATGGGAAGGATCCCCATCTGAGACCCTAGAGAGCCACTGTCAGTCTTGAGTGGACAATACTGACCTGGATGGATCAAGAGTCTGATTCAGGAGAAGGCAACCTCATGTGTTCACATGACATCAGACCGTCTCTGGCACAGACATCTTGCCAAGGATGGAGGGAAAAGTTGCTGGGGCTCTACATTCTAGCAGATGTACCCAACTCCCCTGTGCCTAAGTTTATTCACTTGAATTTCTGTCCTACTTTTTAATTATATGTATTCAAGGTGGCCCCACAATATTACGTGGGAAAGACAAGATGGAACACTCACAGTCTTATCACGCCAACAAAGCTAAACAAAACACAATCAGGAAATTTGAAAACCATAAAACAACAGAAGATCAGCAGCATGAAGAAACAGGTCCAGGAAAATGAAATTGGGGAGCGGGCGTGGCTCAGCGATAGAGCATCTGCTCAGAATGCAGAAGGTCCCAGGTTCAATCCCCGGCATCTCCAGTTAAAGGGACTAGGCGAGTAGGTGATGTGAAAGACCCCTGCCTGAGACCCTGGAGAGCTGCTGCCGGTCAGAGTAGACAATACTGACTTTGATGGACCAAGGGTTTGATTTAGTGTAAGGCAGCTTCAGGAAATTGAGCCTAGTGGTCAAAAATGCAAGTACTAGAAAAAATACTTCTGGAGGGGGCAGGATGCCATCGTAAAAAACAGCCCTGTCCCCAGTCTACCCAACTGATTTTTTCTCTAGGATTTGCTTGGTATCTAATGGATGAAAAGGGCACAGATACAAACCGTCCCTGCTATGTTTAACTGGCTACATCAAAGCTTAGATCACGGGTGTCAAACATAAGGCCTGGGAGCCGGAGCCAGCCCCTTAAGAGAGCCAGCGTGGTGTAGTGGTTAAGAGCGGTGGTTTGGAGCGGTGGACTCTGATCTGGAGAACTGGGTTTGATTCCCCACTCCTACACATGAAGCCAGCTGGGGGACCTTGGGCTAGTCACAGCTCTCTTAGAGCTCTCTCAGCCCCACCTACCTCACAGGGTGTCTGTTGTGGGGAGGGGAAGGGAAGATGATGGTAAGCTGGTCTGAGTCTTCCTTAAGAGATAGAGAAAGTCGGCATATAAAAACCAACTCTTCTTCTTTGGGGCTCTTATCTGGCCTGCAAGGCAGCCACTGCCCCCCAGACCCAAGGTGTCAATTATCACAGACTTTTAAATAAAATAAAATACTGTAAGGGTGTTATTGTTTTAAGCATGTTTGTATTTTAAAATTTTTAAAAAGTAAAAATAATATCATTAATTGGCTTTGCCTGTGTCTTCTATAAAGTTTGTATCTCTGGTACCTGGCATTAAATTTTATGGTACACATGGCCCAGCCAAGTGACATTTATGTCATATCCAGCCCTCGTAACCGATGAGTTCGATACCCCTTAGAACGGGCAAGAGGAAGCTGTGATGAAGGGGAAAGCATATTTAGGAGTTCCTGGCATTATACTCCAATCTCAAACGGAATATCATATTAATCCCGCATAGTACAATTCGTCCTTATAGGAGATACTGTAAGTAACCACACGTCATATGTTACATTCGCCTGATAAACTGGATCGCTTCCGCATACTAAGGATAAAAGTTCAAGTAATCTGTTTGCGGTTATTCTTTTTGATTACTTTATGACATCTGGAGATTGAAGTAAAATGTGTTACCTGCGCAAGCAAGCAGAATTTGACAGGTATGTAAATGACAGAAAACTAGCTTGCCGGACCACATTCCCCCAAGAGTTGTTTTGATGGCTGGCAGGCATCAGGGGACCCCGACCCCCCCCCCATGGTCTATATAAACCTAATCATCCGCGTATAGACATTATCACAGGAGAACCATATTGTGTTGAGTGTATCACACAAATTTGTGCGTGTGTGTGCCATCAAGTCGCAGCTGACTTATGTCATGTGCCCCTCAGTGTGCAGTGAGGTCTATTTCCAGGTACATGTAAGAGCATAGCCTTGCAGGCAATCTTACAATACAGCCTTTCAGTATATGCTTAAGGCGGAAATATTGATTCTAGTCCATATTAATGACTGTACACACAGAAGAAAAGAGCTCGGTGCCTATTCACCTCTAGTTGTTTATTCAAAACCCAAGCTTATCACCAATATAGGTTATTAATTAATCCAAAGCAGAAGGGTACAATTATTGGTGTGATCCTATCCTCCTAGCCATCTAATTTGTTGGTCTTGTCTGCGAGTGCTTAACTCGGTGCAGACTAATTTCCCCTGGTTTGATACTTTGATCTGCTAGAGACTGGGGAGGGGCCGTGGCTCAGTGGAAGAGCCTCTGCTTTGCACGCACAACATAATATAAGAAAGGCCATGCTGGATCAGACCAAGGGCCATCAAGTCCAGCAGTCTGTTCACACAGAGGCCAACCAGGTGCCTCTAGGAAGCCCACAAGCAAGACGACTGTAGAAGGAGCAGCCTTCTCCTGCCTGTGTTCCACAGCACCTAATATATTAAGCATGCTCCTCTGATCCTGGAGAGAATAGGTATGCATCATGACTAGTATCTATTTTACTAGTGGCCATGAATACCCTTCTCCTCCATGAACATGTCCACTCCCCTCTTAAAGCCTTCCAAGTTGGCAGCCATCACCCCATCCTGGGGCAGGGAGTTCCACAATTTAACTCTGCATTGTGTGAAGAAATACTTCCTTTTATGTTTTGAATCTTTCACCCTCCAGCTTCAGCAGATGACCCCGCGTTCTAGTATTATGAGGGAGGAAAGCTTCTCCTTGTCCACTCTCTCCATACCACGCATAATTGTATAGACCTCTATCATGTCTCCCCTTCGCCGCCTTCTTTCCAAGCTAAACAGCCCTAAGCGTTTTAACCATTCCTCATAGGACAATTGCTCTAGTCCCCTGATGATTTTGGTTGCTTTTTTTTCTACACCTTCTCAAGCTCTGCAATATCCTTTTTTAGGTGTGGTGACCAGAACTGTACACACAAAATTCACAAAGTCCCAGCTTCAATCTCTGGCATCTCCAGTTAAAAAGATCAGGTAGGAGGTGATGGGAAAGACATCCTCCTGAGACCCTGGAGAAGCACTGCCAGAGTAGACAATCCTGACCTCAATAAACTAATATTCTGATTGAATAGTGGCATAGATCGACAGATCAGGAGATGGATAAAATAGCAAAAGCTCTCAAATTAAGCAAAAAAAGTGTCCATCAAGTATTGGCTTGTCTGTTCTCTCACTACATATTGCTTAAAACTACCTTTATATTTGGCACGATCACTGATATATTTCTTCTTTCCTTTGGTAAAATTGTCTTAACTGTCTTAATTGTAAATGAGATCACAATATGATTTCTTTCTGTTTTAATCTCAGCTTTTAAAAAACATGTTTTGCTTATATTATTATAAAACATTTTCAAAATGGGGAAAAGTATTGGCTCGAACTACTTATGTATCTCGTTCATAGCCCTAAAACGTGCCCGCTAGGAAGTAACCTTGTTTGAACTCTGTGGGAATTTCAACACACACACCCCCGAGTAAACAAGTTTAGGATTGGACTGTAAAAGTTACACGTTTTCAACCCGACCAAGAACTGGACGGTTCAGCAAACAGATGTGTTTGAGCTGTACTTGATTTTGAAACATAAAAATTCCAGCATTTAAGCCTGCCATGAACATTGAATCACCTGACCTGGAAGGTCTTTCTACTATTAAGTCCAAACACATGGGGTTCAGATGTCTTCACTGGCTGGGAAGGAAAGAATACTTGAACTGGGCAATTAAAAATTCATAATCCACATACCTCTTGCCTGATCTCTGCATTATAATCAACTAATTGACCAAACCCTGGGTCTATTCTAGCTCTGGATTTGGATTTTTTTTTTTTTTGTTTACAGCACTGTTCTAAGCAGTTACAGAGAAAAAAATGTGCAAAGGAGAGGTTAAAGGTAAAGGTCTCCTGTGCAAGCACCGGGTCATTCCTGACCCATGGGGAGACGTCACATCCCGACGTTTTCTAGGCAGACTTTGTTTGTGGGGTGGTTTGCTGTTGCCTTCCCCAGTCATCTTTCCTTTACCCCCAGCAAGCTGGGTACTCATTTGACCGACCTCGGAAGGATGGAAGGCTGAGTCAACCTTGAGCCGGCTACCTGAAACCGACTTCCGTCGGGATCGAACTCATGTCGTGAGCAGAGCTTTTGACTGCAGTACTGCAGCTTAACACTTTGTGCCACGGGGCTCCTAAAGGAGAGGTTACAAGGCGTTTATCTAATCACTTGTAGTTACTCCAAAGTTTTACAAAATAGTAGTAACATTAAATTGCAAACATGTATTACAGCATACAAATAATGATCAAACGCAAAAAGCTGCAGGTGAAAGAACCCCAGAGTTTAACACAGAAATAAAAAACTGGGGGAGATCTCAGGTGCTCGAGTGGTAGACAGTCTTGAACTGGTGATGACAGACCAAGACGACGACCTTGGGGTTGTAGTGGACAGCATGCCGAAAACATCTGATGCAGTGTGCAGCAGCAATGCAAAAGGTAAACCCCGTATCAGGTATCATTAGAACAGGGACGGAGAATACAACAGCCAATATTATAATATTCATTTATTTAGTACATCGTAGTCCCGCCCTGCCTCAAAGGCACTCAGAACAACATACATTGGTCTCCCCTCTTCCATTTCATCCTCTTAACAACCCTGTGAGTTAGGTTATCCTGAGAGAGTCAGCCAAGGTCGTCCAGAGAACTTGATGGAAACCTGGGTCCCCTAGATCCCGGTCCAATGCTGGTTTGAGTCTCCCTTAAGTGGTAGAGAAAGTCGGCATATAAAAACCAACTCTTCTTCTTCTTTAACCACTACACTGCAAAGTTGGCTGTTGTAACGAAGAAGGAGAAGGAGAGGAAGAGGAGTAGTTGCTTTTTATATGCCAACGTTCTCTACCACTTAAGGAAGACTTGAATTGGCTTACAATCACCTTCCCTCCCCCTCCTCACAACAGACACCCTGACAGGTATGTGGGGCTGAGAGGATGACTAGCCCAAGGTCACCCAGCTGGCTTCATGTGTACGAGAGGGGAAACATGTCCAGTTCACCAGACTAGCCTCCGCCGCTCATGTGGAGGAGTGGGGAATCAAACCCGGTTCTCCAGATCAGAGTCTACCACTCCAAACCACCACTCTTAAGCACTACACCACACTGGCTCTCAGTGTGGAAGGCCTCCCAAGGAAGGTCTACAATATTCTGTGTGGCGTAGAGAAGGTTAATAAAATACGTCCTCAGGCTGGCCATATTTGAAATACTGTGCACAGTTCTGATCACCCCCATCCCAAAAAGGATATTGAAAAGATGGGGTGAGCAACCGAAATAATCAATGGTTTGGAGCACCTATACTTTGAGGCAAGGCTTGGGGGGAGGCGTTTAGTTTAGAAGTAGATTTGGCTGAAAACCTACGAGAACTTTCCTGGGAGTAAGCCATACTGAACAGACTTAAGTAGGATTCTGAGTAGACCTGCTTAGGATGGCAGTATGAGGGAGTAACACAAGGAAGGTCTACAATATTCTGTGCGGCATAGAGAAGGTTGATAAAAATCTCCTCCCTTAGCACTGGAACAGGGTTTCCCAACGTGGGGCCCACCAATACTTCCTTTGGTGCCGCCAAGGTTTCCAGAAAGTGCCCTGTAAATTAGGTGTTCAAAAGGGTTGAGACCATTGTATTAGAACATGGAGTCAACTTACAGATGTAAAATTTTGCAGCCTTGAGGGAATTTTTTTTCCCTGGGAGAAAAGAAAACCAGGAATTGGTGGGGCGGTTGTGATTTATATGCACTAGTTAGCTTTCTCATGAAGCCTGTTCTTATTCGACTGTTTTAACAACATAAAATGCATCATTTGCAACTGTGCATATACAATTGTATTATCTGGCATATTTGTGAAACTTAAAAGAACAAACGCTTTCATTTTCTACGAGCAAAACTGTAATATACCCAGTATAGACCAAGAGAGAGAAAAGGTAGCTGCGTACAACTGCATCTTATGCCATATTAGCACATGTATCATATGTTGAAAAGATGTTATTTGGGCAGAACGTCTCATACAGTTAATATGCTCACAGCATATTTTGGTGTAGTCTCAAAACAGTACCATTGAAAACACTGAGCTTGTATTGTATTGCCCTTCCAATCCATGCCAACGGCATTACTGGCTGGTAGATATTCTCGATTACCAAGGGAACAATGCATGGGCATTTGTAGATCCTCAAAACCAGAAGACTTATATCCTTTTTTGCCCCCTGTATGATGGTCCTAGGGCCAAATTCTTAGCAGGAATATTATCAGTTATTATGATATATTTGGATGAGGATACATTTTTTGCTGTCTGACATAGACCCTTACATATCACATAGGGTTTCTTGTTTGTCCTAGCAGAAAAGAAAATAAGATCTAAGGTTTCTTAGTGAGTTATTAATTAAGTTTAAAACAGTGAGTTAGTACATTTTGCAATCTGTTATAATATTTTAATCGCTGATTTGTTTTATTTATACTGCTGCATGACTATGTTTTAGCTATTTGTGACGGCCAATGGCCATATACAATAATTTGGTATCTGAAGATTGTGGTATCTGAAGAAGTGAGCTGTGGCTCACGAAAGCTCATACCCTACCAGAAAATATTTTTGTTAGTCTTTAAGGTGCTACTGGACTCTTGCCCTTTTTGAATAATTTTCTGGTATTCTAATTTTCTGGTATTTTATACAATATAGCATATTAATTGTGGACAAAACTCATTGACACAATAAATATATGCTAAAAAATGCATTGTGTATCACTGTAACACAGAGGAATTGTCATTACTGGATGCCATTTTCCTGCAATAAATACACCGCTAATGGGGTGGGGGGAGTCGGCTCCTGCCTATTTATTGCAAAATAAAATTATTGTTCAATAGGTCTCTCTCCCCTCATATTTATGGTGCAGCGTGGATTGTGGCATAAAACTCTGAGATGTTTGGTCTGGCTCTTTGACTCCCCTTTTCTGACATCATTGTCTCAGGGAGGATATGAAAGCACCCTGGCAGAGAAGCCCTTTCCAGGCCCGTTTGCAAACACAGATGAAGAGAGGCAGGAAATTAAAGTTCCGACCCCCAGGCGAAGGATGAACAACAGGAAACAGCTTTTGGAGTCGGAGGGCCCCTGGCTATACACCAAGAACTATGGATCAAACATAGCTAGGCAAATTCTGGGCTGCAGAGGGAGCTCTCTAAAGCCTACACCTGTTTATGGTCACACACCCTGCAAAATGCATACACACTCCAACCCCTTAAGCCAAGCCTGGTGGCATATACTGAGGCATCAAGACAAGACAGTTATCACTTGAAGCCGAGCTCATGGGATTCTTGGTCCTTCCCACCTAACCAAGACACTCTTGCGATTACAGGGTGAGGCTGCCCCCTACTGGGAAACTCCTTTGTCCACTCCGTCAGGACATAGACATAGTGAGGAAGTAGATTCCTTTGAAATGTGGTATTGGAGGAGAGTGTTACGGATAACGTGGACTGCCAAAAAAACAACACCACCAAATCAGTGGGTTATAGATGAAATCAAGCCTGAACAGACCCTAGATTGAAGCTAAAATGACTAAAATGAGGCTGTCATACTTTGGTCACATTATGAGAAGACAAGAGTCACTGGAAAAGACAATCATGCTAGGAAAAGTTGAAGGCAACAGGAAAAGAGAAAGACACAAAAAGAGATGGATTGACTCAGTAAAGCAAGCCACAGCTCTCACTTTGCAAGATCTGAGCAAGGCTGTTATGGATAGGACGTTTTGGAGGACACTGATCCATAGGGTCGCCATGAGTCAGAAGCGACTTGACGGCACTTAACACACACACGCAGGCATTTGATGCGGTCTTGCATGGAATCCGAGTACCCACCTGGCTCAGCATACTCTACTGAATGGCAGCAGCTTCCTGGAAGAGGGAGACCATTTTCAACACCTGATACTAAAGATCTTTTAACTGAGAGATGCCAGAGATCGAAGCTGGGACCTATATGCAAAGCACAGGCTCTGTCACTGAGGCATAGTGCTTCCAAGCAAACACCATCTGCCTGCTTTTCCTCTGACATTTCTGTTGGGGGTTGCAGGGAGTGGGTGCTTAAGTGCCTTCTGGATGTGGGCTGCAAGCTGAACTGGAGTAGGAACAGCATGCTGGATGCAGGGGGGAGGGGAGATGTGATGCTGCTTCATGTGTTGGGTCCAGGAACCTCAGTCCTACAGACCTCGTCTCATGGAAATCAACCCATGTCTTTTAACCCACCTTTCCTCCAGGTGCTCCCTTCTTCCATTTTATCCTCACAATAACACTGTAAGGTAGGGAGACAGAGAGCAATCCTAAGCAGGTCTCTTCAGAAGCCTACTCAAGTCTGTTCGGTGGAGCTAACTCCCAGGTTTGGCACTGTCAGCCAAGCGGTCAGCAGCCTGGCTGTGTGGAGATTTGAAGCCAAATCTTCCTGGCCTCTAGTTTGACCCTGCAACCTTCCCGCTGGCTGCCAACCACAGAAAGTTTTGGGATTTGCACCTGGCACTAGCTAACCTAATTAATTCGGCATCATACCACTTTCCCCTGCCCTCACTGCCACACATTTTTATTTCGCTTGCTTAACTCTGACGAAGAATCCTGATGAACTCGAAAGCTTGCAGGCTATTTGGTGTTTTTCGTTGGTCCTAAACGAGGTATTCATAGTGCAGTCCTGAGTAGAGGGATTAGACTGGAGTAAGGACATTTTGGAGGACATTGATTCATAGGGTCACCATGAGTCAGAAGTGATTTGATGGCACTTAACACACACACAACTTTGCACAAGGTCACACTATGAAAGCTTTGATCAGAACTGACTACAGCATCACAGAGTAATTTTTATTAATTTACTTTACTTATATAAGAACATAAGAAAGGCCATGCTGGATCAGACCAGGGCCCATCAGGTCCAGCAGTCTGTTCACACAGTGGCCAACCTGGTGCCTCTAGGAAGCCCCCAAACAAGACGCCCCCAAAGCACCTAATATAATAGACAATATAATACGTCCTGCCTTTCTCCCCAATGGGGACCCAAAGTAGCTTACATTGTCCTCCTCTCCTCCCTTTTATTTTCACAACAACCCTGTGAGACAGGTTATACTGAGTGTGTGTGACTGGCCCAAGTTCACCCAGAAACAGGGTTGCCAGGTCCCTCTTCACCACCAGCGGGATGTTTTTGTGGCGGAGCCTGAGGAGGGCAGGGTTTGGGGAGGGACTTCGATGCCATAGAGTCCAATTGCCAAAGCGGCCATTCTCTCCAGGGGAACCCATCTCTATCGGCTGGAGATCAGTTGTAATAGCAGGAGATCTCTAGCTACTACCTGGAGGTTGGCAAGCCTACCCAGAAAGCCTCTTTGTCAGAGTGGGGATTCGAACCTGCTTTTTTTTAACCAGATCATGTGTGTGTGTGAAGTGCCGTCAAGTCGCAGCCGACTTATGGCGACCCCTTTTTGGGGTTTTCATGGCAAGAGACTAAGAGAGGTGGTTTGCCAGTGCCTTCCTCTGCACAGCGACCCTGGACTTCCTTGGTGGTCCCCTATCCAAATACTAACCAGGGACGACCCTGCTTAGCTTCCGAGATCAGGCTCGCCTGGGCCATCCAGGTCAGGGCAACCAGATCATAGTCCGACCCTTTAACCACTACACCACGCTTTCATCAGGATCCTTCTTCAACCAGCCCAGTTCCATACAGTTTGTCCAGTCTATGCTTCGCCTGGAACAACTCTGCACAGCAGCCCGCTGCAAGTCGCTCAGCGACGCCCCATGCCATGGTGGGTCACGTCTGAGCACCGTGGCGCTCTAGCTGTGACGCACACCCAGGGCCGAGCCGCGAGAAGCCCAAGGCCTGCCGGGAGTTATAGTTCCCTCCTCGCCATCCTCCAAGGCGGCCGCACCGCTCTAGCTGTGACGCAGCCACCCAAGGCCGGGCCGCGAGAAGCCCAAGTCCTGCCGGGAGTTGTAGTTCCCTCCTCGGTGGCTTCCAAGGCGGCCGCACCGCTCAAGGCTGGGCCGCGAGAAGCCCAAGGCCTGCCGGGAGTTGTAGTTCCCTCCTCGTCGGCTTCCAAGGCGGCCGCACCGCTCTAGCTGTGATGCAGCCACCCACGGCTGGGCCGCGAGAATCCCAAGGCCTGCCGGGAGTTGTAGTCCCCTCCTCGGCGGCCGCACCGCTCTAGCTGGGACGCACACACCCAAGGCCGGGCCGCGAGAAGCCCAAGGCCTGCCGGGAGTTGCAGTTTCCCCTTTGCCGGCCTCCAAGGCGGCCGCACCGCTCTAGCTGTGACGCACACACCCAAGGCCGGGCCGTGAGAAGCCCAAGGCCTGCCGGGAGTTGTAGTCCCTTCCTCGCCGGCCTCCAAGGCGGCCGCTCCGCTCTAGCTGCGTCGCAGCCATCCGCGGCCTGCCGGGAGTGGTCGTTCCCTCCTCGCCGGCCTCCAAGGCGGCCGCAGCGCTCTGGCTGTGACGCACACACCCAAGGCCGGGCCGTGAGAAGCCCAAGGCCTGCCGGGAGTTGTAGTCCCTTCCTCGCCGGCCTCCAAGGCGGCCTCACCGCTCTAGCTGTGTCGCAGCCACCCACGGCCTGCCGGGAGTTGTAGTCCCTTCCTCTGCGGGCGATGGCGGCGGCGGCGCGGGTGTCGTGCCAGGGCTGCGGGTCGGGCCGCGCGGCGCTCCGGCGCCCCAAGACGGGGCAGGCGCTGTGCCGCGGCTGCTTCGCGGCGGCCTTCGAGGCGGAGGCGCACGGCGCCATCGTGGCGGCGCGGCTGTTCCGGGCGGGCGAGACGGTGGCGGTGGGGGCGTCGGGCGGCAAGGACTCGACGGTGCTGGCCCACGTGCTGCGCCTGCTCAACGAGCGCCACGGCTACGGGCTGCGCCTGCTGCTGCTCGCCGTCGACGAGGGCATCGCCGGCTACCGCGACGACTCGCTGGCCGCCCTGCGCCGCCACCGGGCCCGCCTGGGCCTGCCGCTGCACGTGGTCTCCTACCGGGAGCTCTACGGCTGGAGCATGGACCGCATCGCCCGCCACGTCGGCCCCAGGAACAACTGCACCTTCTGCGGCGTCTTCCGGCGGCAGGCCCTCGACCGCGGCGCCGCCTTGCTGGGGGCCGACAAGATCGCCACCGGTACGCCGCCAAGGGCCAGGGCCCGGCCGCGCCTTCCTGGCAGGGCCGTGAGCTTTCGAGAGCCGCAGCTCGCTTCTTCAGAGAACTGGGAACCCAAGCGCGCACGCGTGCATAGAAAAGGGCAAGGGTCCAGTCGCGCCGTCAAGACGAACGAAGTTTCTGGCAGGGGCGTGAGCTTTCGTGAGCCACAGCTCGCTTCTTCAGATAACTTAAACACACGCACACACACACGCATAGAAAAGAGCAAGGGTCCAGTCGCACCATAAAGACGAACGAAGTTTCTGGCAGGGCATGAGCTTTCGTGACTCACAGCTCACTTCTTCAGATAACTTAAACACACGCATACACACGTGCATAGAAAAGAGCAAGAGTCCAGTAACAGCGGAAAGACTAATGAAATTTCTGGCAGGGCATGAGCTTTTGTGACTCACAGCTCACTTCTTCAGATAACTGAAAACCCAAGCGCGCACACATGCATAGAAAAGAGCAAGAGTCCAGTAGCAGCATAAAGACTAACAAAGTTTCTGGCAGGGTATGAGCTTTCATGAGCCACAGCTCACTTCTTCAGATAACTTAAACACACTCATACACGCATGCATAGAAAAGAGCAAGGGTCCAGTAGCAGCATAAAGACTAACGAAGTTTCTGGCAGGGTATGAGCTTTCATGAGCCACAGCTCACTTCTTCAGATAACTTAAACACACGCACACACACACGCATAGAAAAGAGCAAGGGTCCAGTAACAGCGGAAAGACTAATGAAATTTCTGGCAGGGCATGAGCTTTTGTGACTCACAGCTCACTTCTTCAGATAACTGAAAACCCAAGCGCGCACACATGCATAGAAAAGAGCAAGAGTCCAGTAGCAGCATAAAGACTAACAAAGTTTCTGGCAGGGTATGAGCTTTCATGAGCCACAGCTCACTTCTTCAGATAACTTAAACACACGCATACACGCATGCATAGAAAAGAGCAAGGGTCCAGTAGCAGCATAAAGACTAACGAAGTTTCTGGCAGGGCATGAGCTTTCGTGACTCACAGCTCACTTCTTCAGATAACTTAAACACACGCATACACACGTGCATAGAAAAGAGCAAGAGTCCAGTCGCGCTGTAAAGACGAACAAAGTTTCTGGCAGGGTATGAGCTTTTGTGAGCCCCAGCTCACATCTTCAGATACAGCTAGAATGGGAGTCCATCTATCCTTAAGTAGAGAAGAGTGAATTCGACACACAGTGGCAATGTAAATGTCAAAAGCAAGTGAATGACATTGGCAGGTGTGATTGGATGAGGTGTGGAATGCAGAGTAGGTGTGGAGAAATCAGCATTGGTAATGAGACAGGAATCCCAGATCTCTATTAAGTTCAAGAGAATGCATAGTCTTAAGCTTCAATATTAGTTGTAATTCAGCAGACCCTCTTTCTGATCTCCCTTTGAAATCCCTTTGTAATAGAACTGCTACTCTTAAATCAGCAACTATGAGAGTCAGTTGTGCTGGATGGGGTTCCCTGCTGGGAACTTAATTCTTAGGCACATGTGGCCCCAGTTTGGATCCAGGCTGTGGCACACAAAGGGAAGGAGCTCAAGTCCTTGCGGGGTCGCCATGAGTCGGTTGCAACTTGACAGCCCTTAATTATTATAATTTTTAAAAATTGCCGTGAAGTCACAACCGACTTATGGCAACCTCGTAGGGTTTTCAAGGCAAGAGGTGAACAGTGGTGGTTTGCCCCGGTATTCCTTGGTGGTCTCCCATCCAAGTACTAACCAGGCCAGCCCTGCTTAGCTTCTGAGATCTGATGAGATCGGGCAAGCCTGAGCTGTCCAGGTCAGGGGTTATGATTAATATTGCTGTCTAATTAACTTCTTAGGTCACAACGCAGACGACGTAGCTGAGACGGTGCTGATGAATTTCCTGAGAGGGGATGTGGGTCGGCTCCAACGCTGCGCGGGAATCTTGACCGGTGGCGAGGGGGCCTTGCCGCGGTGCAAGCCCCTGAAGCACGCCTACGAGAAGGAGATTGTCCTGTACGCCTACTTCCAGGGCCTGGACTACTTCAGCACCGAGTGCGTCTATGCACCCAACGCGTACCGCGGCCACGCCCGCACCCTGCTCAAAGACCTCGAAGCTGTGCGGCCCAGTGCCGTGGCCGACCTGGTGCACTCGGGCGAGCGGCTGGCAGTGCGCCAGGATGTGCGCATGCCCACCCAGGGCACCTGCCGGCGTTGCGGCTACCTCTCCAGCCAGCCCCTTTGCAAAGCTTGTGTGCTGCTGGAAGGGCTCAACCGCGGCCTGCCTCAGCTGGCGATCGGCAAGCCCGGCCGGCTACAGAAGGCACTGACCGACGCCAGGAAGTCGGAGGGGGGCTTCCAGGAAGGCTCTCAGCAGGACAGCAAAGCCACTCGGACCATAGACTTCTGAGCCTGTATTTTTCCTTTCTTTGATCTCGAGAGGTTCCTCTTTGTCTGGAAGAGTAAAGGCTGTTCTGTTGGATCCGTCAAGCAGCGTATCAAGGGTCCCCAGCGTGGTGCTTGTGGGCGCCATGGTACCAACGGACACCTTCTGTCAAGTGTTTTTAGAAAAGTGGGAGGGAATTGTTACTATTTGAGTTATGTATAACCTCACTGCCTGACATTTTGTGGTCCTGTAGCAGCCATTTTGTGATTGTGCCCACCCCTGTGTGTCAGAATTCCAAAGGTGACCAGAGGCTCTATCAATTTGGGACCCCTGGGGTAGATGTTGCTATCTACTATGAAGTGGAAAGTTCACTGCACCCTACGCAAAACCAGCGGCTCTCCAACCAGTGGGTGGGGGCACAGATGCAACCGGGGATGAGGGTCTGTGCCATATGAGAGGAGCCAGGAGGTACAATGGCCACATTAAACACGATTAAACTTGAGATTGATCTTCATCAGGCGTTTGTGCTTCCATTTCTCTTCTTCCTAATGCTAACATTCAGAATGGCAAGGCTTTTCCTTGGTTAACAGAATCTGTCAGAACTGAACAGAGGATGTTTTGGGTGTCTTCCAGTACTTTTTCTATTGTGTATCGATATTAGTTCCCTGACCTGGGTAGCCCAGGATAGCTTGACCTCATCAGATTTTGGCAGGTAAGTAGTGTTGGCCCTGGTTAGTATTTGGATGGGAGACCACTGAGAACATAAGAACATGAGAAAGGCTCTGCTGGATCAGATCAAGGCCCATCAAGTCCAGCAGTCTGTTCACACAGTGGCCAACCAGGTGCCTCTAGGAAGCCCACAAACAAGACGGCTGCAGCAGCAGCATCCTGCTTGTGTTCCACAACACCTAATATAATAGGCATGCTCCTCTGATCCTAGAGAGAATAGGTATGCATCATGGTATCCATTTGAATCCCAGATCTCTATTAGGTATCCATCTTTTAGGTATCCATTAGGTATCCATTTTGACCAGTAGCCAAGAATATCCCTCTTCTCCATGAACATGTCCACTCCCCTCTTAAAGCCTTCCAAGTTGGCAGCCATCACCACATCCTGGGGCAGGGAGTTCCACAATTTAACAATGCGTTGTGTGAAGAAATACTTTTATCTGAAAGTCCAGGGTTGCTACACAGAGGCAAGCAGGGTCATCCCTAGTTAGTACTTGGATGAGAGACCACCAAGAAGCCCAGGGTTGTTACACAGAGGCAAGCAAGATCGTCCCTAGTTAGTACTTGGATGGAAGACCACCGAGGAAGTCCAGGGTCACTATGCAGAGGCAGGCAATGGCAAACCACCTCTGTTCATCTCTTGCCTTGAAAACCCTACATGGTTGTCAGAAGTCTTGGTTTTGGACTAACACAGCTGCCAACAATCTTTGTCTGCTTCAAAACTTTTCCTCCTTGAGCCTTGCCACTGGGTAAGCAAGCATGATCCACTGGGGACAGGGCTCACCATCCACTGGGATCCCTGAATGCCCTGTGTGAGAAAACTATGGAGAACAGCAGACGAAATACAGAGGCCAAACTATAATTACTCCAGAGTTTTATTGGGACTAACACAGTTAGTCAGTCATGCGCCTTATGATCCATCCCCTGAATTTGCAGATTTCAGTGTAGACTCCGGGTTTATTCTTAGCTGCACAGTGCGAGTGTCCCCACGAAACCAAGCCATGAAGGACCCTGTTACAGACCATGGGGCCTCCAGAATCGCCCTGTAAGATTCACCAGCACAAAATGGTCAGAAGGTGGCTTGAAAAAACTGTCCTAGATCAACATGAAGCATGGTTCAGAAAGGTACAAGGATTGTGGCTCCTAGATTAGGGTCTTTTATGCATGGGAGTTTTACCTGGGGTTCCAGGATCTTTTGACCCACAGTTTTCTGTTCTGAATCCTAAAAATGCTATGCATGTTGCTGTTTGCCCTGGAGAAAGTCCTGCGGTTTCCAGAGTACTGCAGAATCACCAGCAGAAATCTGGAAGCGTCTGAGTCCCCGCCCCTTGAAAACACTGGTTTGTAATTGGCTGTAGTGCTTATTGTGAGAAAAATGTCCCCACCTCCAGCTCCCCTCTCCCAAGCTTTGGCTTATGCATAGGAATGGGGACAATTTGACCCAGGCTGATCTCAGGAGAGATCGAAGAATTGCGTTACAACAGGAATGAGAAGACCCAGACATTGTGCGGTCTGCGCTCAAAGTCATCTCTAAGGGACGGAAAACTCATGCATAACCCCAACAAAAAACCGAGTCGGACTGGCGGAGAAAGTAAGTCAGAGTGCCCAGGCATAAAAGACCTAAGTCTAGTTTTCTGCCAGGGACAAAACACTTGATTTCTCTTTGAGTTATTGATCAGTATTTGGAGAGTTCAGATACTTGGCGTTTTCTTCATGTTTGGAAATGATCATTTTAGGGAATTTGTATGCAGCCTTTCCAGATGCCTGCCAGATGCATCTCGCAAGGAAAAACAATATCAGTAGATAATAGCATGAATTAAACATGTTAAAAATGAGTCATGGGCATGAAAACAGCACAAAACAACATCGGAACACCCTGAAAAGATTTCAAAAAACAAAACACCAGTCCTCAGGCAAGAAGCAGATTGTAAAACAGCTAAAAGAGTTTTTTAAAAAGCCCTTTCTTAAAAGCCTGGTTAGAAATAAATGGTTTGAATGGGCAGCCGGTGAGCCTCAAGGGAGAGGGTGTTCCAAAGACGGGCCCACTACCAAAAATGCCCTGTCGCTAGGCACCGCCCTCCTCAATTACATGACACAGAAAATTTATGCAACATAATTTTAAGGTTTTGCCACGGAAAGCACTTCTTTTAAAGTTTATGGGAATCTACAATTTGGAAAGAGTGTTTTCAGTGCACAATAATCTCTGAATTTTCCAAGCCAAAGTGCTTTTGGCAAGGCTGATGCAAGAAGTCCCCTGTGGGTCATCTTTCCACTCCAAAGTGATCTTCTGATCAGGTCATGACTTCTGCGCCCAACCGTTCTCAGACTGTGAAATGATACCCGTACCAGAGCCTCCCTATAACCGCAGGAAAACTGTCCTGGGTTGGCCCCCTTCCTGGAATCCGTTCCGCAAGTAAATGCAATGCCGTGGGCCTTTTCCTGCTCACCTGGCAGGCGTCTCTGCCTCCTTCGATGGCTCCTCCACAAATCTGACTGTTGATGAAGCTGGACCCATATTCATTCCGGCACGCTCTTTTGGGCAGGACCTTTACTTCTATGCACTGCAGGTTTTTGGAGTATGTTACTGCAAGATGAATCTTTGGGTGAGCAGGCTGAAGCGGACGGACAGGGTGAGTTGTGGCTTAACTAAGTGGGGCTTCCCTCATCACAAGCTCTAGATATCGTTCCCCAGCCCACCATCCGGAAATACAAAGTAAACAGAGGAAGCTGCTTGAATCAACCATTAGCTCATCCAGTCTACTGTTACAGCCAGTATGGTTTAATGGTTAGGAGGAGGGAAGGGGCTGTGGCTCAGCGGTAGAGAACCTGCTTAGCATGCAGAAGGTCCCAGGTTCAATCCTTGGCATCTCCAATTCAAAGGACCATAAGGACAGCTAATTTCCCCTCTTCTCAATCTAACAAAGGACATCTCTGAGGAAGGGAGACTGAGGAAGGATGGTGAAACAAGTAGCCAAATTTTGTGCTGCAATAAATAAGATCTGTCCCAAGTTCAATCCCCGGCATCTCAAGTTACAGGGACTAGGCAAGTAGGTGACATGAAAGACCTCTGCCTGAGACCCTGGAGAGCCGCTGCCGGTCTGAGTAGACAACACGGACCAAGGGTCGGATTCAGTATAAGGCAGCTTCATGTGTCCATGCGTTCATATGAATGTTTTAATGGCATTAGCCATATTAATAAATCTGAATATGAATGGACTGGTCAATAGGTGATGGGAAAGACCTCCACCTGAGATGCTGGAGAGCTGCTGCCAGTCAGAGTAGGCAATGCTGACCTTGATGGACCAATGGTCTGATTCTGTATAAGGCAGCTTTGTGTGTGTGTGTGTGTGTGTGTGTGTGTTGTACGTTGCTTTGGGTCCCCAAGGGGGAAGAAAGCAAGGGATAAATATCTAAATAAATACTATCTTTTCTGGCTTGCAGTGGCTCTCCTAGGTCTCAGACTGACTTTTCTCCCCTGGCCAAGCACTCAATTCTTTTTCACAGGAGATGCCAGGGACTGGACATGAGCTATGAGCCACTGAGCTATGAACATTCTTAAGAGGTTCTAAGATGCATTCCCCTTCCAGACAACCTGCCTATGTAGCAGATTAAGCCAGCAAGATACTGGCAGGTTAAGACAGCAAAACTCAATCCGGGAGACTAAAAGGATGCTTCTTTTAGCATTAAAAAAAATGAATCCAGTATTTCTGATCCTAGGCACAGTTACTGTCTTCTAAGCCCGGCCCTGGATAGCTCAAGATAGCTCGATCCCGTCAGATCTCAGAAGCTAAGCAGGGTCAGCCCTGGTTAATACCTGGATGGGAGACCACCAAGAAAGTCCAGAGTTGTAACGCAGAGGCAGGCAATGGCCAAACACCTCTATTCGTCGCCTTGAAAACCCCACTGGGTGGCCATAAGCCAGCTGTGACTTGCCAGCAAACAAACCCTAATTGAAATGAATACTCTTCAGAGCAGCCTTGGTCCCAATCCTCAACTAAGTGTGGGTGTTGGATCTCCAGTGGCAGAAGTGGGGTGGGGAGGCTTGCTTTGTGACACCCCTCTTGTCGTTCCTGCTTCAAGCTTCCCCCAGGTGTGATCTCAGAGCCTGTGGTCTTACCTTCGGGCACAGTTGTGGTGCCCCAACCTGACACCACGCACTTCGTCCCGACAGGGGCGCACTGTTTCGCCAGCGGAATGGGCCTGACTCTAGGCCCCAGGATGGCAGGGGGGTCCAGGCGTAGAAGCATGATGTCGTTGTTCAGGACCACAGGTTCAAACGCACCGTGGCGGATGACCTGGACGGCTTGGGTGATCTGGGCCCCTCCTTTCTTCCACAGAGTGTGAGCGCCGAGGAAAACGGTGATCGCGCTATGAGGCAGACAAAATGTGCAGAAACTCAGACCAGAGATTATGCTCGATAAGGCGCCGAAACGTCCCGTTTGAATGCTCCCGTTGATCACAGATTCTGAAGTTACCAGCGGAAGAGCAACTGAGCGGCAGGGGGTTCCTCCCTGCTTGACCTCTGAGCACTTTGAACTACTGTGCTCCTAGCAGGATGGGACTAGTGAATGAAACAGGTATAGGGTTGCCAACCTCCAGGTACTAGCTGGGAATCTCCTGCTATTACAACTGATCTCCAGCCGATAGAGATCAGTTCCCCTGGAGAAAATGGCCACTTGGGCAATTGGACTCTATGGCATTGAAGCCCCTCCCCAAACCCCGCCCTTTTCAGGCTCTGCCCCAAAACCCTCCAGGAATTTCCCAACCCTAATTCTTCCTGAGACCACTGCCCAGAGAGACATTTTCTCCAGGGGATAGGGTTGCCAACCTCCAGGTGGTTGGAAGGAAAAACACACCTATGCTATTAACATATAGTTATCAGAAAAAAAAGCAGCACACAGCTCTCTATATATTCAAATTGCAAAAATTGTATTATAAATGACAAACACTGACAATGTGAAAAAGTGAACACCACCCTATCAGTGACTAAACAATTAACATATAAATATAAGGTAAAGGTAAAGGTCCCCTGTGCAAGCACCGGGTCATTCCTGACCCATGGGGTGACGTCACATCCCGATGTTTCCAAGGCAGACTTTGTTTGCAGGGTGGTTTGCCAGTGCCTTCCCCAGTCATCTTCCCTTTACCCCCAGCAAGCTGGGTACTAATTTCACCGACCTCGGAAGGATGGAAGGCTGAGTCAACCTTGAGCCGGCTACCTGAAACCAACTTCCGTTGGGATCGAACTCAGGTCGTGAGCAGAGCTTTTGACTGCAGTACTGCAGCTTAACACTCTGCGCCACGGGGCTCGTCAACATATAAATATAGACAGACAGAAACATTTCTTTCTATAAGCTTGCAAAGCTTTTTTTTCTTGAGTACAAAGTTACACGTTCTAAGCACTGCTTGTCTTTTTTGCTTGCACCCAGGAGAGAGCCCCTCTCTGTGAGGCTTGCAGGGCATCCAAGAATCATGCCTCGACGGTGCCTGCTGAAGACGCTGCCCGGGAGTACAAGGGCAAACTGCAACATGCTGGGCGTCTGCTAGAGCAACATCTGGAGAAGGCTCTGAAGCTGAAACATCAGGGAGGGAAGAAAACAGCAGAGTGGAAGGCAGGTGGTCCTTTTGCAAGTCTCAAAGAACAGGCAAAATGCTGATGAAGCCCCTAGTGGCGAAAACGTGCAAAACAATCCGGAAGGCGTTCCTTATTTCCTTTCTGGCGGAGAAGATTTAATGAAAAATGAACTCAATCTTACCTATAGCCCTATGGGCAGGAAGAAAGAAAAGACAAGCAGTGCTTAGACCTTGTAACTTTGTACTCAAGAAAAAAAAGCTTTGCAAGCTTCTAGAAAGAAATTTTTCTGTCTATCTATATTTATATGTTAATTGTTTAGTCACCGATACGGTGGTGTTCACTTTTTCACATTGTCAATGTTTGTCATGTATGATACAATTTTTGCCATTTGAATATATAGAGAGCTGTGTGCTGTTTTTTTCTGATAACCTCCAGGTGGTGGCTGGGGGTCTCCTGCTATTACAACTGATCTCCAGCCGATAGAGATCAGTTCCCCTGGAGAAAATGGCTGCTTTGGCAATTGGACTCGATGGCATTGAAGTCCCTCCCCTCCCCAACCCCTGCCCTCCTCAGGCTCCGCCCCAAAAACCTCCCGCTGGTGGCAGAGGGACCTGGCAGCCCTAACCATGTAGCAATGGCCATTTTAAGCTTGCCCACAGGAGGGGATATGTTGGGAAGGGGGCAGACTGTCCACTAGGTACACCTGGATGGTTGTATAGAAGAAGAAGAAGAAGAGTTGGTTTTGATATGGTGAATTCTCTACCACTTAAGGAAGAATCAAACCGGCTTAAAATCACCTTCCCTCCCCCCTCCCCACAACAGACACCCTGTGAGGTAGGTGGGGCTGAGAGAGCTGTGACTAGCCCAAGGTCACCCAGCTGGCTTCATGTGGAGGAGTGGGGAATCAAACCCAATTCTCCAGATCAGAGTCCACCACTCCAAACGACCATTGATTAATCTTTTTAATTAGATCTGGGGACCAGTAAATTCTTGGGAAGTTATCTGCTTTTTCCTCCGAACCCAGAGTTGAAGAGGGCGGGATTTGTGGGAGATCTACATTAAAAGTCATAATCAGGGGGAAGTCATAGTCACCTGCTCACCACTAAACTTGGGGATACCTTTTGATGTCCACCATAAAAAGGTATCCCTAAGTTTCGGACAGACTTTGTCTCTGTGGCAGTAATTGTGTTGAAACAGTTGTCCATGTTTTATTTTATTGTTTCTATTCAGAAATTTGTAATGAACTACTAAGCCCTCTGCAGACATGCAGACTGAATGCTTCTGATTCCTGTAATGCTTCCTTTCTACTGAATAATTGTTCGCCCCATGTTCTGGAGAAGGTAGCACAATTTTTAAAGTTTGCTATCGAACGCCGCAAATCAGTTAAATAGATGGATGTATTAACTCACAACACTATCCTATGCAAGTGTCTTTTAACCATTTTGTAAGGTTATATCTCAGATATTTATATTTTTACATGCTACCATATGTATAGGAGCCCTGTGGTGCAGAGTGGTAAGCTAAAGCACTGCAGTCCAAGCTCTGCTCATGACCTGAGTTCAATCCTGACGGGAGTCGGTTTCAGGTAGCCGGCTCAAGGTTGACTCAGCCTTCCATCCTTCCGAGGTCGGTAAAATGAGTACCCAGCTTGCTGGGGTAAAGGGAAGATGACTGGGGAAGGTACTGGCAAACCACCCCGTAAACAAAGTCTGCCTAGTAAACGTCGGGATGTGACGTCACCCCATGGGTCAGGAATGACCCGGTGCTTGCACAGGGGACCTTTACCTTTACCATATGTATAGTGATTTTATGCCAATAAAGGATGATATGACTATGACTAGGGTGTGTGACCGGAGATTACCTTCTGTATCCTTTCCACTTCTTCCCCACTGGTCCAGAGAGTAGCCATTCATGACAGTGTCCGGCTGTTAATACCCAATACCTATCGATCAAGACCCCTCCGCAGTACTTCTGAAAGGAGTCATAGAGGAAGACTTGCCAAGGCTGCGAGTGAGGCCGGCACTCGGCTCCCCCGATGATGCGCTCCTGAGCTGACACTGTTACACAAACAACTGGTGTTACCACACACAGGAGAAGAGGAAAGCTTCAAATAGTGTTAAGCACCCTTGCTATCTGACACCTCCTCAGATGCAAGAGAAACTCTCCCTGGATCATAAAAGGACAATATCACAAACATATTGTTCTGGAGACCAAGTCCTATGAGGAAAGGGTGAAGGAGCTGGGTATGTTTAGCCTGAAGAGGAGAAGACTGAGAGGGGATATGATAACCATCTTCAAGTACTTGAAGGCTGTCACATAGAGGATGGTGCCAAGTTGTTTTCGGTTGCTCCAGAAGGTCGGACCAGAACCAACGGGTTGAAGTTAAATCAGAAGAGTTTCCGTCTAGACATTAGGAAGAATTTTTCTAACAGTCAGAGTGGTTCCTCGGTGGAACAGGCTTCCTCAGGAGGTGGTGAGCTCTCCTCCCCTGGAGGTTTTTAAGCAGAGGCTAGATGGCCATCTGTCGGCAATGCTGATTCTATGACCTTAGGCAGATCATGAGAGGGAGGGCATCTTGGCCATCTTCTGGGCATGGAGTAGAGGACACTGAGGGTGTGGGGGGGGAGGTAGTTGTGAATTTCCTGCATTGTGCAGAGGGTTGGACTAGATGACCCTGGGGGTCCCTTCCAACTCCATGATTCTATATGAAGCTGTCTTACAAAAAGACCCATGGTTTGTCATGCCCAAGATCAACCATTCTGAATGTCCGTGGCTCTCCAAGATCTCAAGGTTTACCACCCCTGCCTTTCAGGATCCTTCAGTAAGAGAGACTGAACCTGGGATCTTCTGCATGCAAACCATGTATTCTTCCACCCGCTAAGACAAGACCCTTATTCTCTAGTTGGCTGTGGGTTGCCAGCTCTAGGCTGGGAAATTCCTGGAGATTTTGGGGATGGAGCCGGGAGAATATGGGGTTTAGGGAGGAGAGGAACATCAGTGGTGTATAACACCATACAGTCCACCTTCCAAAGCATCCATTTTCTCCAGGGGAACTGATCTCTTTTACCTAGAGATCAGTTGTAATTCCAGGAAATCTCCAGCCACCACCTGGAGCCTGGCAACCCTGCTCTACAGAGGAACACAAATGGAGCTGCCTTGGTCTATCAGGGTCAGTACTGTCTACTCTGGCTGGCAGCAGCTCTAAAGGGTCTCAGGTGGAGGTCCTTTCCAGCACCTACTGCCTGATCTTTTGAACTGGAGATGCTGAGGGTTGAAACTCAGATGTTCTGCATGCAAAGTAGATGCTCTGCCATTGAGTAAAAGCAAACGGATAATAGCTGTGTATCAGCCAGGCAAGGGTCTGTATCCTACCCATTCCTCTAAGCAAAGTTTGAAGCCTTCCTCCAATCTAAGGTCATTTATGCATGGGAGTTTTACCTGAGGTTTGTTGCTGGCTGGACCCACACTTTCCTGTTGAGAATCTCTGCACCAGCAGTCTCCAAACTCAAATCAAGTCCCGCCCCTTTAAATGCTGCTTTGTAATTGGCTTACTTCGCAGTGCTTACTGTGAGGGAAAATCCCCCTCCAAAAACCCAGTTGCCGCATAAAAAATCATTTTAAGAACAACAACAACAAAACCCGGAGCAATCTTAAAGGAAGGGAAGGAGGGGAGAAATCCAAGCCTTGGTTTTAAAAAGCCTTCCTTTTGCTCAGAAAGAGCCCCCAGGAAGCAAGAAGTATTTCAATCCCTGCCTCTGGACAAGCAATCTTCTGTGTCCAGTGCTTTGCCTTCTGCACTGGGATTTCACCCGGGCTGAGCTCAGGGGAGAGGGAAGAGTCAGGTTAACAGAGGAATGGGAAGACCCGGACATTGCGAGGGCTGGCAAAGAGGTCATCTCTAATGGACGGAAAACTCATGCAGAACTCCAAGGAACATCCGAGTCAGACAGGGGGCGAACGTGAATCCAAGTCCCCATGCATAAATGACCTAAGGAGTCTTCCTCCAACTTGAGTGGCTCATCCTTCAATAGAAGTGCCCCTTAAGTTGGAGAAAGACTCTGTAGGATGGAGGAACTTTTTCTAGCCTATAGTAGGAAACCCAATTAGCATGATGTTTTTTTTACATTAGGGTCCTACTCACCTGAATGTTTCAACTCATGATAACTTGATGTCAGCAAGGTGGATAAAAATCGATAATTTTTTAAAAATTGGATTTTTTGGGGGGTTTAAATCAGGTTTTGTAAATGAAATGTTTTTCGAGGAAAAATCTATCTAAAGATAGTTTTCTGTTTCAGATTCATTATAGTCCAAAGGTTATTCATCATGAAATAAGGATCAGTTTTTAATTATGTAGCATGAGGCTGTATATTAATGCAATGTTTAAAATTTTTGGTAAATGAATTCCATTAATCCATTCGCAATGTCATGCTCTTTCAGAAATTTCTGTATGATTATTTTAGGCAATTATTATCACAGATACTTGATTTGGCAGTTCTCAAAACTGTGAATTTGTATCTGCAGAGATATGCCTCTTCTTCACAGCAAAAATCAAATCCACCCTGGCTGTCAGCCCACACTGGTTCCTAGCCATGCTGCTCATAGGCTAAACAGGACACTTTCATGCAGCATTTAACTGGGGGGGGGGCTCAGCAAGGGCAAAATGCAATCAAAAGAATAATTACAGAATAGTAAAGAATAATTAGCCCTAAGTCATCCCGGGAGGTACACAGCTGAGCTTCCAGCTCAATATAATATTTCAAAATTATTATTATTATTGGATTCCAATTGTGTAAAGATAAAGAGAAGAAGGGTTGGTTTTTGTATGCCAACTTTCTCTACCACTTAAGCAAGAAACAAACCGGCTTACAATCACCTTCCCTTCCCCTCCCCACAACAGACACCCTGTGAGGTAGGTGGGGTTGAGAGAGTGTGACTAGCCCAAGGTCACCCAGCTGGCTTCAGGTGTAGGAGTGGGGAAACAAATCCAGTTCACCAGATTAGCCTCCGCTGCTCATGTGGAGGAGTGGGGAATCAAACCTGGTTCTCCAGATCAGAGTCCATCGCTCCAAACCACCGCTCTTAACCACTACACCATGCTGGCTAGTTTCGATCTATACAGTTTGTGAAGGGTTGGCCCTGAGAGATCTCAGTTATACCTTTGTGTGTGTAAAGTGCCGTCAAGTCGCAAATGATTTACATTGACCCCAGCAAGGGGCTGTCAAGGCAAGGGAGAAGCAGAGGTGGTTTGCCATTGCCTTCCTCTGCAGAGGTTTCCTTGGAGGTCTCCTTTCCAAGTACCAACCCTGCTTAGCTTCCAAGATATGACGAGAGCAGAGTATGCAGTGCCACCTTCCCTCCGCGCTAGTTATACATTTGCTGGACCCTAAAAATCTACCAGATGGATAGACCAATTTCCTTCCTTTCCAGCTGGAGGTAGAACCCTAAATTTTGCTCCAGATGAAGCTTCGTGAAGAACAGCTTCCCCAAAGAGAACATTTGCTTGCGTTGGCTCAGAGGTATAGTTGCCGTTCTCTGTGCTCTCATCTCACACTGTTCTGATAAAGTCTGAGATTGCTGAGACCACGTGGGAAGAGATTGTTGGATGCATTTCAAATGTAACTGGAATGGTGTGAGTCAGGAACACGGGGAGGGGGGAATCTAATTTCCATGTTATGGAAGAATGAATGAAGAAGGAGAAGAGTTGGTTTTTACATTCCAACTTTCTCTACCACTTAAGGGAGACTCAAACCGGCTTACAATCACCTTCCCCTCCTCACAACAGCCACCCTGTGAGGTTGGTGGGGCTGAGAGACTGTGACTAGCCCAAGGTCACCCAGCTGGCTTCGTGTGTAGGAGTGGGGAAACTAACCCAGTTCACCAGATTAGTGTCTGCCGCTCATGTGGAGGAGTGGGGGATCAAACCCGGTTCTCCAGATCAGAACCCACTGCTCCAAACCACCGCTCTTAACCATTACACCATGCTGGCTCTCCCTTGATAATCCCTTGGGAGACACAAATAGCTGGTAGCCAGGGGGCGGGCTGGGATGGATCAACCCTGGCTTCTGCCACAGACCATCACAGACATAGTGATGGACCCTTGACCCACAACCTTGCTGCAAGCTACAGCAGCAGCGGGAATTAGGGTTGCCAGGTGGCTTGGAATGGCAGGCAATTGCCCGCCAATCCATTGGGCAGTTCACAAGGATCCATTGGGCAGCTCACAAGGCTGCCAGCAACGCAATTGAGTCACTTCCGGTTTGCTTCAGGAAGCGCTGCAGTATGACAGGACAATTTACCACTCAAATGGGGGTTCGAGTGGTAAATCGTCCCATTGCGCTGTGGTGCTTCCGGAAGTAAACCGGAAATGATGGGATCGGGTCACTCGCAGCCACATGCGTGTGATCCCCAGCCCAAAAAATCTCCTGCCGGAGGATAGGGGGTAGTGAGGGACCTGGCAACCCTAGTGAGAATCCATGCCAACCCTAATTTTAGATGATTACCCCTAGAGAGAAAATAAATTAATCTGAGTAAAACCAGGTCAGATTTCCACTTTTATTATTTCTTTAAGGAAAGAAATCCACAGTGATCAGCTCTGAAATGCCACCAACCCATATCTTTTTAAAAAAACATTTTCAAGCAAAAAGATAACAAACAAACATACATATGCTCACATCCATACAATTTAAGTTTACTTCAGGGGTCAATTTATATCTTAAACATTACTCTGTTAGTATGATATCTACTTAAATATTCTGTTTTGCTCTGAATTTATCTTGCAATTAATTTTTTCTTTCTCTATTAACTTTTAGTCTACATTTTCCAGTTAACATATTCAAAATAACATTCCCACTTCTTCTGTGAATCTTCAGTAATTCTTTCTTTCAGCATGGTAGTTAATCTGTCCATCACCGCAAATTCTTCCATTTTTTGTTGCCACTTTTCTAGATCTGGGATAGTCTCTTGTTTCCATATCTGGAAATATATCTGGATATAATCCATATCTGTTTCTTATTTATTTATTGTACCCTGCCTTTCTTCCTAATGAGGATCAAACATAGCTTATACATCATTCTCCTCGGCTCCGTTTTATCCTCACAATAGTCCTTAGGCTGAGAGAGTGTGTGACTGGGCCATGGTCACCCAGTGAACCTCCAATGGAGGAGTGTTCAAACTTGGGTCACCTAGATCCTAATCTGATACCATTGCAATTCACAGAGTCAGCCAGAGAAGGAAGAGGAGGAGGAGGAGGAGAAGAAGGGTTGGTTTTTATATGCTAACTTTCTTTACCACTTAAGGAAGAATCAAACCAGCTTACAATCACCGTCCCTTCATCTCCCTACAACAGACACCCTGTGAGGTAGGTGGGGCTGAGAGAGTTCAGAGAGAACTGTGACCAGGGTCACCCGGCTGGCTTCATGTGTAGGAGTGGGGAAACAAATCCAGTTCACCAGATTACCGTCCGCCCCTCATGTGGAGGAGTGGGGAATCGAACCCGGTTCTCCAGATCAGAGTCCACTGCTCCAAACCACCGTTCTTAACCACTACACCACGCTGGCTCTCAGAGACACCCCCCCAAAAAAAAGCAATTTATAGCTTTGCTTTTGAAGTATATATGAATTCTGTAAAGGGGAGCCCCAGAAAACCTTCAGAGTTTAAAATTATCTAACAGCCTACCTGGGTTTCTGAATTGATTGGCAAGGAAGGTGCCTTCACAATTGCATCAGAACCATATCTTTGCACTCTTGCCTGGAAGGAGGTTGCAACAGGGATTGCTAAACTATTCCAGGCTAACCTTGCCAATGCTGGGGGAGTGAGTTAAAGGGGTCGACAATAGTCAATGGATGTCCTGTCATTAAAACGCCCTCAATGGGAACCAGGAGCCACACGCTGCCTGTAGATTGATTCACACACTGTGCTTTCCCTCAGGGTACAATGTAGTCTGTACAAGTTCATTGGACCAGGTGCGCTGGAGGCTTCCGCAGCTGTCAGGCCTACACCTAAAATGTGTTCTTCCTTGTGTTTGGACACCAATGCATTAATGTCTAACTTCTTCATTCCCTTGAAAAGCGATACTAATTAGGGTTAGATTGGCAAGAATTTTAATCCGGCGTTGTGTTTTGAGAAGACGAGACTCCCTGGGAAAGACAATCATGCTAGGAAAAGTGGAAGGCAGTAGGAAAAGGGGATGAAGAAGAAGAGTTGGTTTTTATATAACGACTTTCTCTACCACTTAAGAATCAAACTAGCTTACAATCACCTTCCCTTCCCCACAACAGACACCCTGTAAGGTAGGTGGGGCTGAGAGAGCTCTAAGAGAGCTGTAACTAGCTCAGGTTCACCTAGCTGGCTTCATGTGGAGGAGTGGGGAAACCAACCTGGTTCACCAAATTAGAGTCTGCCACTCACATGGAGGAGTGGGGAATCAAACCCCATTCTCCAGATTAGAGTCCACCGCTCCAAACCACCGCTCTTAACCACTACACCATGCTGGCTCAGGAAGACCGAATGAGAGGTCTATTGACTCGATAAAGGAAGCCATGGCCTTCAGTTTGCAAGACCTGAGCAAGGGTGTCAAAATGGGATTTTTGGGAGGTCTTGAATTTGTAGGGTCGCCATAAGGCAGAAGCAACTCAACGGCACATAACACAGTGTTTTGAATTGGTTACTTTACTTTGGGGTTTTTGTGTCATTACCCACCCAAGTCTCAAGGAAGGGCAGACTGAAACCTAAGAGTAAAGTGGTAAATACCGGTATATGTACAGGTTCAGTATCCCTTATCCGGAAATCCAATATCCAAAATACTCCAAAATCCAAAACTTTGTGAGCCCCCACAAAGGGTAATAAAATGGCATGGTTACCCCAATGGCAGGTTCCCCACAATGCCCTACATGCACAAAATTGTTTAAAATATTGTATAAAATTAACTTCAGGCTAGGGGTATAAGGCGTATATAAAACATACACGAATTTGGTGTTTAAACTTGGGTCCCAACCCCATGAAGAGCCCAGCGGCACAGAGTGGTAAACTGCAGGACTGCAGTCAAAAGCTCTGCTCATGACCTGAGTTCGATCCTGACGGAAGTCGGTTTCAGGTAGCCGGCTCAAGGTTGACTCAGCCTTCCATCCTCCCGAGGTCGGTAAAATGAGTACCCAGCTTGCTGGGGTAAAGGGAAGATGACTGGGGAAGGTACTGGCAAACCACCCCGTAAACAAAGTCTGCCTAGTAAACTTCGGGATGTGACGTCACCCCATGGGTCAGGAATGACCCGGTGCTTGCACAGGGGACCTTTACCTTTACCCATCCCCAAAATATTTCATTATGTATATGCAAGTATTCCAAAATATGGAAAGCTCCGAAATATGTAACGCTTCTGGTCCGAAACATGTTGGATAACGGATACTCAATCTGTACAACGAAGCAAACCCATTCACCTCAATGGGAGTGCTTCCTTCTTTTGGACAGTCTGACTCCAGTACATCTATACCTGCTCTATTTTTTTTCTAGGTTTTTACAGAAAAAAAGGGCCATGCAGCAATCCCTAGGAACACAGTTCGTATTCCTCATCGCTGGCCTCAAAAAGAGCCTGCGTACGTATGGAACTCCCTCATCATATTCTGTAATCGGAGCTCTGTAAATGAATCATGGTCCCAAACGCAGTGCTATTCTAAGCAGAGATATCCTTCTGTTTTCCATGGGCTTCAGTGCTTAGAAGACTGCAAACCTGTTTAGGACGGAGCTGTTGGTTAGCTAGATTTTTAATTTTGCTGGTCCTTCTTTTCACCCTGTCTAAGCAATGGCCCCTGGCCCACCTCGCACGTCTTACCTGTCCTTAAAGATCCTTGCCTGATCTTTACGTGCTGTTCTAGGAAACCAGGTCCATATTAAAAAGTGGATATCAGGATTGTGTGCTCAACCCATAAAACAGGACTGGAGAAGCTTCCTGCCTACACATCTATTTGCACCTGTGCAAGAAACCCGTTACCTGCGGATCCCAGAAGTATGGCTACGGCCACGACCCACTCCATCGTACTGAACTGAAGAGAATAGGCGATGCATGCTTTTGTACCTACTGCTGGCCATATTCACGGTAAATCATTGACAGAAAGATTAATTCACCATGCTCAACCCTTCCTCTTCCTCTTTGAATTTGCAGGAAAGGTCCTACCTTCCAACATGTCATAGAGAAAAATAGGGACAGACATGCTTGTCCCTACCCCCCCCACCCCCGATGGAGAAGATCAGAAGCAAGTAAGGCACACACCTAGGCAATTTTGTTCATTTCAAGAAGTGTTAAACCAACAGCCTGCCCTGTATCCTGAAAAAAGGCAGGCAGAAACCACTCCTACCCAATTCCACACTTTACTCATATTCAGAATGGACGGGGCTGTGGCTCAGTGGTAGAGCATCTGCTTGGCACGCAGAAAGTCCCAGGTTCAATCCCCGGCATCTCCAGTTAAAGGAACTAGCCAAGTAGGAGATGTGAAAGACCTCTGCCTGAGACCCTGGACAGCTGCTGCAGGTCTGAGTAAACAATACTGTGATGGACCAAGGGTCTGATTCAATATAAGGCAGCTTAATGTGTTCATGTGATAAGGTAACACAAAGCAGCAGTGCATATTAATGTACTTAGAAGTTTTGCATCATGTGTTTTCACTGAATGATAGTGATCACCCTCCATTTTACTTGGACCCTCCTCCCCGATTTCTGGCTACAGGCCTGCTTCATGCCTGCAAAGATGTAGGCTGTTACTTCCAAAAGCTCATTGTTCTACAGTTAGCCTAGCTCTGCAGTTCTCCTTTAAGGCTTTCAAGAAATCTCTTGGGGGCGAGGATGCTGTAGTTCAGGACTCAAGCAGTTGGCACTTGCAGTCTTTTCTGGGAGGGGCTGTGGCTCAGTGGTAGAGCATCTGGCTGGCATGTGGAAGGTCCCAGGTTCCGTATCCGGCATATCCAGTTAAAGGGACTAGGCAAGTAGGTGATGTGAAAGACCTCCACCTCAGACCCTGGAGAGCCACTGCCAGTCTGAGTAGACAATACTGACTTTGATGGACCAAGGGTCTGATTCAGTATAAGGCAGCTTCATGAGTTCAGTCCAAGATTCAGAAGCAAGTTATTGAAAAGCCAAGGTGAGCTTCAGGGATTTGCATGCCCTGCCCTGGATGCCCCAGGCTAGCTCAATCTTAGAATCATAGAGTTGGAAGGGACGACCAGGGTCATCTAGTCCAACCCCCTATACAATGCAGGAAATTCACAACTACCTCAATCCCCCCCCACACCCCCAGCGACTCCTACTCCATGCCCAGAAGATGGTCACACAAAAAATCCTCCAACATCCCTGGCCAATCTGGCCTGGAGGAAAATTGCTTCCTGACTCCCAAAGTGGCAATCAGCATTTCCTTGGAGATGCAAGAAAGGCTGACACAACCCTTCCTGCCCTCCCTCTCATGTACTGCCTAAGTTCATAGAATCAGCATGGCTGACAGATGGCCATCTAGCCTTTGCTTAAAAACCTCCAAAAAAGGAGAGCCCATCACCTCCTGAGGAAGCCTGTTCCACTGAAGAACTGCTCTAATTGATCTTGTTAGATCTCGGAAGCTAAACAGGGCCGGCCATGGTTAGTATTGGGATGGGAGACCACCAAGGAATTCCAGCGTCGCTGTGCAGAGGAAGACTACAGCAAGCCACCTCTGAATGTCTCTTATCTTGAAAACCCTACAGGTCGCCATAAGTTGGCTGTAACTTGACAGCACTTTCTGCCAGTTGCATGCCATCGCACTGGATGGTGCCTGTGGGCCCAATCTGAGTTTTCCCCTAGAAGTGAAAGGATGGAGGGGAGAGACTAGGTCACATCCAAAGGGCTTTTCTTCTTCTGTTCATTATCACAAGCAGCCTCTAAAAGAACTGAGATGAGGGAGTGATGAAATCTGCATCTGTATTCTACCCATGCTCATGGGGATGGGAGATCACAGCCCAGAGATACACTCTAGTAAGAAGAAGAAGAGTTGGTTTTTATAGCCTGGTTTTCTCTACCTTTCATGAGTCCCGTGGTGCAGAGTGATAAGCTGCAGTACTGCAGTCCAAGCTCTGCTCACGACCTGAGTTCGAACGTGACGGAAGTCAGTTTCAGGTAGCTGACTCAAGGTTGACTCAGCCTTCCATCCTTCCGAGGTCGGTAAAATGAGTACCCAGCTTGCTGGGGGTAAGGGGAAGATGACTGGGGAAGGTACTGGCAAACCACCCCGTAAACAAAGCCTGCCTAGTAAACGTTGGGATGTGACATCACCCCATGGGTCAGGAATGACCCGGTGCTTGCACAGGGGACCTTTACCTTACCTTTTATCTACCTTTAAGGAGCCTCAAACCGGCTTACAATCACCTTCCCGTTCTCTCCCCACAACAGACAACTTGTGAGGTAGGTGGGGCTGAGAGAGTTCTGAGAGAACTGTGACTGGCCCGAGGTCAACCAGCAGGCTTCATGTGGAGGAGTGGGGAAACCAACCCGGTTCATCACATTAGAGTCTGTTTCTCATGTGGAGGAGCAGGGAATCAAATCTGGTTCTCCAGATCAGAGTCCACTGCTCTTAACCACTGCGCCCCGCTGGCTTGGTCAGTCCCTCCACCATCTGCCCATCTCCACCCACTGGTGTAGCTGACCATATAAACTGCCATGAGGTGCTCCAATATCACCACCTTCCCCCCACCCCCATGGTTGTTGAGCGCCCTTGGCAGCAACAATTTAAAAGCACTGCTGCTGTGCCAACCTTAGCTTTATGCCACAGATTTTTTTGTCAGAACTTGCCCAGGAAACATCTGGCGACCATTTGCTCCTTGAAACCGGGATCTCTTGCCACAAATCTAAACAGACAGGTCAGTATCAAAGACAGAAAAATATATTTTATCTCTGGATTTCAGAAAGAACGGCTACTTGGAGTGGTGCTCGGTCTGGACACGCAGGCAGAACTTGGGCAGCTGGCCCTTGGGGAAGAAGGTCTTCCACAAGAGATACAGGGTGCCAAAGTGGGCGATGCCCGTCAGCCTCAAGGTGTGGACGTTGTTTCGGTAGCTGAGAGGGATGACCCCATGCAAGGCGGGGGGCTTGGGGAGGGCCCGGGCCGAGCGGTGGACCACTCGGTAAAGGATCCGTTCCCCCAGATTCGCCTCCGCCTGGCTCACTGGCAAGTCCTTGCCTGGGAGGGGGGCCTTGCGGGGGCTTCCAGCCCCCATCAGCAGCTGCTGCAGCAAGGCCCGGAGGAGTCGGTTGGTCAGGCCAAAGCGGTCCAGCAGCGTGCGGAGCAGTTCGCGCCAGGCGGCCGACTCGAACCCCCCTTCCTCCTTTAGCATCATCAGGGACTGGTAGAACATGGAGAACATATCCCAGTCCACAGTTTTCTCCAGAGGACGTAAGATGTGCTGCTTGGCGCCCCTCCTCCTGATCTGACGGCGGCGGATTTGGGGCAGACTTGTGGGCAAGTACAGCGAGCCCTTGGGAAGCCGCTGCGTCTTTGGCCGGGGGGCTGGACCGAGCGCCTCGGCACCTGGGGGCGGCTCCTCCAGCTTGAAAATGGCCTCTGGGGCCCTGTGCTGCCACTTGCCCAGGGACCACGTGATTCTCTTGGGCTGCGCCTGGCCGGGGGGCTGCTCTGCCCTCTCTGGGATCCCCTCTTCCACCTGCTTCTCCTTCCTTCTCTCTGCTCTCCCCTCCCACTCGCCCTCACTCAACCGGACAGGCCGCAATTTAAACGGGAAGTACTGAGGTTTGTGCCGCTGCTCCCTTTCATATTCGACCCTGTCCTGCTGGGCCTGCCATTTACGGACGGCTTCCTTCAGCCTCTCGTCCACCCAGGCCTTCTTTGGAATGACCCTGCCTTCATCGGCTAGCCATTCTTTGTCTGCTTTTGCCCACCACTCGCGCTGCTTGAAGCCTGTCTCCAGCTGCTCCTTCAAGATCCTGGCCCGCACCATGATCTGGGCAGCCGTTCGAAGGGCCTGGAGCCTGGCAGTGAACTCCCTTGGATTAGTGCGCTGGGGCTGATGGGCCGCTACTGCTTTCCTCAGCTCCTCATAGATGGGACAGACTACTCTGGCCAAAGACTCGTCCTCCTCTTCTCCTTCCTTTGCCACTTGCTCTGCTTTCTGTAGCAAATATTCCGCAAGTTCTTTATACTGGAGTCCAGAAGGTATCTTGAGCAGGGACACCACTTTGAAAAGGCGGCGAAATACTTTGGAATCAGAGCCCCCCAGCCCCTCTGGCTTAGTCAGGATGTCGAGGAGCAGCAGAGCTTGATCTGAACAGGTAAGCTCTCTCTGACTGGCACGTTGCTCCAGCAACGTAGCCATGAGCGCCTCCCTCTCGTCCTTGTTGAAGATAATCAATTCACTCTCTCTGGCATCCTCCCACATTTCAGCCTCTTCCCCCTCAGAGATTTCAACCTCTTCCCCCTCAGAGACTTCAACCTCTTCTCCCTCAGAGATTTCAACCTCTTCTCCCTTGCTTCTATCATCCCTTTGGGCTGCTTCCCCCTTGGCCAGTATCCTCATTTTTGCCACAGCCATCTTCACAGCTCTTGCCTTGGCCAGCTCTTTTAACTTGGTCTCAGCCAGCTTCCATATCCTTTCCTCAGCCAGCTCTGCTGCTTTCATCTCAGCCAGCTCTGCTGTCTTCATCTTGGCTACCTCCTCTTCCATTGCCTCGGCAAGCTCTGCAATCTTGGCCTCAGCCTGCTCCCGTATCCTTGCCTCAGCCTGCTCCCCTATTCTTGCCTTTGCCTGCTCTCTTATCATTGCCTCAGCCTGCTCCCTTATCATTGCCTCAGCCTGCTCTCTTATCCTTGCCTCGTCCTCCTCTGTAAACTTTGCCTCAGGCTCCTCTGCGACCCTTGCCTCGGCCAGCTCTTCTATCCTTGCCATGTCTATCTCCATGGACCACGCGATAGTCAGCTCCCTCATTCTCTCCTCAGCCAGCTCCCTCATTCTCTCCTCAGCCAGCTCTTTCACTCTCTCCTCAAACAGCTCCTCCTCTATCCCCTCAGCCAGCGCCATCTCTTCTGCCTCAGCCAGGGCCCTCTCCATCACCTCGGACATCACCCTCTCCCGAGCTTCGGCCAGGGAACTCTGCTTCATCTCTGTCAGCATCCGCTCTCGTGCTTCAGCCAGGGCCTTCTCCCTCAGCTCAGCCAATATGTTCTTTCGTGCCTTGGCCAGGGCCACCTCTCTCATCTCTGCCAGCGTTCTCTCTTCGGCTTCGGCCAGGGCCAGCTCCCTCAGCTCAGCTAGTGCTATCTCTTCTGCCTCAGCCAAGATCCTTTCCCTCAGTTCCTCCACCATACTGCTGTCTTGGGCTATGACCAGTGGCCATTCTGATACCTCAGACACCACACTTTCTGCTGCGTCCACCTGTATCCTTTCTGCCTCTGAGTCTCCTGCCTCACTCTCCTCGGCCAGCTCCCCCATTTTCGTTCCTCTCCTCTCAGACTTCCTCACCGCTGCTCTCCTCTGAGCTGCCTCTTTCTCTTTCCTATCAACTGCCCCCTGCCACCTCTGCTTTATTGCTGCCCGCGCTTTTGCCTTGGCCAGCTCCCGTTCTTTCTCTTTGGCCTGCTCTTTCTCCCTGTCCAGTTCCCCCTCTTTTCCCATGATCAGTTCTTGCTCTTTCCTTTCAACTGCCCCCACCTCTTTAACTTCCTCCTGGTCTTCTCCCCTTCCTTCTTCTCGAGCCTCCTCCTTCTCCTCTCGAGCCTCCTTCTTTTCCTCTCGAGCCTCCTTCTTTTCCTCTCGAGTCATCTTCTTTCTCAATACCATAGAAGTCGCTGTTTTCTTCCACTTTCCTTGAGTTTCAGCCTTCAGCTTCTTCTCCACCGATGCCTTCCCAGACTTGACACTTTCAGCTTCCGCTTCCTCTTCTTCTTCCTCTTCTTTTACCCCAGGGATACCCTCCAAGCTGCTGCCCTCAGATACGCTCTCATGGTCGGCACGGATTTTCCTCCCCATCTTGACGGCCACCACGGTCTCCTTACTCTCCTTACCCTCCTCCGCTTGCTCGGGCCAGAGTTCCCAAGGAGAGCTCTTGAACAGTTCCGTCATGCATTTCTTCATTTTGGCCGGCTCGGGGGTTATCTTGGCCTGCGAAGAGAGGAGGGACTGGCTGACGGTTGCGAAGAGCTCCCAGGACATGGCCCGGCCCCCCAGGGCCATGCGGGCCGAGGCCAGCAAGTCCTCCGAGGCAGTGCGGCCCTCCACAAAGGGGGTGATGCGCAGCATCAGCAGTTTGTAGAGGTCGTTGCGCCACTTGGACTTGTCAGAGCTGTACTCCCGGTTGGGGTCAATGAGGTCTCCCCTGGGGGCCTCCTGCGGCATGGCTGGAGGGGCCGGCTGGATGGCTTTTTCTGGCGGGGCAGTGCTTTCCTTCTTGGGGGCCGGGGAGGGGGCGGGCGCTTGCTCCTTTTTGATGTGTTGGCGCTTCAGCATCTCGCTGTACAGCTGGGTGCGAGTGTCGCACCTCTGCAGGGGGATGAGCTGGGGCTGCTTGGGCTGCTTGGCAGGCTTCTGGGCTTCCTGGGGAGGGCTGGAGGGGGGCTTGGGCCCTGGCAGGGGCGTCGTCGTCAGCAGCTTCTGGCCCTTCTCCGCCAACTGCTTCTTCTGTTTCCGCACGTCCCGCCACATGGAGCTGCCGCTGCTGCCGCTGGTGCTGCCGCTGGTGCTGGAGCCGCTCTCGGACAAAAGGTCTCTGCTCAGAAACGCCTCGGAAGCCCTCTCCTTCAACACCGACGGGACCTTGGGGACTTTCTGCATCTGCTGCCTCTTGGCAGCTTCGATGGCAACTGTTGGGGAGAAGAGAAATGGCCGTGACTCAGTGACAGGACGTACAGCAGGGAGCAAGGCGGACCAATGGGCAGGAAAGGCAGTGTGTCTGGGGGGAGAGTCCCCAGTAGGGTTGCCAGCCTCCAGGTGGTGGCTGGAGATCTCCTGCTATTACAACGGATCTCCAGCCGATCAGTTTGCCTGGAGAAAATGGCCGCTTTGACAATTGGACCCTATGGCATTGAAGTCCCTCCCCTCCCCAAACCCCGCCCTCCTCAGGCTCTGCCCCAAAAACCTCCCGCCTGTGGCAAAGAGGAACCTGGCAACCCTACTCCTGCCCCCTCTGCAGGGCCTTAGGGTTGCCACCTCTGGATTTGGAAATTCCTGGAGGTCAGGGTTGCCGACCTCCAGGTGGTAGCTGGAGGTCTCCTACTATTACAACTGCTCTCCAGGCGATAGAGATAAGTTCATCATGGAGAAAATGGCTGCTTTGGCAACTGGACTTTTTGGCATTGAAGTCCCTCCCCTCCCCAACCCCCACCTCCTCAGGATCTACCCTCAAAATCTCCAGGTATTTCCCAACCCAGAGTTGGCAACTCTAGTCCCCAGGGCAGCTGTCTCCGTCCAAGAACCCTCTAGAGCAGGGGTGGGCAAATTTTCCACCCAAGGGCCACATCTGGGCCTGAGTTGGGTGCTGGAAACAGGAAGAGATGGGAGTGTTTAGCTCAGAACCCTCCAAAGTGGGGGAGGGGAGGCCCAGCTGCAGCCCTCTCCTCCGGGTTGCCAACCTCCAGGTACTAGCTGGAGATCTCCTGCTATTAAAACAGATATTGTTATGAATCAAAGAAGATGAATCTTGATTGCGGTTGCAGAAGAGTCAGATCACAACACACAACAAAACAGAGACAAAGGCTTTTGTCTTAATCAAACAAAATCCTTTACTTTCCTAAACAGGGTGGGGTACACGTGGAGTACTGGAAAAGACAGTCATGCTAGGAAAAGCTGAGGGAAGCAGGAAAAGAGGAAGACCCAACAAGAGATGGACTGACTCAATAAAGGAAGCCACAGCCCTCAATTTGCAAGATCTGAGCAAGGCTGTCAAAGCAGGACCTTTTGGAGGACTTTCATAGGGTAGCCATGAGTTGGAAGCAACTTGACGGCACTTAACACACACACACGTGGAGTAAAACAAATAATTCTTTCTTTCTACATGACTAGTTCCCTACAAACTTGTTAGTTTGCACTAACAGGCAACTACAGGCTTAGAATCCATCTTTGCTCTTAAGAGCGGAGAGGCCTTCCATCTGGTCGGTGTAAAATCCAAAACGAGAGGGAGTAATTGCTGCCTCTTCTAAACAGGGTCAGCAATCAGACTCAATTGTTGGTACGTGCCTTTTGGCATGTAATAAATGGCGATCTTGTTGACCAATGGAATACTGACATCTGTCATTACATCATCGCCTTGAGACTAACTAAACTGTTGACACAAACAAATTAACTCTTTAACTGTCTTGACAGAAATGGAACTCGCATTGAATCCCCAACAGATATCCAGCCAACAGAGATCAGTTCTCCTGGAGAAAACGTCCGCTTTGGCAATTGGACTCGGTGGCACTGAAGTCCCTCCCCTCCCCAAACCCCGCCCTCCTCAGGCTCCGCCCTAAAAACCTCCCGTCTGTGGCAAAGAGGGACCTGGCAACCCTATTGAGATCAGCCGGACACTTTTGGATGGGGACCACCAGTACGGTTGCCAACCTCCAGGTACTAGCCGGAGATCTCCTGCTATTACAACGGATCTCCAGCCAATAGAGATCAGTTCACCTGGAGAAAATGGCCGCTTTGACAACTGGACTCTATGGCATTGAAACGGGACCTGGCAACCTATGGTCAATGGATCCCACGAGCTAAGGCTTGCATGCACGCAGCTCATCCCCAAAGCAAAAACAAGTGCTTGGATTCCTCTCCCCACCACCCAAAAAAGTTGCACTTACTTGCACTCGGAGGCTTAGTGGCGGAGGCTCCATTGAAGAGGCCCAGCCACCGAGCTTTGGCCTCCACCTGGGCCTCTGGCTCCGGTTCCTCGACCACCTCTTCGATGGCTTGCACTGCAGACACCATCCGGCGGCGACCAGTGGACATCGGGGGCTCTGGTTCCGGACTTTCCTCTGGGGAGCGGTCGGTCATGAGGAAGAGGTTGGCCGTCAGCTGCTTCTCCACCCGGAACACCAGCTTCTGGGACACGTCCAGCAGCGCGCGGACTGCATCGCCCTGGGACTCCGCAATGATGCCAGCCGCATGCAGCCTCTGCGGGAAGCTTTTTTGGTCAGTCGGTGGAATTTCCTTTCTGAGAGGGGCAAAGACAAGTCATCAGAAGAAGGGGCTCAGCTGGGCCAGGGCCTCAGAGAGATCTGCAACTTGGGACATGGTTTCCCTATAGGGTTGCCAACCTCTAGGTACTAGCTGGAGATCTGCTATTTCAACTGATCTCCAGCCGATAGAGATCAGTTCACCTGGAGAAAATGGCCACTTTGGCAATTGGTTTCTGTGGCACTGAAGTCCCTCCCCTCCCCAAACCCCGCCCTCCTCAGGCTCTGCCCCCCAAAATCACCTGCTGGTGGTGAAGAGGGATGTGGTAACCCTATCTCCCTACACACTTTCAGCTAGGGTTGCCAGCTCCGGGTTGGGAAATACCTGGAGATTTTGGGGGTAGAGCCTGAGGTGGGCGGGGTTTGGAGAGAGGAGGGACTTCCATGGGGAATAATAGAGTCCACCTTCCAAAGTGGCTATTTTCTCAAGGTGAACTGGTCTCTTTTGCCTGGAGAACAGTTGTAATAGCAGGAGATCTCCAGCCACCACCTGGAGGTTGGCAACTCTACTTACAGCCACTCTTCCCCTCTCTACAAATGTTGAGTCTCTTTCTCTAGCTCCACCCCCCTTCACATCTGCTGCATCGAGCATGGGGCTCTTGGCCAACTGGGGGGGGGTAGGGTTGCCACCTCCGAGTCTGGAAATACCTGGAGATATTTGGGGTGGAGCCTGAGGAGAGTGGGGTTTGGGGAGGGGGTAGGGTTGCCAACCTTCAGATGGTGGCTGGAGCTCTCCCCCTTTTACAACTCATCTCCAAGCAACAGAGATCAGTTCGCCTGAAGAAAATGGCCGCTTGGGCAATTGGACTCTACGGCATTGAAGTCCCTCCTCTCCCCAAACCTCACCCTCCTTAGGCTCCACCCCAAAAATCTCCAGTTATTTCCCAACCCGGAGCTGGCAACCCTAGGAGGGGAGGGACTTCAATGCCATAGAGTCCAATTGCCAAAGTGGCCATTTTCTCCAGGGGAACTAATCTTAATCAGCCAGAGATCAGTTGTAATAGCAGGAGGATCTCCAGCAGGTACCTGGAGGTTGGCCACCCTGGGAGGAGTGACGAGGCTGTCAGAATAGCACTAGGAGTGGGACACTAGCAAGGAGAGCCTTCCCAAGATTCGGTGTGAGGAAGCCTCACATAGATTGGAACCAGGGTGTCTGAAGGACTGTCTTCTCCCCAATGTTCCTGCTTGGGAATTAAGTTCGCAGGTAGAGACCATCCTGACTGTCCCATCAGTATAAAAAGCTCATTTGGTGGGCACAGGAGAGAGGGTCCTTTTCAGTAGCAGCCCCACAACCGTGGAACAACCTCCCCAGGAAGGTGCGCCTGGCCCCCTCACTTTCAGTCTTTAGGAAGATGGTTTTGTTTAGGACCTAGGGTTGCCAGGACCCTCTTTGCCACTGGTGGGAGGTTTCTGGGACGGAGCCTGAGGGCGGGGTTTGGAGAGGGGAGGGACTTCAATGCCATCGAGTCCAATTGTCAAAGCAGCCATTTTCTCCTGGTGAACTGATCTCTATCGGCTGGAGATCAGTTGTAATAGCAGGAGATCTCCAGCTACTACCTGGAGGTTGAGCAACCAAAATCAGCACCACTGTACTGCTACCACAGGTTAGGAAATAAGCACAGGAATGGCTGAAAGAACTTATAAACAACACTCTATTAAACAAAGTGTATTAAAGTGCATAAGGTGACTACAAACAAATAAATATATACAACTATGACTAAACAGTCCAAAAGGTACAAGTATCAAAAGTTCAAAGTAAGTAGAACTGGAACAATGTCTTCATAGACGAATGATGAGGGGGACGATCGTTTCATTTCTTCTTCAGCCCCGTTTTCCACATACAAAATATACATATACATCCTTGTAAAGGAATTTAATCATTCTCAATTCTTCCGTCGGGATGAAAGAAGCAACTTATGCGTATTGACAATATTCGGTTCCATCCAGGATACATCAAATCAAAAACATAGTTGCACAGACGAATTCAACCCTTCCCAAAGGGATACAAATGGTAACTGCTGAGATGATACTACAAATTCACTAAATAGCTTCAGGTGAAAGACGGAATTGCAGGCATCTAGTCAATTTCTTAAAGGGGCAGATCTAAATAAAACAGGTTAAGTCGTTTTCCAAATTTAATCCAGTAGGTTCTAAGGACTTGAAGAGATGAATAAAGTAGGCTTCTTTTTGCCTATGCAGGAGATCTCCAACCACCACTTGAGGTTGGCAACCCTAGTCAAGGGTTGCATAGGCAAAAAGAAGCCTACTTTATTCACTCTTCAAGTGTATAAATGTATATATGTATATATATATGTATATTTTGTATGTAGAAAACGGGGCTGAAGAAGAAATGAAACGATCGTCCCCCTCATCATTCGTCTATGAAGACATTGTTCCAGTTCTACTTACATTTAACTTTTGATACTTGTACCTTTTGGACTGTTTAGTCATAGTTGTATATATTTATTTGTTTGTAGTCACCTTATGCACTTTAATACACTTTGTTTAATAGAGTGTTGTTTATAAGTTCTTTCAGCCATTCCTGTGCTTACTACCTGGAGGTTGGCAACCCAATTAGGACCACATTTAATTAAGTTTACTAGTGGTCCTGAGTTGTCATTTTTATTTTGCTTTTTATGTTTTCAATGTATTTTATGTGTTTGGTCTATGTTGTAAGCCACCTTGTGCCCTGTAAGGAAGAAAAGCGGTGAATAAATGTTGTAAATAAATACATAAATAAAGGTGGCCCCACCTTTAAGGAACTGTGCAACTCATGATTTGGGCCTTGACTAGGGTTGCCAACCTCAAGGTGGTGGTTGGAGATCTCCTGCTATTACAACAGATCTCCAGACGATAGAGATCAGTTCACCTGGAGAAAATGGTCGCATTGGCAATTGGACTCTATGGAACTGAAGTCCCTCCCCTCTCCAAATCCCGCTCTTCTTAGGCTCCGTCATAGGGTTTCCAACTCCGGGTTGGGAAATACCTGGAGATTTTTGGGGTGGAGCCTGAGGAGGGTGGGCTTTAGGAGGGGAAGGACTTCAATGCCATAGAATCCAATTGCCAAAGTGGCCGTTTTCTCCAGGGGAACTGATCTTTATCGGCTGGAGATCAGTTGTAATAGCAGGAGATCTCCAGCCTCCACCTGGAGGTTGGCAACCATACTCCACCCCCAAAATCTCCAGGTATTTCCCAACCCAGAGCTGGAAACCCCTAGCCTTGACCCAGCACAGAATTGCATTAGCAGAACTTTTGTGGTCTGATTTTGCAAGATTGTCCTCCAGAGACATAAGTCTGTTGGCAGCTGGTAATAGCATCCCCCTTCCCCGGAGCCTTATCTAGAGTGGCAAAGACAATCTCCTTTTGGGGAGACAGACGGCGCCCTCAAAACACTCCCTATACCTGCGACATCAGGCACGAATATCCACCCCACCCCACCCCACTTCACTGCCGGCTCCCAAGGAGATTCTTACAAGTCCTCCAGACTGGTTTTGGCAAGCCGCCGCATCTCCTTCTTCAAAGCAAACTTGTCCGTGATTCCAGCAACGGAGTCCAGCAAGGACCGGGCCAAGTCGCGCACTCGAGGGTGGTCGTCCATGAGGGCTTTGGCCAGAGGGACGATGTCTCTGTTTTGCAGGAGGTCCATCTTCCCCAAGGCTTCCCAGGCTGCCACTCTCATCCTCACCTGAAGAACAAACAGCGGTGTCCCGATTCATTCTCCTTAGTTGCCCAGTTTGGGTTGCCAGGTCCCTCTTCGCAACCGGTGGGAGGTTTTTGGCGGCGGAGCCTGAGGAGGGCGGGTTTTGGGGAGGGGAGGGACTTCAGTGCCATACAGTCCAATTGCCAAAGCGGCCATTTTCTCCAGGCGAACTGATCTCTACCAGCTGGAGATCAGCTGTAACAGCAGGAGACCTCCAGCTAATACCTGGAGGTAAACAAAACAAATACACACCTGTGGTGTTACTAGGAAGTAAAGAAAAAAGATCAGCACACGGCTCCACATAAATAATAGGGTCAATGACTCTCCAATCTCTGTTTCCTGTGATAACAATCACTATATAGTGATTGTTATCACAGGAAACAGACATTGGAGTGTCATTGACCCTATTATTTATGTGAAGACGTGTGCTGATCTTTTTTCTTTAATACCTGGAGGTTGGCAACCCTAAGCCCAGGGGCTGTCGAGATCATCTCAGAGTCGGGTTCCAGCCCTGCTTCTGCCATAGAGTCATTGTGCCTGGCACTGGGCAACCCTCAGCATCAGCTTCCTTCCTGCAACTTGTTAAATTGTGGAACTCCCTGCCCCAGGATGTGGTGATGGCTGCCAACTTGGAAGGCTTTAGAAGGGGAGTGGGCACATTCATGGAGGCCAGGTAGGTTGCCAACCTCCCGGTACTAGCTGGAGATCTCCTGCTATTACGACTGCTCTCCGCTTTGGCAATTGGATTCTACGGCATTGAAGTCTCTCCCCAAACCCTGCCCTCCTCAGGCTCTGCCCCAAGAATCTCCGGGTATTTCCCAAACTGGAGCTGGCAACCCTAAGGATAGGGTTATCTAAGGCTACTAGTCAAAATGAACACTAGTCATGATGCATATGTATTATCTCCAGTCTCGGAGGAGCATGCCCATTATATTAGGTGCTGTGGAACACAGGCAGGATAATGCTGCTGCAGTCATCTTGTTTGTGGGCTTCCTAGAGGCACCTGGTTGGCCACTGTGTGAACAGCCTGCTGGACTTGATGGGCCTTGGTCTGATCCAGCAGGGCTTTTCTTATGTTCTCTTATTTTTTTCCTCTTGAAAGTAGCAGTGCTCTGCTTTGCAAGTTGTAAGGATGGAGATTAACCATGCATAGCATTCTGTACTGGTGAATGGAGGGTCTTACTGAGGGGAGGGGGGAATCCTCTGGGCTTGGAGCCTTTGCCGCGGGACCTCCCAATGCTAAGGCCCGGCATGCTCCCCAGCTACCCAACAGACACACGCAGCCCAAACTACCTAGCCCCTACTATAGTAGTTCTCACGGTGTGGATCAGGACCCTTGGCCAGGAAGGAAGAGGAGGAACAGGGCGGTTTGATGTGAAGTTCTGCACTTTATCAGTGAGGGGGAAATGAGTGTGGCATTACTTTGCAAGGGGCCCCCAAAGAGTAAAATAAGTTTTGAAATGGACAAAGTGTGAAAACTGCAGCCTTATTTTCTCGTTCTTGCCCCAGTGAGTGAAACTGGCTGAATTTCCACCTAATCCTGGAAGCCAGACATATTTTCTTTTCCCTGGAAAAATAGCATAGCCTTGCACAGTACAGGGTGCCAAACGCCAGGAAAGGCCTGGAGATCTGCTGGAATTACAACTGATCTCCATGGGACAGAGATCAGGGCCCCTGAAGAAAATGGCAGCTTTTGGAGGGTGGACTCGAGGGCATTTGCCCCTGCTGAGGTCCCTGTCCTCCCCAGGCTCCATCCCCAAATGCCATAGAATCTAACTGCCAAAGCTGCCATTTTCTCCAGGTAGGGTTGCCAGCTCCAGGTTGGGAAATATCTGGAGATTTTTGGGGCAGAGCCTGAGGAGGGCCGGGTTTGGGGAGGGGAGGGACTTCAATGCCTTAGAGTCCAATTGCCCAAGCGGCCATTTTCTCCAGGGGAACTGATCTCTATCGGCTGGAGATCAGTTGTAATAGTGGGAGATCTCCAGCCAGCACCTGGAGGTTGGCAACCCCACAAGAACCGCTCCCCCAGCGCCGCCACCCCCAGGGCTGACCTCCTTGTGGACGGTGTCCTGCATGAGCCGCTCAAAGGCCTGCTCCTGGGTCTCGAGGGGCAGCTGGTAGGACTCGGCAATCTGGACCAGAGCGGCCGTGCACATCAGGTAGGTGGAGAAGGGCACGTCGTCCATCAGTTCCAGGATGGCCCGGGTGACGGCCGGCACGGTGATCTCGCTGGGCTTGTGCCGAAGCCAAGGCTTGGACACGATGTCGGCCAGCAAGTCCCGGCGGCGTTGCCCTTCGGGCGTGGTGGACACGCGCCTCTTCCGCGGCCCCTTCTTCTTCCGCACTTTCTCAGCCAAGGCGAGCTCCGGCTTCCTGTCCTCTGACAAGCGGACCCTGAATGCCCTGCGCCGCGGCGCAGAGAACTTGCTCATCAGCAAAGCGCACTGGAGGACCGCGGGCGACCCCTTTGGAAACAGCTGGGCTCGGATCACTGAATTGGGGATGTAGCCATCGGGGGCGATGGGCCACGAGTGGCCTGTCCCGAAAGGCATCCTGCGGAGCAGCGGGATGCTCTGGCGTAGTGGCGGGAGCTGGCGGTAAGGCAGCAGAAGGGGATGGTCCGTGGAAATGGACTGCCTATCTGAAGGTTTACGGGAGGTCAAGTGCGGCAGGGGTTGGTACTTCAGCCCGACCCCTGGCAATGCTTCCTTTACAGCTGGGGGAACGCCGTAAAAGTCCGGCGGAGGGAGGGCGCTGGCGTCCAGGCCGGCACACTGCTCCACTTTGACCAAGCTCTTCTCGATCACCACTTCTTTGTGGTTGGTGATTGGCTCCAGTCTCTCGTACTTCTTGGCATGTTTGCCCACCTGGTAGTACCTTAGGAGAGAAAGCGTTCAAGCCGAGCCATTGGAGGGGGGGGGCAAGTCAGAAACTGCCCTCCTGTTATGGCTCCATCCCAGAGGTACCACATCCCAAGAATACTATACACCAACGCACACCAATTGCACATAAACAGACCTGGAACGGGGCTCCCTAACATAAACTCCGATATAACATACTCAGTGGCTAGATTTTGTGCTGCTGCAATGGATGCACGGCTGGAGGTGGGACCGTGCCAATCCACAGCCCTGAGATAAGGGGTGACAGCTCTAATGTGTTCCCCTTTTACTGAAGTGATTTTATTCATGTTAATAAGTGAATCAGCATGTTTTATTCTGATATACAGACATTCTATATTTATGTAAACTGGTGCTTTTATAGGTTACTTGTGCTAGTCATTGATTCTCTCTCTCTCTCTCTCTCTCTCTCTCTCTCTCTCTCTCTCTCTCTCTCTCTCTCTATCTATCTATCTATCTATCTATCTGCCTGTGGGCACCCACTGACAACTTTCCTTGTGCCCACCGGGTATTTTTTTTTTAGAAAGCGGGCATGGGTCTTCTGCCCAGCAAGGCTTCTGATTGGCCACTGGAGATTTGATCGGCTGGGCAGATTGTTTAAAAGGTTGCTCCGGCAGCAGCTTCCCCCACAGCGTAAGGATCTTCACTGTGTGACTGACGTCAAGCTGGGGCAGCCATTTTTGTGGTTGCACCCACCATACTGTGTCAGAATGCCAAAGGTGCCCGCTGGCTCAAAAAGGGTTGGGGACCCCTGTTCTAGACTAGTCATTCCAGGCTCCTACTTTAGAGTAGCAGCATCGCTTTCTCCTTTAACTGAGCCCTACAAAACTCTCTTTTCTCACAAATTTGCCTTTATTTGTTTGTTTGTTTGTTTGTTTGTTTGTTTGTTGATACCCTGCCTTTCTCCCCAGTGGGGACCCAGAGCAGCTTACATCATCCTCCTGTCCTCCATTTTATCCTTTAGCCTCCTTTTCCATAACTAGGGTTGCCAACAGCCAGGTAGTAGCAGGAGATCTCCTGCTAATTCAACTGATCTCCAGCCGATAGAGATCAGATCACCTGGAGAAAAATGGCCGCTTTGGCAATTGGACTCTATGGCATTGGAGCCCCTCCCCTCCCCAAACCCTGCCCTCTTCATGCTCTGCCCCAAAAATCTCCCGCTGATGGGGAAGAGGGACCTGGCCACCCTATCCATAACCCTCCCCCATGGGGAGGCCTTACTGCCGACCTTGATGCAGTACTAATCTCTGTGTTGGAGGGGGCTGTTTAGGGTTGCCAGGTCCCTCTTTGCCACTGGCTGGATATTTTTGGGGCGGAGCCTGAGCAGGGCGGAGTTTGGGGAGGGGAGGGACTTCAATGCTATAGAGTCCGATTGCCAAAGCGGCCATTTTTTCCAGGTGAACTGATCTCTATCGGCTGGAGATCAGTTGTAATAGAGGGAGATCTCCAGCCACCATCTGGAGGTTGGCAACCCTAGGGCTGTAGCAGTATAGTTCCCCCATCGGAAGCCCCTCCGATGTGCTTGCGCTAAAGGAACTTATGCAGGTTAAAGCAACAATAAATGATAAGAAGACCCCCAAAATGGTGGGAAAAGGTGTCACCTCAGATCAATGCCCAGCCAATTGCTGATGTCTCCTACAACCCTCACACATTCCACAGCCCTGTCTCCACCTTCTTCCCCTGCAGCTAAACCAGGCTTGGTCTTGTGTGTAATTCTCCCACCGGCTTCCCATATTTCTTTGTCCCCCTACCCTTTCTGGCCTAGGTTAGGAGGCCTGCAAATGATGACGGCTGAAGTCACATGACCAGCTCGCTATTAAGCGGTGGTCTTCTTAGACATCAAGTGGGTGGAAATTTGTTTATCATAGAGCCAGTTGACAAAAGTTCAATGGCCAATGCTTGACAATTCCTGAAATTGTAGATTGCCCAATAAAGTTTGGCTGTAAGTGGCCATTGTCCCTTACCTGGATGGCCCAGGCTAGCCCGACTTCGTCAGATCTCAGAAGCTAAGCAGGGTCAGCCTTGGTTAGCACTTGGATGGGAGATCACCAAGGAAGTCTAGGGTTGCTATGCAGAGGCAGACAACGGCAAATCACCTCTGTTCCTCTCTTGCCTTGAAAACCCTTAAGGGGTTGCCAGAAGTTGGCTGCAAATTGATGGCACTTTCTATCACCACCACAGTGGCCACTGGGTGTTGAACCTTTTTCATTCCACTCTGTGATGACCTCCACTGGTGCAAAATCAGTGGCAAACATACTCTGAACAGGAGGAGGAGGAAGAGGAAGAGGAGGAGGAAGAAGAGTTGGTTTTTATATGCCGATTTTCTCTACCTTTTTAAAGGAGAATCAAACCGGCTTACAATCTCCTTCCCTTCCTCTCCCCACAACAGACACCTTGTGAGGCAGGTGGGGCTGAGAGAGCTCAAAGAGAGCTGTGACTAACCTAAGGTCAACACACCCAGCTGGCTTCATGTGGAGGAGAGGGGAAACCAACCCGGTTCACCAGATTAGAGTCCGTCGCTCATGCAGAGGAGTGGGGAATCAAACCCGGTTCTCCAGATTAGGGTCCACCGCTCTTAACTACTACACCACACTGGGATAGGGTTTCCATTTGTGTTTTCTGCCCCCCTTTCCCCCCCCCCCCACTTACTTGGGCACGAAAACGATGTCAAAGCGAAGGAGGAAATGGGGCAGGAAGGGCAGAGGGCGTTCGATGACATCATCCCTCACGTGCTGAGCCGCCAGTTTGCTCAGATGCCATTTAGGCAGGTAGTTGACGCAGGAGATGAAGTAGATGTTCTTGTTGCAGCCCACCACGAGGTCTCCACGCTGGTTGGCGAAGCAGACCCGGCTGAATCGGAGGCTGGTGTCAAACTCCACCAGCATCTGTCCCAGGATGTCCCAAAGGCGGATGGAGCCGTCGGAGCCGCCGGTTACCAGCATGCGCAGCGTGTGGCAATAGTCAAAGGAAGTGATGGAGGCAGAGTGCATGGTGTTTGTCTCCTTCCAGAAGGGGTTCTTCTTTCCAGGGATCAGAGAGGCCTGGCGCCACAGCTGGACGCGGTTTTGCTCGGTCAGGACACAGATGTAGCCTGGGATCAGTAGGAGGTGGTTGATCCGGCAGTGGAAGCTGGGGATGCAGACCAAAGGTTCCACCTCCAGCAAGCTGTTCTTTTTTAATATCACATCAGACAGGATGATGTATTCATCTGAGCCGTAGGAGCACAGGTAGGACGACTCCCGGGAGTGATAGGACAGGTTCCCCGAGGCCGAGATGGTGCTGAGTGCCACCACATTGCCATCGTGTATCCGGCGACTCCCCATCCGGTAGAGGTGCTGGGTGACGGATCGCACCCGCCCACTCTTATACCCGCTGAAGATGAAGCTGAAGGTGCGTCCAGCCAGGTCCAGGCGGCTGTAGGTGAGGCACAACACCTTGTCGTCCATGGACTCCGTGGTGCGCAAGATGTACTTGCAGGGACAAGGGTTCTTGGTGGCATCCAGCACATAGATGTCAGTCGTGCCCATCGTCACCAACAGCTCTTCCTGGTCTGGGTCGAAGACATAGTCGAGGGCTTTCTCTATCAGCTGGAAGGGCCAAGTAACAAAGAGCATCTCCCCTGTAACAGGAGACAGGAAGCGAATGACCCCATCTTCAGTGGCTGCCAAGATGCGAGCCTTGTCCGGGCCACACTCGATCCGCACCAGATTCTTGAGGATGGAGTTTGGCCTGTTGAAGAGCTGATAGAAGTTGTTGATGGTGCGAATGGAGAAGGTGTACAGGGTACGGAGGAAGAAGGTCTGCTTGCTGATGAACTGCATCTGGAAGACGGGCTCGCCGATGTCCACCCGCCGGAGGAGCTCGCAGGTGCTCAGGTCCCACTCCTTCAGTAGCCCATCCAGCGAGGCGGTCACCAGGGTGTGCACCGAGAACCGGCTGACCACGCTGACAATGGCGCTCAGGTGGGCCTTGAACTGGTTGGTCTGGATCCCCGTATTGAAGTTCCACACTTTGACATCCCCAGCAAGGTCTCCCGCATAGAGAAAGCTGAGGGGCCAATAGGCTGCGCAGCAGGTGAGGGACACACCTTGGCTCACCTGAAGGGCCCGTATCTTGACTTTGCTCTGGTAGTCGAATACCAGGATAACGTTCTCGCACAGAGCCACCAGCACTCTGCGCTCCCTCTCCACACTGAGGAAGTGCACGAATTCACCACTCGAGATGGACGCGCTCAGTGTGACGCTCAGAGAGGGGTCTTCGTCCGTGCCGAAGGACCAGAAGGCCAGTATGCCGATGGCACCTGTCACCAGTTCACACATCTCCTGGTTGTAGCACATGCTGGTGATGGAATAGGGTGAAATCTTGTCCGAGAGCAACTGGAAGTCCTGCATGTGGTCCCCGAAAACTCGCAAATGGATGTCGTTGCAGTAGGCCACAAGGAGGTTCCGGCTGGGGACGTGAGTGATGAGAAGAACCTTGGGGTCTTCTTCCATGGCGTAGTATTTCTGAGCTATGGGGTTCTCACTTTCTGCGCTGTACATCCAGAGACGCACCTGTAGGAGAAAACGAGCTCCTGGGACCATGGGATGGGGGTGAGGATGGGCCAGGAGAGGCTAGCCAGGCCAGTGCCTGGACTCTGTCCCAAGCGCCAGAAGGAATGGGTAGGGTTGCCAGGTCCCTCTTTGCCACAAGCGGGAGGGTTTGGGGGCAGAGCCTGAGGAGGGCGGGGTTTGGAGAGGGGAGGGACTTCAATGCCATAGACTCCAATGGCCAAAGCAGCCATTTTCTCCAGTGGAACTGATCTCAATCGGCTGGAGATCAGTTGTAATAGCAGGAGATCTCCAGCTAGTACCTGGAGGTTGGCAACCCTAGGCACAAAAGGAAGGGTTTCAACCTTCCCAAACCACTACACCTACCTATATTGCCCCTCCATCTTCTGCAGGAGCTGTTTGTGGGTTTTTAAAAAGGCAAGATGACAGATTGCTCATCACTGTGTCTAGGTAAGATAGGGTTGCCAACCTCCAGGTACTAGCAAATCAAAAACAAGGGCACCTCCGTGCCTATATCATAAAGTTTGGAAATTAGCACGGGAGAAATGGTACAAAAACGCACATAGACAGGATACAAAGTAGCAAATATATAATAGGTGACAAGGATAGAAAAGACAAAACAAGTGTGCAACATGAAATCTTAACTACTAAGTTGCTAAATATGTACAAAAATACAAGGTAAGTAGGAAGTAATTTTTGGTGTAAATCAGGAGGCAAAAGTCCTCTTCTGGATTTCAAAGATAACCAGTTCCTTTAGGATATCCAATTGCAGGTATAAATCCCAAAAATGGGGGACGGCCGTTTCACATTCTTTTCTTCAGTCCCATAGTATGTCATTTTGTAGTAAATCAATTACATAGATAAATAATCTGTTTCAATTCAATCTTCTACAGCAGCAATGTAAACCAGTTCCCATTAGGATACAAGTATAAGTCACATCATCCCAGACATTTGAGAGAAAATCTCCCCTATGGCCAATATATCAGACTTAAGAGAAATTGCACAAATGACCATGACTACCAACAGGCAGCCAATAGACTCTCTGCTGCACTTATTAGAAGAGGTTCTCCTGAGAATACAATTAGAATACAATTGGTACCCGTGCACATAGGTTAACTAGACAGGAACTGTTATATGGAAATCAGAGATCTACCAACGGACAAAGATTAACTTTTGCATTTCAACGCACACACTTGTCCGGGCAAATCAGTTACATTATTAAAAAACATTGGCACATGCTCTCAGGAATCCCTGGCTGTGACAACTTGCCACGATTTGGGTATAGAAGGACTACCTCTATAAAAGATAGACTGGTACATACAGATATCCTAAGAACATCTGATCAGAGAAATATTAGTAGTGGTCACTTTAAATGCCATAAATGCTTGGCGTGCAGCCTTTGCTTAGAGGTGAAAGAATTCAAACGGACTGACAAACAATTCACTTTCAAATTGCGTGACTTTATGAATTGCAACACTAAGAACTCAGTTTACTCCCTTCTCTGCCCGTGTGGACTTTTATACATTGGGTCTAACACTAGGCCCATTAAAAATAGAATATTGGAACACCGTGCACGCATACGCGCGAAGCTTTCTAGTGCCCCGGTTGTAGATCATTTCATTGCGGCTGGCCATTCTGAAAACGACCTCCGCTTTTTTATCATTTGGCATTTAAAAGGAAAACGTTTTGATAAAAGAAATACAGAAAGAATTTTAAGACAGAAAGAGGCTTTCTTTATCCATCTTTTTGATTCAGTTAAACCTATGGGTCTGAATCTTGAAAATGACCTTTCTTGTTTCATATGATTTAAATAGCATACGGTAGTTGTCAGAGGCCAAATGGCTGGAAATTGTTATGCATAGTTCAACTTCCTCTTACTTTAAAATAAAAATATTTTTAAGATTTCATGTTGCACACTTGTTTTGTCTTTTCTATCCTTGTCACCTATTATATATTTGCTACTTTGTATCCTGTCTATGTGCGTTTTTGTACCATTTCTCCTGTGCTAACCTCCAGGTACTAGCTGGAGATCTCCTGCTATTACAACTGATCTCCAGCCGATAGAGATCAGTTTCCCTGGAGAAGATGGCTGCTTTTGGCAATTAGACTCTAAGGCAGGGGTGGGGAACCTTTTTCCTGCCAAGGGCCATTTGCACATTTATAACATCATTCGGGGGCCACACCAGGTGTAGATCTCCCGGTGGGGGGAGAGGCTAGGGTTGCCAGGTCTCCGGCCACCACTTGGAGGTTGGCAACCCCAGGGGAGGCCACGCAGAGAAGTCCTGGAGGGCACCCCCGCTCCCCCACTCCTTCCCCCTCCCAGGTGGGAGGGCAGCCAGCAGTGGGCCCGAGCATAAGAGGCGCCAGGGGGCGCAGCCCGCGGTCAATCGGCAAGGGAGGAAGGAAGGAAAACAGAGAAAGAGGAAAAGGGAGAGGGAGAAAGAAATGGAAAGAGGGGGAGAAAGAAAAGGACGGAGGGAGACAAAGAAAGACACCGAAAGAGAGGAAGAGAGAAAAGCCTTCTCACACACACACACCCGCCAGCCCGCGTCCTGGCTCCAGGCTCCATGCCCTCCCACCCCCAGAGTCCACAAAAGCACCCCCCCCGAGGCCCGATTGGCTCCTGTGCGCATGCTCTGCCGCCGGGAACCGCAAGCCTCTTCCCCCCCCCCCGCTGCTCAACAGCCGACAGGCAGCAAGAGGGTCTTACAGTGTGCCCCGGCGTTCCTGCACGCTTCAGCTATAGGGGGCAGCTTTGGGGGAAGTGTCCCTCCCCCTCCTCTTGCCGACTAACAGCCGTCAGTCGGCGAGAGGAGGTCCAAAGGGCGCCGCAGTGCCCCTGCAAACCGTGGCCCCAGGAACACCATCAGGGATGGCCGCCCTGTGCCACGCCTCCGTGGTGGGGCCCTGGAGCTCCCGAGGGCCACATAAAATGTCCTTGGGGGCCGTATACGGCCCCCGGGCCTCAGGTTCCCCATCCCTGCTCTAAGGCATTGAAGTCCTTTCCCTCCCCAAACCCCACCCTTCTCAGGCTCCACCCCAGAAACCTCCCACTGGTGGCAAAGAGGGACCTGGCAACCCTAAGTAAGGCCTGGCCAGGTAGGGTTGCCAGTTCTGGGTTGGGAAATACCTGGAGATTTTTGGGGCGGAGCCTGAGGAGGGCAGGATTTGGGGAGGGGAGGGACTTCAAGCTCATAGAGGCCAATTGCCAAAGCGGCCATTTTCTCCAGGGGAACTGATCTCTATCGGCTGGAGATCAGTTGTAATAGCGGGAGAGCTTCAGCTAGTACCTGGTAGTTGGCAACCCTAGGAATTGGGCTCCTTGGATGTAGCAGAACAAGGCCAGGGAATTTGGACCCCTGCTGCATCCTCCAAGAGAGGAGTGGGCAGGCTCCAGTGCCTTGGATGAAGGGGGGCGTTGGGATCTCGCCGCCATACTGGGAGAGGAATGGGGTCTAGCTGGAGGGTGGAACAGGCACGACGGGGGGGGGGGGTTAGGGGAGTGGGGAGGACGGTGCACGTAGAAGAAGGGTGTTGGAGCAGCTCCGGTTTGGAGCGGCTCCTCCTACTGGCCAGCTGTTCGCCTCTCACCTTGCTCCTGCCTCTGTAGGTGAAGGATGCAAAATAGTCAGTCGAGCCGCAGGAATAGAAGCAGATGGGCGGCATGAGGCTGGGGGAGCAACTCTCCCGGAACAGGATCGTCGGCCTGTCGCTCAACATGATCCCTTCCGTCTCCTCTGGCAAGCCCTGTCCAAGGAGACAGAGGTCAATAAACAAGGGGGGGAAAGGAGGGGACCCAACCTGAAAAAACAAACGCTGGGTACCCAAGGTTGGGTGGAGAAAGGCAGAATGATGTTATAGAGAAATATCTTTATTTTAAGGCTCTTATATCAAGGTTAAAAACATTAAAAATGATAAAACAAAGCATTATTGCAACTGGTAAGGTTGATAAACATAAACCACACACCATACAGGTTTCGGCCAACAGGCCTTCCCCAGTGGTTAGATTAAAAACCTATATAATGCACACCAAACAATGTATCACAATATATAAACGATATTATAAAAGCCCAGGTATGTATGTAGGGTGTATAACAAATTTGAAAGCCCTCTAGATGAAATACCTGCTAATACTTGCTAATATCTACCAGGTAAAACAGTTTTACCAAGTTGATATTAGCATGCACACTCTGTATAGGAGACTTATATAGCCCAGAATAACTTGCCGGTATTTCATACATGGGCTTTTATAATATTATTTATATATTGTGATACATTGTGTGTACATTATATAGGATTTTATCTGACCACTGATGAAGGCTTGTTGGCTGAATCACTTATGGTGTGCAGTTTATGTTTATATATCTTACACCAGGGGTGGGGAACGTCAGGCCCGGGGGCCGTCTAAGGCCCGCAAAATAATTTGGTCTGGCCCGTTGTGGGTCCTGGCAGATCTCTAGCTCAGAAGGATCTAAGACAGGCTATTCCTGTCCGCGAGAGGGGGCGGATTGCCAATCTTCAAGGTGGATGATCTGTGGGCACCCGGCTGGTGCAACAGACCATCCTGTGCCGCCAGGTGGGCGGGTGCGCCACCGGTTGGATGCCTGCCTGCTTGCCCGTGCCGGAGGGGGGTGTCATCCGGGGCAGCTGCCTGCTTGGGGCTTGGTCGGCTAATTTTTAATTTGATAATTCTGTATGGCCCACGAATGATGTTATAAATATCCAAATGGCCCTTGGCAGAAAAAAGGTTCCCCACCCCTGTCTTACACACACAGCCTCAGACAACCACTGGTCTCTGCGTTACCTTTTCTGCTTGCAGTTTCCCTTTCAGCTGGCTTTTGAGCTCCTTCCATTGGGGCACAATGCGAACCGGCTCCAACATGCTGATGCAGAAGAAATGGGTCTAGGCTCAACTGCTGTCCAAAGAGAAAACCGCAGGGTTAGTCTTGGCCACTTTGCTCTGGAGGGGGAGGGACCTGTGGGGCAACCACCTCCTCATTCTCCAGCCCTTTCCACCCATAGGGAGGTCCCAGGATGGTTTACTCAGCTGCTTAACTTCCTTGCCTTCCCCAACCCAAGGAATAGGGTTGCCAGGTCCCTCTTTGCAACCCGTGAGAGGTTTTTCGGGCGGAGCCTGAGGAGGGCTGGGTTTGGGGAGGGGAGGGACTTCAATGCCGTAGAGTCCAATTGCCAAAGCGGCCATTTTCTCCAGGGGAATCGATCTCTATCGGCTGGAGATCAGTTGTAATAGAAGATCTCCAGCTAGTTCCTGGAGGTTACTGTATGAAGCGGACACATAAGTAACGTGTTTAAACATATATTCAACCAGTGCAGTGATACAAATAAGAAACACATACAACTATGTACACAAATATACAATACTTCTTCTAATGCAGTCTTTGTGCAAAAAGGTTTTCTGTTGTAGCAGTAGTTGTAGAAAAATTCTTTAAAAGGTCCATAAGGTACTCTTTAAAAGGTCCATAAGGTACTCTTAAATCTTCAAAAGAAGGCAATGGCTGGGGTTCATTCAATCTTACAGTGTTATATATCATGCATTCAAGTTAGCTGGTTCCCGTAGGATACTCCCAAGTGTAAAGGCTAAGCTCGTGAGAGGTTTTTGGGGCAGAGCCTGAGGAGGGCAGGGTTTGGGGAGAGTCCATAGAGTCCAATTGCCGTAGAGTCCAATTGCCAATTACCAAAGCGGCCATTTTCTCCAGGGGAATCGATCTCTATCGGCTGGAGATCAGTTGTAATAGAAGATCTCCAGCTAATTCCTGGAGGTTGGCAACCCTACCAAGGAAGCAGGGTTGATCATGACTCCCTGCCCCCCCCCCACGGTTAGGTGACATCTGATTTATGGTGACCCTTGGTGGGGTTTTCAAGGCAAGAGATGGTTCATAGATGGTTTGCCATTGCCTGCCTCCATGTCACAACCCTGGTATTCCGTGGAGGTCTATCATGGTCGACCCTACTTAGCTTCTGAGATCTGACGACATGAGGCTAGCCTGGGCTGATCATGACTAGCAACCTTTTAAAAGCCACGACAGGAATGGTAAAAACAATTGGAGATTTTCACTAACTATAAAATACACAATCCAATTAATATGACCTTACAGTAGCTTAACCTGGCCATGAAATGCTACCCCTAAGGAAGGAGAGTCCTGACCTGGATGGCCCAGGCTATCCCAGTCTCATCAGATCTCAAAAGCTAAGCAGGGTGGGCCCTGGTCAGTATCTGGATGGGAGACCACCAAGGAAGTCTAGGGTTGCTACACAGAGGCAGGCAATGGCAATCCACTGTTGGTCTCTTGCCCAGACCTGGATGCTCCAGTCTAACCCAATCTTGTCTGATCTGGGAAGCTAAGCAGATTCAGCCCTGGTCAGTATTTGGATGGAAGACCACCGAGGAATTCCAGGGTCACTACAAACAGGCAGGCAATGGCAAACTATCTCAGAACATCTCTTGGCCTCAAAACCCCATGAGGGGGTCATCATCAGTTGGCTGTGACAGATTGCTGGGCTTGATGGGCCTTGGTCTGATCCAGCATGGCTTCTCTTATGATATGCTTAGGAAATGCTCATGCTCTACCTTTGGTGAGTCTCCGAGGAAGAACGTTCGACTGCCCTGAGGGCAGCTATTCTGGCGTGCCTGTTCCTGACCTGCACTTTGCACCCTGAAAAGAGGGGAAGCATTTGTGCCTGTCACTCCCCAGTCCCCCAAATCCCCCTCATTTCAGAGAAGGATAATCTTGCACATCTGCTAGACGGACAGGCCATTTCCTCCTCTGCCTTCCCCCATCAAGGGGCTGCTATTTGGAACCATCCTAACAATGAGGCTCACCTGGGAGGCTTCATATTCCAGGAATCCCGGTCTACTATGGGTAGGGTTGCCAACCTCCAGGTGGTAGCTGGAGCTCTCCTCTTTTACAACTGACCTCCAGCCGATAGAGATCAGTCCCCTTGGAGAAAATGGCTGATCGGGCAATTGGACTCTATGGCACTGAAGTCCCTCCCCTCTCCAAACCCTGCTCTCCTCAGGCTCCGTCCCCCCAAATCTCCAGGTATTTCCCAACCCAGAACTGGCAATTCTAACTGTGGGCGTGATGGGAGCTGCCCAGTTTTGCCATAGGTGGTCATGTTATAGCCATCTGGCACTGGGGGCAGAGTTGGGCACCCTGCAGCCAGAGGAGCAGCTGGGAGGAAGGTGGTTGCCAAGGATTACCTGCTGAGATCCATGGAATCCTGAAGCAAATACTGACTCATGACGTCACACATTCTGACCAATGGGCTACAGGCATAGCAACCCATGAGGTCCACAAACCAAGGAATTAAGAATGCAAAATAGGTGTCATTTGCCAAAGCTGCCATCATAGAATTATAGAATCATAGAATCATAGAGTTGGAAGGGACCACCAGGGTAATCTAGTCCAACCCCCTGCACAGTGCAGGAAATTCACGACTACCCCCCCCCCACACCCCCAGTGACCTACACTCTATGCCCAGAAGATGGCCAAGATGCCTTCCCTCTCATGGTCTGCTTAAGGTCATAGAATCAGCATTGCTGACAGATGGCCATCTAGCCTCTTCTTAAAAACCTCCAGGGAAGGAGAGCTTACCACCTCCTGAGGAAGCCTGTTCCAATGAGGAACCGCTCGAATGGTTAGAAAATCATTTTGCCAAGGTTTCCACAAGATATTTTCTGTTAATTAAATCTGTAGCTGGTCTTGGAAAAGAGAGAGACCATATCCCAACCAAGCACCCATACTGGTCGAGAGTGATCCAGTGATTCATCTGTTCTTATTCTATATCGGAGCTCCTAACTGCTCTCCAGCCCATCACTGGCCCTATGGGCCATGGGTTTATGTTCTGCGCCGTTTGTATTAACTATCCAATCGAAGTAGAAGTAGGACTGGTTTTATTGTAAATTGTATGCTGATTTATTATATATGATTTTATTGTGTAGTATCGATGCTGTTAGCAACCCTGAGTAGGGTTGCCAGCTCCAGGTTGGGAAATACCTGCAGATTTTGGGGGTGGAGTCTGAGGAGGGTGGGGTTTGGAGAGGGGAGGGACTTCAATGCCATAGAGTCCAATTGCCAAAGTGGCCATTTTCTCCAGGTGAATTGATCTTTGTCGCCTGCAGACAGGTTGTAATAGTGGGAGATCTCCAGCCACCACTTGGAGGTTGGCAGCCCCAACCCTGAGCCAGGCCTTGGTTGACTTTTGGTAGGGCTGCCTGTAGTAGGCAGGGATGCTCAGTGCCTCTTGCCCTTGGGCAGTCATCCTAATGGGGGCCTGACCCACACTGGAGACCCACAGCCTAGGTTCTGTCCTATGATGGCTCCTCTTATCTATCAGTCGTGCCAAATCATTTCCAAACTTGCAAAATAGCAACAGTACCCAATATCCTCTTCCAAAAAGTGGGGACACACACAATTCCTGCACAGGGACTTTAAGCTTTAAAGATTCCAGTCTAGGAGATCACAGGAAATCCATGAAGGACACTTTGAAGAAGAAGAAGAGTTGATTTTTATATGCCAGCTTTCTCTACTGCTTAAGGAAGAATCAAACTGGCTTACAATCAATTCCCTTCCCCTCCCCACAACAGACACCCCGTGAGGTAGGTGGGGCTGAGAGAGCTCCAAGAGAGTTGTGACTAGCCTAAGGTCACCCAGCTGGCTTCATGTGTAGGAGTGGGGAAACCAATCCAGTTCACCAGATTAGCCTCCGCCACTCACATGGAGGAGTGGGGAATCAAACCCGGTTCTCCAGATCAGAGTCCACCGCTCCAAACTTTTATGTTGTTATAACATAAAAGTGGCCTGTGGGATGTGTAAGATTTTAATGAATTTAATTCTAGCATATTAGAAAAATGTTATTCTTCTATTATATTTGTAAGCTGTGGTTATTTATATAAGTCAGTAAAAAATAGTCCTGTCTAACTTAAACTGAACAAAGCAGGTGATTTTTCGTATCTGAAACAGGGTATTACCAACTAACAAGTGAGATCATATACATGATACCACGAAGATGAGATCAGAGTTAGGGTGGATTTGAGAGGAGGAAATATTCAAATCCTCTTAAAACAAAGAACTCTGGAAAAGTATAAAAGATTAAGAAATGGGAGGAGATTCCTGGGGTGGAGATTTTCATTTTGTGGCCTTGAGCTAAAATCTCTGCTCTCATTATTTTTGCGGCAAAAATAATTAAAAATCTCTTGCTTTCAATCCTAAGGTTGAGTTTCTTTTTATTCAGAACTTAAATCTGTTTAAAGAAATAAATCTTTTTATTTCCAACAAAACCACCACTCTTAACCACTATACCACTCTGGCTTTGGTCACAGAAGACAATTAAACTGGGAATCTTGCTCAGGAAGTATGTTTTAGTGCCTGTCTCCCTGAGCCAGTGCATCATGAAGAATGGATAAAGCTATATCTGATACCTAGATCTGCATTACCTTTCCGTTATTCCTTAGAAACTCCTTGATCCATTGATCTTGAGCAGCGTAAATCTAATGTTTGAGGGATATAAGGACTGAAATAAATCTTGCCACTGACAATGTAGCCTTGGGATCCCTGTCACTTAATGATCTGCATTACCAGCAAAATGGCAGGATTTGTGTTATTTATTTACATTATTTATAGTCTGCCTTTCTCACTGGGATTCAAGGCAGCCTACACAGAATAAGTCAAGACTTTCAACAGGATGGGACAACCGATAGACAATGCAATAAGATTTGACTTGCAAAACTGTGGACCCAGTCAGCGATCAAAGACATTGGTGAAGCACAGCATAGATATTAAGATGACACGTTAAAGAATGCAAAAATCACATTGTAGGAACTTAGTTACAGCAACAGATAGTACAGACTAAATACTGTGGTATAATCTACAGTCCCTAACTCGTTACTCGAAACTTCTTTTTGAGTCAAGTCAAGTTTTATTCATGTTGTAGTCACAGGCCTTAACAACTCAGCTGCTCCCCAAAAATTCACCCCACAGCATATGTTAATCCAAAATCACAGTAACCTCTGCTGCTACACATCCGATAAAACAACTAAAGCTCCCCCCGGGTTAAAATAATTTAGCAGCATAATACAGACCGCATCAAGTCATAGTTTGTCTATATAGTTTGCCTTTTTAGTCATTTTTTTTTACATTATTAGAAGAAGATGAAGAGAAGAGTTGGTTTTTTATACCCCGCTTTTCTCTACCTTTTCTCTACCTTCCCTTCCCCTCCCCACAACAGTCACCTGTTGTGGGGCTGAGAGAGTTCTGAGAGAACTGTGACCAGCCCAAGGTCACCCAGCTGGCTATGTGTAGGAGTGGGGGGAAAAACCTAGTTCACCAGATTAGAGTCCTCTGCTCATATGGAGGAGTGGGGAATCAAACCGAATTGAGTCTGCTGCTCTTAACCACTACCCCATGCGCTGGCTCTCTCTTTTACCTTATTTTCTGTGCAAGAAACACTCGATTGCAGGAATGTGCATATTTTGGCTGTTGCCAACCTCATAATTAGCCCTCTGTTTGTCACATGAATAAATGAAGGACCTGTAAAGAAATATAGTTGGTGAGATTCCATTCGGTTTGTACAGGAATCTCCTCCAAAATAAAATGTGTGTCATATTCTTATTTCAGCTCTAGGTGGAGCAATTGAGTTACATTTTGGGATAAATTTGCAACCCAGCAAACTGAATTTGATGGTGCTTACAACAAATTTATGGTGGCAGAAAATTGTATGGGTTGCAGACCACTTTATCAGACCCATGAACCGTATCCTCTGTTGGCAGATGTATAAACACAGGTGTGTGTGTGGGGGAGAATTTCTATCGGAGGTGTTACAAAAGCCAGGAAATACAACTGATACACTCTGTGGCAATTCTGTGCATTCCCCCAAGCGTTCTGGAGGAAGTCAAAGCGGTGGTCCACCCACTTCAGTACTTTTTAACTAAAATATTGCGTGCATTTGTGTTTTTAGTTTGGTGTAAGCTGCCCTGAGTTATTAGTATTCACTGTAGGTTTATTGCGGGTCAGCCCTGGTTAGTATTTGGATGGGAGACCACCAAGGAATACCAGGGTTGCTGTGCAGAGGAAGGCACTGGCAAACCACCTCTGTTAGTCTCTTGCCATGAAATCCCAAAAAGGGGTCGCCATAAGTCGGCTGCGACTTGACAGCACTTTACACACACACACATAGGTTTATTGCACAGGGCCATAGGCCCTTACAATCTAAAACATTATTAAAATGAGTTAAAAATGATAAAACTAATAAAATCCAGAAAATAAGATTCTCAAATTACACCCAACATTTTGTTTCTCATTCAAACAGTATATATAAAACAAGAAAGTCAAAATTCGGCTCTGTCTTTTTTTTTTTTTTAAAGGTTCTATTAATTTAATGGCTTTCTTTGCCCTAATTTTCCTGGCCGCCAAAGAGTAAAGAGTCATTTTTTGAGAGACAAAAAAACCCACATCTGCTATAAATTTTTTTTTATCAGCATCAGATAAAGAGTGTAAATATATTGGCCAGGAACTTATTCCTGGGCTCAATATATAGAGGACAAGCCAGGACGTAATGGGGTAGATCTTCCACTGAGCTGCCGCATATACAAATATGTTGAATTAGTGATTTTTTCCCCTTGTCTTTTTTTTAATATAAAAAGGGAAAGGGAAGTACAGGGGAAATGAAAACAGTTGAAAAAAAGAAAATACAAAAAAAGATTGTTACATGCATGTGTTTGTGTTTCATGGTACCTGGTTCACACATATCCAAACAGCTTTCCCATCTTAGTCAATAAAGATATCAAAATTTAGTATCAGTTCTATCCTTCTAACATCTATGATTAATCTTTTACATATTGATAACAGAATTTCCAGTTTTCATAAAACAACTCATAATGTTGATCATTGTTTGCTGAATTGGTCATTTTGGCCACGATTGCATATTCAGACAGCTTTTCCTTCCATTCTTCAACACCTGGAAGTGATATCAACTTCCATTTTCTAGCTAGAACAGTTCTAGCAGCTGTTACGGCATATTTAAACAGTTCTCTAGATTGCACAGGCAATTTTGTTGGAACAATGCCTAGCAGCATGCTCTTAGGGTCTAATGTGAATTTTAGATGAAACAGTTTCTGTAACTCATTGTGAATGTTCCTCCAGTACATCTGTACCTTCAGGCAAGTCCACCATACATGAAAGAAAGACCCATCTTGTGCGTTGCACTTCCAGCAAGTGCTTTGATTTGTGTTTTGCGTCTTTTCCAGCAATTTTGGAATGAATTAGTGGGGTGTTGTTGTTTTTTAGAAGTGTCCAGCAAGAAGCTCTGGGCATGGTTTGAAATCGCAGTGAGGTAAATGCTGCCCTAAGACTGTGAGCTGTTATCTCAGCCAGATAAGGAGCTTTAAGATGGTCTTTTTTATATAAGACTGTATCATGGGGCCCCTGAGCTATTAGAAGTGCAGAGTATACTTAAAACAAACAAACAAACAAACAAATATTGTTTTCTCTGATTGGCAGTGGCTCTCCAGAGTCTCAGGCAGAGACATTGATATTTAGTAGCTCCTGCTAGTTTCCTAGCTGCTGGTAGTAAGGACTCAGGTTGGGAAGCTTCAACATGCCAAAGATGGGCTCTGCCAGTGAGCTCTTGGATCACTGCTATAATTCTAAATTGCTAAATGCAAAAGGGGAAAGCAATAGAACTCAGAACAGCCACCGGCAAATCCCCATTTCACTAGCATTACATCACAAGTTCTCGTGAAGACATAACAATACAAAACAACATTGTGTAGAGAGAAAGAAATAACCAAGAGTCATGTGGCACCTTAAAGCCAAACAGAATTTTATTTCTGCATACCGAAAAGCAACACGAATTCTCCAAAACGAACCAAAAACAAGCATCTAAAGAAAAGAAAAATACAATTGCTGTAATTCAACATTACATACATAGGTGCTGTCAAGACGTACGGTTTCAAGGGGCTTTCAAGGCAAGTGGTGGTGTGACATTGCCTGCCTCTTTAGAGCCTTCCTTGGTGGGCTCCCATCCAAGTGCCGACCCTGATTAACTTCTGAGATCTAATTTTGGTCTACACCGTGCTGTGTTCCCTCCTCACTTCAACATTAGACACTAGAAATAGGAAAGGAATACAGGAAAATCAGAAAGTCCAATGCTTAAAAGTAGGTGTATTAGGATGCTGTGCATGGATATTGTTTTAGGTGACTACCTTGTACCTTATATATAAATATAAAAAACTAACAGGCCTTTGAGAGTGCTATGCCCATCATAACAGGGGCTGCTGGTGGTCCCAGTGCCAGGGGAGGAGAGGATGGTTCAGCTTTTTCATCAGTGGTCCCAGACCTTTGGAATGGGCTAGCAAAAGAAATGTGATCAGCACCATCTTTGTCTGTATTCAGGTAATGCTGCAAGGTTGAACTGTTTAGAAGGGCCTTGGCGTAAGTAATTCACTGCAGTTTGATGTAATTCACTGCAGTCTGATGAAGGGAGTTTATACCCCGGAAATCTTGGTTGTCTCGAACATGCTACTGGATTTGAATCTAGCTGTTCTGCTATAGACCAACACAGCTACCCTCTGAAACTGCCGTTTCAGTGTTATCTGTTGGCCCTGTCAACAGCAGTTTCTCTTATAATGTCTGTTTTGTTGATGTGATCATTTTAAATTATCTCTCTTTATGGGAAATGCTTTGAGTGATTTGTTTTCAGAGACGTGGTTTGTAAAGATTTCAGATGAATAAATAAAAATAGATTTACATGTATTTATTATTTTCTATATACATATGACAAACAAATAAAATTAATTGCATTTATCATTCACTACATTCATGTTGCAAAAGAATACATTGACATTTCTTATTTGCCATATACATATGTCAAAGAAACAAATAATGGAAATAAATGCATGCACTTATTCACTATATACATATTTTAAATACATTTATTTAAATTTATTTAGAATACTGCCTCTTCAGAGTCCTGCGGGAGGAAGCTTACAACTGTAGATTAAATACATGTATCTTTCATTCACTATAGACAAACACACACTCTGGACAAAAATACATGGTTTTTATTATTTGTGACACATGTATTTCCAAACAAGTAAATACAATTAAATATGCCTTTATTATTTCTTAAACGTTTCAAAAAAACACACAAATAAATAAAACACAATTATTTTATTATCCTGCCTTTCTTTTTTTAGTTTTTTTCCTTAGCACATTTATTTGGCTAGAATGAAGAGAGAATACAGAGGATCGCATTCGACCACCTTGCCGCAGCATCGCATCCAGAGCTCACTCCCACCTCTCCTCAGGACGCCAAGACCCGCCCCTTCGCCCGCCCCATTGGCCAACTCCCGGAAGTGAAAGGGGTCATTAGAGAGGACGATTGAAGAAGAACGACGCCCGGAAAAAAAAAAAAGCCTCCTAACCCACGCGCGCCCCACGAACCAACCCGCCCTCAGCGCGATGTGATCGCGTCACAGCCGCCGGCCAATGGGAGCGCCGGGAGCGGCCCCCGCGGAGGAGAGCGCGAGGAGGCGTGGTCACGTGAGGCCGTCCTCGGCCGATGCGGTCAGCGGGTCACGTGAGGGCTTGCCTACGCGCGGCGCGGCCGGGTGCAGATGGCGGACGCCGAGGCTGACGCGGCCCTGCCGCCGGAGACGCAGCGGCTGTCCGCCGGCCTCCGCGCCCGGCTCTGGCAGCTGCAGGCCGAGCTGAGCGACCAGGAGGCGTCGGAGGCCTCGTCGGGCGCCTACTGCCGGGGCTTCTGTCAGGTGAGGGGGCCCCGGCGGGGCGGGCCCGGCGGGGGCGGCCGAGGGACCCCCCGGGCGGGTGGCCGTTTGGCCGTTGGCGGGGGCCGGAGGGGGGGGCCGTTCTCGGCCCGCTGGAGGGAGGGAGGGAGGGAGGGAGGGCGGCGGTTGCCGGGCGCTGGGGAGGCGGGGCTGTGGGGCCGCCCCTAGTGGGCGCGGGAGGCGCCTTTTTCTCCTAGGATTTGTATTCTCCCCCCCTAACGGTCCAATCGAGGTCCCTTTCCCCACGTTCCTTCTCTCCCCCCCCCCGTCCCCAACGCGTTTGTCCGCAGGGTCGCCGCCCGCGGTGGTCCCGTCAAGGTGTTGTGCCTTCCTGCTTGTGGGCGGGATCCGTGATCGATGCTTAGGGAGTTCCCGGCCTCTTCCCTGTTGTTGTTATGGACCGCTGGATGCATCATAGCGAATCGAAACGTGGGACGGCATCTTGGCCATCTTCTGGGCATGGGGTAGGGGTTACTGGGGGTGTTGGGGGGGAGGTAACTGTTAATTTCCTCTATTGTGCAGGGGGTTGGACTAGATGACCCCGGTGACCCCTTCCAACTCTATGATTCCATGTTTACCTTCTTGGCCATCTTCTGGGCATGTAGTATGGGTCACTGGGGGTAGGGGGGGAAGGTAGTTGTAAATTTCCTCCATTGTGCAGGGGGTTGGACTAGATGATCTCGGTGGCCCCTTCCAACTCTATGATTCCATGTTTACCTTCTTGGCCATCTTCTGGGCATGGAGTATGGGTCACTGGGGGTGGGGGGGGAAGGTAGTTGTGAATTTCCTGCATTATGCAGGGGGTTGGACTAGATGACCTCGGTGGCCCCTTCCAACTCTATGATTCTATGTTTACCTTCTTGGCCATCTTCTGGGCATGTAGTATGGGTGACTGGGGGGTGGGGGGGAAGGTAGTTGTGAATTTCCTGCATTGTGCAGGGGGTTGGACTAGGTGGCCCCTTCCAACTCTATGGTGATCAAGGTGGAGGTTGCCCTCTCTGGCTGGCAGTGGCTCCCCAGGGGTTTGGGCCCAGGTCTTTTGCATTGCCTGGGGATCGAACCTGGGTTTGATGCTCTGCTGCTGAGCTGTAGGGCCATCCCTTCAAAGATCATTGAACTCTTGAAGCTCTCTTATGCTGAGTCTGAATGTTCAAGGCCATTATTGTTTACTCTGACTGGCAGCCGCTCTCTGGATTCTCAGATCTTTCATATTGTGTACTGTGTTTGCCTTTTAACTGGAGATGCTGGGGATTGAACCCGGGACCTACTGTATGCAAAGCAGGTGGCTCTGTGCTTTGGTCCCCTTTCCAGAAGAAGCATTGAGTATATGGCGTTGAATGCATGGAGCTTGATTGTACACATTGAGGCCATTGGGTCTCTCAAGGCAAGAGTTGACTACTGTGACTGGCGGCAGCTCTCCAGGGTCTCTGTCAAAGGTCTAGAGCAGGCTCGTCCAAACTGCGGCCCCTGGGTCTATCCGCCGCATGCGGCCCAGGATAGCTATGAACCCAACCCAAAATTGTAAACTAACTTAAAACATTATGAATCAGCTATCGTTAGTGTTAGTGTATTTTATGTGCAGCCCAAGACAATTCTTCTTCTTCCAGTGTGGCCCAGGGAAGCCAAAATATTGAACACCCCTTGTCTAGAGCATTAGTTGCTAGCTGTCCATTTTAAGTGGAGGTGCTGGGGTTTGCACCTAGAGCCTTCTGCTTGCAAAGTGGATACTCTGCTGTTGAGACTCAGCCCTTAACTGTTTAGTTAACTTGTATACTTTGATCTGCTTCTTGCTGTATGTGGGGGTTTGCAAAGTGTTTTGGGGGTATGCGTAGCCTTGGGGGGATTGGAGTGGTAGCATAAGTTCTGGTGAATTTGAGGCCAGGTGTTTTTTCCAGAAGAAAAGCTGCAATGCTTATGTGTGTTGACTCGAAAATAAATCCCTCTGTGTTCATTGGGCCTTAAACTTCCAGGAAGTGTGCATCAGTCAAAAGCATTGGTGTGTTACAGCAAAAACAAGGGCCTTGTGGTTCCTAGCAGGACTTTTTCTGATGAAACCGTATGGCCAAATGGCATGCATGTTTTGTTTTCTTCAGTGCAGTCTTTGATTAGTACAAACATACCTCGAAGGTATTGTGGGTTTGGTTCCAGCCCACTGCAATAAAGCGAGTCACATTATTTTGTTTCCCAGTGCATTTGAAAGTTATGTTTACACTGTACTTTAGTCTATTAAGTGTTCAATATCATTATGTCTGAAAAAATGTTCTGTAATAATAATGAAGAAGTTTGAAATATTGCAAGAACTGCCAAAATGTGACACAGACATGAAGTAAGTACATGCTTTTGGGAAAATGGCGCTGGTAGACTTGTTTGAAAACACATAAAAATGCAATATCTGTGAAATGCAATAAAACGAGGTATGCCTGTAGTGGTTTCTTGGACAGAAAGATTGTACTAAGTTGCTTTCATTTGAAAATGGAGTTTTTACTATCTTTCCCCTTCTGATACTGGCATGTATACTATAGATGGTGCTAGGGAGAGCCAGTGGAATTCAGTATGCTGGACTAGATCTAGGAAGACCTGGGTTCAAATCCCTACCCAGCCACGAAGCTTACCAGATGATCTTAAGGTAGTCTCTATCTCAGCCTAACCAATCTTACAAGGAGGCTTTGAGGACAAAATACAGGAGGATAGACTCAGTTATGTTGCCCTGACCTGTTTGCAGGAAGGTTGGTATAAAAATGTGGTAGTTAGTGCTATGTTGGAAACTTTACATTGAGTAACATTTTATTTCTGTGTTTTGTTATAAATTAAAATATAATTTAACTGTAACAGTCAAGCATGGCTTCCATTTTGTAAAATAACAGTAGGCTACAACTTTTTTCTTTTGCGTTTTCTCCATTTGTTTTCACAGTGCAATACTTGAGAGGTGTTTGAGCTTGCAAAGGACTTTGGGTTCTGAATAGATCTTTGCATTCAAGGGATATGTGTTACCTTTTGGCAGTAGTAGTACCAAGGTGAATGCCAAACCAGCACAGACTAAGATAACTTCCAAGCGTTCAGTGACTTCTGTACTGACATGAGTCCCACAGAAGCACTCCCATATGTAGGTAAGCCTCAGTCAACCCCATGTGTATCTGGGGTATGAGATAGTCATCTGCTGAGGCTGGGATTGGTGGAACAGTTGCAAATACCACTGGTTTGTAGAGGCAAGATACTGTTCATCTTCCAAGCAGATCAGAACCATTGGTACCTGGAAGAAGGGTGGGGCACAGGCAGGAAAGGATGGATATAAAGTTTGCAGAAGCAGGTATGTTCTACTTCTGTGCTGTCAGCTTGGGTTCCCCAGGTGTGTTGATAAGTCCAAGGACCCTACTCTGACTAGCTGCTTTGACCCAGGCTAAAGTATTGAGCATTTTAACTTGGAGCGCCCATTCTGTGCAAAGCCAAAAATATTTCATTAAACCAGATTAGACTGCAGAGGTGGCATTGTGTTGCTGTCCCATTGACAAGGAGAGCTTGTTTGGACCGGCTTTTTATTGTCCTCTTTAAAAAAAGTATTGAGCAAGTTTTATTTTAGAACATGATCTTTGGCTTTCTTGTTGTGTGTGGATTTCTCAAATGGTAGAGTTGTTCTTGCATTTCTGGACAAGATGTGGAGACAGCCATTAGCCCCTAAATCATTTTCAAATTGATTTCGGTTTCCAAGAGATGGTTTTTCAATTTGAAATTGAAGACTGTTCTTGTTCGTGTGTTTGTGTTAATTCCTATGTTGTTATGTTCCATGCTGTTTGACAGCAATGGAAAATTTTTCAGGAGATGTCTTGGAATAGAAATGACCTGCTCTTGCAGTCCTAGCAAAACTTCTAATAGCTGATGTGTGCTTCTTCTCTGAATTACAGTTCAAGGCTTTCACTCTTCTGCTCACTTTACTCTGACACCGTTTAAGAACCCAACCTCTGTGTCTCTGCTTGAGTCACTGATCTGGTCGTGCCCTTTAATTGAATGAAAGCAAAGCTGCTGCAGTGACTTGTGCAAAGATATGCTCAGCATCCTCATCTCTGACAGCAGTGTTGCTTCATCAGAAATGATGCATATATATATCCAAAGTAGACACACAACAAAATTACCCACCCTTAGCAGGTGCTGACTATAAACAAGCAAGGCCGGTTGACCATGCGGAGTTGCAACAGGCAGCCTCTTTTTGCGGAGGTGCTTTGTGTTTACAGGATCCTGTAAAATTATTATTATTATTATTTTGCACTTCATAGTTTGGGAGATTGATTGCTCTGTTTTTATTCCTTATTGTTAATGCTGCAACATGTGGGAATGGCTTTGTTTTAGACAATATTTGTCAAAATCCAGTACACAAACATCAGCAGCTCTGATGATTGTGCAGTGCATGGCACGCAGCCGATGAGAAATGAATAAACTCTGTAAGACCTCATGTGGAGAAGATGGGGCGAAGGTGATGGTATAAACCATTCCCATTGAAGGGGAAAGGTCTGGCCGTGTATTTGCATACACGGAGGGGTAAGGTTTAGCTTAACTGTCTAGTCTGCTGCGTAGACATAGGAATCTGTGTTAATAAGTCTTTGAGATTATCTCTGGTGACTACATTAATAGCTTGAAAAGAAAGTTTTTACGCATAGGTCTTCCAACAGGAATATGAAGGAATTGGAAACAACCAGTGTTACGGAGTCTTGTATGCAACTTTGCCAAGTAATTGCAACTTGAGTGTGAAGTGCTGCAGAATGGGCAAGAAGAGTCAGAGGTTGTTGACGTAAAGGAAATTATCTCCAAGTTTGTGATACTTAACAGGACAGCTATGACAAAGCTGATATTGAGGGTTACAGTATATTCCGTAAGGAGTGCGAAAAATAAACTAGAGCATCCGCTATTTTAACTTCATTCCAAGATGAAAGAAGAGGGAATCCCTCACAGCATATCTGCAGCAACGTATAAAGAGTGTAGAGAGAAGTTAAAAGGACCATCCTGCAAATCTTCCCATTGACCAGAAAACAATCAGATGGAACAAAAGTACACATGAAGCTGCCTTGTACTGAATCAGACCCTGGGTCCATCAAAGTCAGTATGGTCTATTCAGACCGGCTGCAGCTTTCCAGGGTCTCAGGCGGAGGTCTTTCACATCACCTACTTGCCTAGTCCCTTTAACTAAGAAGTAGGCTTCTTGGCGAAGGTAACCAACAGTGCAGTGCTTTCCGGAGTAACTCCAGGTTACTCTCGATTCAATGAAGATAGACTGGAGCAATTCTGTGCAGGATTGCACTATCAAATATACTGATAATGGTGTGAGAGTTTGTTACTCTTATTGGTGGAAAGCAAAATATACATCGTATTTTACCTGCTACTTCTCTCCCCCCCCCCCCCGAGAAAAATAGTGGCTTAGCTATTCTAGGTTTGGTTTTGGCTGATAAACAAATTTGTGATGGCGGAAAGAATCTTGGGAGAGAAGCTTTCACAAAGCGATAAGATTAGCGATCCTGAGAGGAAACAGCAGCAAAATACCAGCATCGGGTTTCTCTTGCAAAAACAGGCTTTGGCAGACTCAGTTTGTCAACAATGTTTTAAAAAAGACAGAAGCAAAGAGAGTTTCAAGAGGGATCCCTGTGAAGCCCCTTCTTTTTTGGGGGGGGGATACATAGGAATGGAGTAAAATTCTTGCTCAACAGAAGGGGAAACATTGTGAAAGCACCACAGAATACCAGTGTGTCTTCATGGGGAGACTTCTAATGATCGGAAAACGGGGAGGGGAAGCTCAACAGGAAATTCAAGCTAGATTGTTAAGGGTGCATCTGATGAGCAGGAGGCAAAGAGCTTCCAAGTCACGAGAGCCCTTTGAGACAACAACAGAGAAGGTTCATAAGGGCAATAAAAAGGCCCTTCCAGACGATGTCTTGCTTCCAAGAATTCGTGCTCACTTCCGTTGATCTGTAATGGCATTTCTAGTTTCGTTTTGGAGTTTGGACCTAGTTATTCATAGACTGGAGCTTCCGCTTTTCTTCCTCATGATCCTTTGCCAGTTTCAAAACAAGCCTTCAAAGAAAACACAAAACAGGTACCTTCTTCCTCAGTCTCTTTCCTGTCCTCTGTTGATTTCTCTCTGTCCTACATGGCCAGAACTGTGAATTTCACTTTTGTTTGCTTTCCTTTCACTTCAGTTTGAATTTCACTTTTGTTTGTGAGATGAACACTGTGGAGAACATACGTGAAAACACATGCATGCGAGCACACAAGAGTCTCCATAACACGGCCCTGCCATTATATTGGTGTGAAAGTACAGATGTTTGGGCCAAAAAGCTTTGTCAGCAAATGCCTGCCAAAGACTTAAATGGATAAGAAAAGAACCTGTGAGGAGTAAAGAGTGCTGGAAACTGGCTTCTGTGTGTTTGCTTAACCCTGCCACTCCAAAGTTCTCAAGGTTACAACTTTTTGCCTGTGTCTCTCCAAAGCCCATGGCATGCATTTGTCCAGGAAAAATGTAATTTGGAATATCCCATGTAAAGAAGTTTGTACCTATATATTAAGCTGTTGGAAGTTCATGCCATAGTATTCCCTGTTGCTATGTATGGATTTGAAAGCTGGACAATGAAGAAAGCTGACAGGAAGAAAGTAGATTGCTTTGAAATGTGGTGTTGAAAGAGTGTAACAGATACCGTGGACCGCCAAAAAACCCCAGATAAGTGGGTTCTAAATCAAATCAGCCCTGACCTGGATGGCCCAGGCTAGCCTGATCTCGTCAGATCTCAGAAGCTAAGCAGGGTCAGCCCTGGTTAGTATTTGGATGGGAGACCACCAAGGAATACCAGGGTTGCTGTGCAGAGGAAGGCACTGGAAAACCACCTCTGTTAGTCTCTTGCCATGAAAACTCCCAAAAGGGGTCGCCATAAGTCGGCTGCGACTTGACGGCACTTTACACACACACACACACACAGATCAAATCAAGCCTGAACTGTCCCTAGGAGCTAAAATGACTAAACCGAGGCTAGTGTACTTGGTCACATAATGAGAAGACAAGAGTCACTGGAAAAGACAATCATGCTAAGAAAAGTGGAAGGCAGTAGGAAAAGAAGAAGCCCCAACAAGAGATGGATTGACTCTATAAAGGAAGCAACTGCTCTCAGTTTGCAAGACCTGAGCAAGGCTGTTAAACGATAGGACGGTTTGGAGGACATTGATTCATAGGGTTGCCGTGGGTTGGAAGCGAATTTACGGCACTTAACTTCCAATGTGTGTATGTTGTGTGTTATGTAGTATGGCATTTTGAAGTATGGCCTTTTGCACAAGGTTGTTGCCACTCTGAGCAGTGTAAAGTCTGGCAAAGGGGGTGCTATAAATGTTAAGACTTAAGCCCTTTACACTGGCCCTAGTTGTGGTTCATGCATTTTCTGGAAAAAGTAAAGATGAAAATTCTCTGGTGTGTCTGCTCAGTTGGGGATATGATTTACTATGTTTACTTGGCTTAAATTCAGTAAACGGAGCCAATAATGTTAAACGTTCTGGTGTGCTGTATCTCAAGTGTTTTTTCCAGCAACCCAAAGTAGTTGAACTGAAGTATTAGGAAGCGTGGGGGAGGAATCCGTGACACACACTTTGTATGGTTGAAAGACTGAGTCCTTACATACTTCAAAATAAAATGCAGGTGTTCTTTTTGGGGTAGTCGCCTTAGAAATGTTGATATTGCCCAGTTTGACTGGCATTGCACATATTCACTGTGTCAATTCATTGATTTTTCTGAACTATTTTTTTTTTTACAAATGGGAAACCTTCCTTTGGAAAATATATAGCACTGTCAAAATTATTGCTATTATGGAAAACTTTATCTCCCGTGTTACTGCTTAGGGGACAGGACCTTACACTATGAAAGGGCCCTGCTAGTATCTTGGCGGTTTCATGTTGTTTGGCTCAATAGGATGGTCTTGAGTCAAAATGCAAAGGGGTGGACCAGGCTGGGTATTTCAGTGGGTAGACCCTTGATTCTTCTTTGTTTTGTACATTTCTCATATACCCCCCCAAACTTCACGATACTACCTTGCTACTTTATGCAAATGATACTGTGAAGCAGGGTGGATAAAAAACAATGATTTTTTTAAAATAAAGAATTGGATTTTTAATTTTTTTAATCAGATTTTGTTTAAATTGGATTTTTTAAACTAAAATGCTTTTTGAGAAAACTTTTATTTAAGATACATTATAGTCCAAAGTTCACTCACCTTGAAATAAGGATTATTTTTTAAATTATGTAGCAAGAGACTGTACATTCATGCAATGTTTAAATGTTTTGGTAAATGAATGTCATTAATCCATTCACGATGTCATGCTATTCCAGAGGTTTCTGTAAGATTATTTTGGGCAGTTTTTCTGTCTAGAAGATATTGCAGATGCTTGGTTTTGTAGTTCTGTGTATTTGTGTCTGCAGAGATAACATGCCTCTCCTTCACAGCAAAAATGTTATGAAGAAAACCTATAGAGTTGAGAAAAAGACCCATTGTTCCTTTGCAAATCTATGTACAGAGAATCAACTCAACTCCTTAGCTCTGAAGTGCCAAGTTTCAAGAAGTTCAATGAATTTATTTGGAGTGGAATAGATCTGCACAAGGAGCTTAGTGTGAGGAGGGTGGGGCAAGCAGTAAAAATGAAAGTGAAACCTTTTAAGCAGAATATTCCCCAAGTCTTCATGTAGAATGGTGTTTTCAGAGACCAGGCCTAGAGAATTCAAAGTATAAGAAAGTATAACGTGTGTGTTAAATGCCGTCAAGTCGCTTCCGACTCACGCCAACCCTATGAATGAAAGTCCTCCAAAATGTCCTATCTTTGACAGCCTTGCTCAGATCTTGCAAATTGAAGGCTGTGGCTTCCTTTATTGAGTCAATCCATCTCTTGTTGGGTCTTCCTCTTTTCCTGCTGCCCTCAACTTTTCCTAGAAAGTATAATAGATTAATTAAAAGAATACACATGTTCTGTGCAAGCATTAAGGCTGAGCAAGGGTACAAAGAACACTTTGTACTTGGTACTTATCCTAAACAGTATTGAAATTGGCCAGGTTAGTATTACTTGAAGCTGCAGAGGTTGAGGTTCTGTGTTATCTTAATTCTCATGGTTGGGGTTTCCCTTGAAAAGGAGTTTACCCCTTCATGACTTGTGCCTCGGTCAGAAGCTGGAAGCTAAGAGAGCTTCTTCTCTGTGTACACAGAATTTATAACCTGTCTTTCGCCTCCTCCCCCTTAGGATTACTTTACTGTCTTTCCTGTCCCAAAGGAACAGGATAATTCTATCGCTGTAGTCTTCCTAGTGTTATGGCTCTAGATGTAACACAGGGATGTAAAAGGGCCAAATAATGCATTTCCAATCAACTTTCAATGCACTTTGCAGCTGGAATTTACTGTGTGAAATGGCAAAATCCACTTGTAAATGATCATGAAAGTGGATTGAAAGAGCACTATTCAGCATGTGTGAAAGCGCCCTAAGGGTTATGTGTGCACCCCCTTCCTTGGCTTTGTTCTCCTAGCCCAGGTCCATCTGCATTTCTGTAGCATTGGCATGGTCTTATGCTGGGGGGTGGGATTCTCCCCACCTGCTTTTCCTCTGTGTACCTGTTTGGGGCCTACAAAGGGATGCTTTTTTGCTCTCTAGCCCTGAGATGAATGCAGACCCAAATTAATATACCTTGATGTGTATTCTGGGCTGAAAGGCTACTCACAATGCTGATAAAAGGGCCGGTGGGAAGTTGCAGACCGGAATAATGGAGTGTGGCCGCATAGAGTATTGTGGCTTAGTTTAAATTGGTGTCCCTGATGACATTCCTCAAAGCACCATGAAAATGCCAGCTAGGCGGATTTTCACAACATTCAGCTATGATGTCAAAGAATTTATGGCAGACTGCTGTGGTCCCTGATGACTGGAAGAAGAAAAAAACCGTAGTCTTCCTCAGTAAATAGGAATGAAAGATCTAGAACCGTTACTGCTCCTGCTGAAGCAAATAATTAAACAATTAACGGAAGCATCTACAAGAAATTGGTGTAGTCAGTTTGAGTCAAGCGTGCAAGTCTGTGGTTTCCCCTTTTCAGATTAGAGGAGTGTTTTTTCCTCTGCAGCCTCATTAGTTCTTGCTGAATTCTCAAATGCTGAAGCTGATATTTACCCAGCTGTGTCTTTCAGAGTGCCTGGATGAACAAAATTGGGCCCGCAGACTTGGGGTTGCAGCTTTGCTCTCTCACTGTTTGTGTTTCCGCTTGCAAGAGTAGCCAGTGCTATAGAAATGCAGATGGATCCTACCTTCCGTCGCAAGCTCTCATGTTACTCCCCCCCCCCCCGCACCATGCCTGAGTGTTCACCGACCCCCATCCCCAGGGACTGCATTTCAAGGAGCACCACAAGAACAGGTAGAGAGGATAAGTTCTTATCCATGGGCACTGGGGCACATTTATGTGCTGAGTGGTGCTGCAAACGGCAGACCTCCCTCCTCGCAGCCTGCATCACAAACTGTGTTGTGAGCTTGTTCCTGTTTCAAACAGGGCTCGGGGTGCCGCATGAGGGATTGCCGTTGAAGAAATAGAAAGACCCTTCGGAAGTGAAGAGTTAGGATCAAAAACTGTCCATACATGAAGCTGCCTTATACTGAATCAGACCCTTGGTCCGTCAAAGTCGTTATTGTCTACTCAGACCGGCAGCGGCTTTCCAGGGTCTCAGGCAGAGGGCTTTCGCATCACCTACTTGCCTAGTTCCTGTAACTGGAGATGCCAGGAACTGAACCGGGGACCTTCTGCATGCCCAGCAGATGCTCTACCACTGAGCCACGCCCCCTCAATACATGCATAATGCTTCTCAGCGATGCAGCAAGTGGGGGGAACGGGAGTGTGTTTTCAAAGCCCGCGGCGACTAATGTTGTGCTGTCATGGACAGCCCAGGCTAGCCCATTCTCATCCGATTTTGGAAGCTAAGCAGGGTCAGTCCTGGCCAGTACTTGGATGGGAGACCACCAAGGAAGTCCAGGGTTGTTATTCAGAGGCAGGCAATAGCAAACCACCTGTGTCCCTCTTTTGCCTTGAACACTCTATGGTGTGAAATTAGCCTACCATACCACTTGGTAAGGGTTATTGTGGTATTTCATGTAAAGCCCTTCACCACATAAATGCCAAGCATTATTCGTTTGCACTCATAAGGGAAAGGGGCTTCTTAAACTTTTAAAAAGATGGGTTGGATCCCGCGAATCTTTCACTATGATTGGTTGAAGAGCCTCTTGTGGCTGTCGATATCTCCTTGCATTGGTAGAACCTGCCAGCATTAGCAGAATGGATCTGCGAGATGCAGTCCTGAATTCCCCCCCCCCAATCCCACTTCAGGGCTTACGACAAAGCCTAAAAGCGGCATTGTAAAATCCACAAGTCAGCAACATCCAGGCAAAGCACTAATAATAATATAAAAAACAAGGGGTTGTATCCTGCAGATCCATTCTGCTAAAGGCAGTGCTCCTCCCCTAAGGTACAAGATCTGCAAAATCCGGCCCAAGGTCAAAAAGCCTAACAATTATTAAAATGCCATCAACTCCGTCAATGTGTCAATGAAACCAGCGTTGCCTTCTGCAGTTAAAAAAAAAAAACTTCATTTGACCTGGTGTCCAAAGGCCAGCTGGAGTGATGCAAATTGGGCTTTCTGGAGAGGGAACTCCACAGCATCAGTGCCTCCACTAAAGGGGGCTGTGTCCCCTGTTACCAACCAATGTGCTTCTGGCGGAGAAGCGTGGAGCAAGGCCTTTGATGTAGGTGCATTGGTGGGGCCATGTCAGGGGAGTCGTTCCTTCTTGTGCCCGGGTTCCAGTTCCTTGAACTTTAAAGGTCAGAACCAGAGCTTCACGTTGAGCTCAAAGTCTCTGTTGCTGGGCTGCTGTTGTTGGGTCTTGCGTAGCATTGCCCTGAGCCTTCCAGTGAAGAGAGGCCTAATACCGGAGTCTGTTTGCATCACTGAGATGCTTGTCAGAAGACGGAGAGATGCTTGTCAGAAGATGGAGAGACTTAAGAATTCTTTCCTTCTCCATCATCTCCTGAAAGGTTCTGCAGTGGATCTTCACAGGCATGCAAGCTTGATCCTATTTTGGAGTTGTTAGTAATGGGCTGACACACAGGAGGGAAGGACCCCGGCATCCTGGTTGAAATCTAGATCTTGCGAGCCTGTCTGCTGCAGCTTATCACCCTGTGTAGATTGATCGACTGGGAAGGAAGAGCTGGGCTTCAAGCGGCTAGCTGCAGCTCTCCACGCCCACAGATCTATTCTCTCCAGGACCAGAGGAGCATGCCTATAATATTAGGTGCTTTGGAACATAGGCAGGATGGTGCTGCTGCAGTCCTTGTTTGTGGCCTTCCTAGAGGCACCTGGTTGGCCACTGTGTGAACAGACTGCTGGACTTGATGGGCCTTGGTCTGATCCAGCATGGCCTTTCTTATGTTCTTATTTGCTCATGAGAAAATAACTCTTGGGTTATTCATGGCATGGAGCCTTCTCAGCCAGTAGATTTGGTTGCTCCTCTTCAGCTATCTTGAGGGAGTTGTACTGTAGCTCAAAAGGGAAATACAGTTGGGAAGCTGTAAGACTACTTTGGATTCATTACGAATGGCAGCAGTTTTTCCTGGACGTATCCTGGGAAAAGAGCTGGTGTGGGTATAGTCCACATCGGGTGTGCATGTTCCAACCTCTGGAGACTTTACTTTTGTTTGATGCTGCTTTCATGTACCTCAGCTTTAGCTCAACCTCATCATAGTGGTAGAGCAAGGACCAAACTGGTCAAGAGGCTGGTAGTTCTGTGAATGACTCTTGAATGGATTAAGCTGGTAAATAGCAACTGTGTTGGAGAAGAGAGGGATTTGGATGAGGGTTGCTTGTGGGGTTTAACCCTACGTGAACTTGCCTTATACCGAATCAGACCATTGGTTCCTCAGTGCCTATAGCCTCTGCTCTGGCTGCCCCTGCTCTCCAGGGTCTCAGGTGGAGATCTTTCAAATCACCACCTACTTGCTCCTTTTAACTGGAGGTTGAACCAGCATGGTGAGAGCCAGCGTGGTGTAGTGGTTAAGAGCAGTGGTTTGGAATGGTGGACTCTAATCTGGAGAACCAGGTTTGATCCCCCACTCCTACACATGAGCGGCGGAGGCTAATCTGGTGAACTGGATTTGTTTCCCCACTCCTACGCATGAAGCCAGCTGGGTGACCTTGGGCTAGTCACAGCTCTCTTAGAGCTCTCTCAGCCCCACCTACCTCACAGGGTGTCCGTTGTGGGGAGGGGAAGGTGATTGTAAGCCGGTTTGATTCTCCCTTAAGTGGTAGAGGAAGTCAGCATATAAAAACAAACTCTTCTTCTTCCCCTGTATGCAGAACAGATGCTCTACCACTGAGCCGTGGTCCCACCCCTTCCCTCTGTGTTGCTCTTCTGCGATCCTCAAATGCTGTGCCCCCCCTATTGCTACTTATCAGTAAAACATGCCCCAAAGTTCCATTCTCTGATTTACCAGTCTCTTGGTTCATCCCTAAGACATTCCCCTTGGTCATTAGGCTCCTTCAGATACCACACAGAAGCAGATCTGTGGGCAGCTCCGCTTTAGCCAGGTTATTGGTGCTTCTGAACAGGTTCCAGGCCACTGTGCGCTTGGCAAACGTGATACTTCTTAAACAAAGTAGTGTAATCGCCTCGCAGGCCAACTGGCTGTGTGTGAACCATGCATCAGCGAGGTCCCTCGCCAGTCTTCACTGTGAAGCTTTTCCTTTGGAGTTCCAAGCACCGGGGGAATTTTAATAGCCTGTAGACAAAACTTTCCTCTAGTGCAGTAGCTTTATGTGCTGCTATCAGATACCAGTGCTCTCAAGAGCGGCTTTTCCTCCCCAAGAGTTGCTTAATAATAGTAATCAGCACCGGCACATGCTTTAGGAAGGCCCAAAGAGCAGAATGACATGCTGCCTGTTCCTTCGTTTTGTGCCTTTTTTTTTTTTTTGAGGCAGTTATGATGTTTTACTTTCCTCCGCTATATAATGAGAACATTGCTTTGAAATAGCCAGTTTTTGTCTGTGTTGGTTTTTCTTTTTAAAAATTAGGGCCGAGACAAAACACTCTGCTTATTATTTATTTCCTTTTTCAGACACTGCTACAATATGCTGGCAATCGGGGTGCTTCGGAACATGCCTTGCCTCTGTTGGAAGTGTATTGTGTCGCCATTCAGAGTTTTGCCAGTGCCCGACCTTACTTGAGTACTGATTGCGAAGAAGTTCTTCTAGTCCTTGGCAGGCTTGTGCTGTAAGTATAATTCATGATTGTCGCGTTCCCACCCTGGGTCTGTGTGTTCTCACCATGCGTGTTGCATGTTTGATTGCATGTAAAAAGCATATTTCCTCTCCCTGCCACCTCCCCCCCCAGATATAAACCCCAGCCTATCAGTAAACCAGTGCCCTGGGGAACCCTGGTAAGGCTGCCTCTGGGCACATATAAAGGGCAGAGCTTCCAGCTACCTTAGCTCTCCTTGGGAATGCATCCTTTAGCATGTAAGAGTGGTCTTAGCGCATGGGTGAGATTTCAGGCACAGTCTGCTTTCTGTGCTCTAGTTTTAATATTCTGTAATAAAACTTCTTTATCTTATTACAGAATATTAAAACTAGAGCACATATATGGGAAATAGCTCTCTAAGTAAGAGATACAGAGCGAAGGAAATAAAAATAGAACCATATATCTAACTTAGTTGCCTTATGCTAGTTACCTTCAGGTGGATCAAGCACATTCCCATCCCAGCATCAAGGATGGGTTTCCACACGTCAGAGCAGAGCGTGGTGTAATGATTAAGAGTGGCAGACTCTGATCTGGAGAACCGGGTTTGATTCCTCACTCCTCCACATGAGCGGCAGAGGCTAATCTGGTGAACTGGGTTGGTTTCCCCACTCCTCCACATGAAGCCAGCTGGGTGACCTTGGGCAAGTCACTGCTTTATTAGAGCTCTCTCAGCCCCACCTACCTCACAGGGTGTCTGTTGTGGGGAAGGGAAGGCAATTGTAAGCCGGTTTGATTCTCCCTTAAGTGGTAGAGAAAGTCAGCATATAAAAACCAACTCTTCTTCTTCTTCCAGCATGTTTGAAGAAGAATGTTCCGTCAAGTGGAAACCTACTCATAGCTACACCATCCATGGGGCATCTAGGCTGGAGTCGAGCAGAGGTGGCTTGCCATTGCCTTCCTCTACATAGCAGCTCCTGTCTCCTATCCAAGGCAGTGGCAAACCACCTCTGACCATCTCTTGCTTGGAACGCCCCGTGGATGGGGTCACCGTAAGTCGCTTGCGTCTTGATGGCGTGTTCTTCCAACATGTTTAGCACATCCTTTTGGGGCCAGGTGCAGAAGCAAACAGGGTGCCGCATTACCTGATGTTTTATATGCCTCTCCCTAGTTTTTGTCAGTTAGTCAATTTATTAATGTTATGTTCACAGACATTAACAATGACGATAAAACAAACTATACACAATAATACAGCAGTCATCATTGCAATAATTACTATGCCCGTACTAACAACAATAGTAATACAAACTAAAATCTGTACATTAAGATCTGTACTATGCAATTTAAAACGTGATAATTACCCAACCTTTGCCTTACTGTGGTATGGTCTGCACCATGGTATTTACAAATCTCTTCCTCAATTTAGATGATAATAAGATAAAGGAAGCCCCACTATACAGAATATTTGAATTTACATCTGCCAATAAAAATCTTATTTGGGCTTTGTCCATCTCCAAAAGATATGGGACATTCTGTGTAAGTCTAGACCGAATACGTTTATATTGGACAGTGGGGAAAAAAAGATGTGGAAGATCTTCCATTTGACTTACAGAACAGGGGCATAAATGTTGATCAAGAGTTTTATTATATCTGCCTTGTCTGAATGCCGATGGTAACATCTGACATCGAGCCACCGTGAAAGCTCTCCTTGTGAAAGGATCTAAAAGATCCAATAAATATCGTGAGGGGAATTTATCCAATTTAAATGAAGCATTCCATGTTGAAAACTTACATTTATGTATTTGTAATATATCATGAGATGCTTCCCTGTCAGCCACCCATTTCCTAATTTCTTTTAGAAGAAGAGCTGGTTTTTATATGCTGACTTTCTCTACCACTTAAGGGAGAAACAAACTGGCTTACAATCACCTTCCATTCCCACTCCCCACAACAGACACCCTGTGAGGTAGGTGGGGCAGAGAGGGCTGTGACTATCCCAAGGTCACCCAGATGGCCTTATGAGTAGGAGTGGGGAAACGAACCTGGTTCACCAGATGAGCACCCACTGCTCATGTGGAGGAGTGGGGAATCAAACCCAGTTCTCCAGGTTAGGTCCCAAGTTTTTATAATTGCCAACAGGGGCAAGTCATACAGTCGTAAAATTGGAGTAAGGGCTTTGTACCAGTAGTTTTCCTTCAAATGGCCAGAGTGCACCAATTGTGAATTTGTGGGATTTGTCAGTTTTAAATAAAAATGTAAGAATCTTAGATGTGCTCTCATGGCAACAGAGGCCAGGCCCACCAACACTTTAAGGTACAAGGCAGGCACACCTTGAGGAAGACCAAGAATTTTCCTAATAAAGTTATTTTGAATTACCTCCGATTATTTCAGTATTTTCAGATTTTGTCCCCAAATCTCAACCCCACATAGCAACTGTGGCATGACCTTGCCTACAAAGGTAATTTTGACAAGCATCAAAAAGCTCTGCGGCTTTTTATTACAGGAGCTGTTTTGAACTATTGCTTTCTGTGCCTGAAAGTGAAGAGCAGAGTGAACCGTTGTCGAGACTGTTTCAGTCTATACAGGTGAGTGTGTATTATATCTTTGTTCTGCGGCGTCTGCTATTCCAACGTCTAGCATCCAGGAACCAAATTAATGAGCCAGGCATGTATCATCCTTTGCTCGAACAACATAAAAAAACCTCAGTGCAAAAATGTACCCCAGTTATTGTTTGAGACATAATGGACATAACATTGGAATAAATGTATTATTATGGCTTGGCGTGACCAAACCTTATGCCTGAACATGCTGAGAATTTCCCATTCTTTGCAGAACCTTTAATGTGTAGTGGGGTTGTAATCGTTTTTTTCAAGCAGCTTTTCCAGATGATTAAGATCTTTTTTTCCCCACACTGCAGAACTGGCTCCATTAATGCAATATCCTGCTTTTGCACATTTGCGGGGAAGCGCGTTCATTTCTCTGTCGGTCTCTGGAAGGGGCAAACTTAGCGGCCAGACTTTCAGTCGATTGACTGATTGGCAAATCCAAATAAGGTTTAGCAGCTGGTTGTGTGTTAGCAGCGGCCAAAAGCCATCAGTTTTTTTTCAGGGGGGGCGGTGAGGGAGGTTGGTGATGTTGTGCATTGTAGATTGCACTTGTGTTCTTGTTAATTTTCCAGCACTGATGTCTGACTTAATGTTACCATTGTGGGCTCCCTCCGCCCACACTGCTGCTTTCTGTGTGTGGAACGCACCACTTGTGCATCCATACAGTTATATTTCTTGTGACCTTTGGCTGGTGCAAACTGCACTAGTGCTAGATGTGCAGTGGTATTTTGTACGGGTAGTGGGAGTGTAGCCCTTGTAGAGGGGGAGGAATTTAACAATGGGGGATGTCTACTGCAAATTAGCAAAGCTGAAGAGATATAAAATGGTGAGACACTGCTGTGGCCATGGGAAAGAAGAAGAGTTGGGTTTTTTTGTACCCCGCTTTTCTCTGCCTTTAAGGAGTCTCAAAGCGGCTGTCAATCACCTTCCCTTCCCCTCCCCACAAGAGACGCCTTGTGGGGTAGGTGGGGCTGAGAGAGTTCTGGGAGAACTGTGACTGGCTCAAGGTCACACAGTGGGCTTCATGTGGAGAAGTGGGGAATTGAACCTGGTTCTCCAGATCAGAGTCCGCTAGGGCTGTCAATTCGGTTCGGTCCGAACTGAAAATCAACCGAATTTCCCCTGATTCGGTGATTTTCAGTTCGGACGGATCCGAACTCAAATCTGGCGGGCAACCGGGGGGGCCGAATTCAGCGAGTTCGGGAATTCGTGAATAAATTCGGCCAATTCGGGCCCCCCTTCAGGGGAGCCCGCTGAAAGGCGCGGGCTGCCCTTTAAACTGATCTGCGCCTCCCAGCTGGGAGGCGCAGGTCAGTTTAAAGGGCAGCCCGCCCCCCTTCACGGGAGCCCGCTGAAGGGAGGCGGGCTGTCATTCAAACTCATCTGTGCCTCCGGCCAGGAGGCACAGATGAGTTTAAATGACAGCTCCCCCCCCTTCACGGGAGCCCGCTGAAGGGAGGCGGGCTGTCATTTAAACTCATCTGTGCCTCCCAGCCGGGAGGCACAGATGAGTTTAAATGACAGCCCGCCCCCCTTCACGGGAGCCCGCTGAAGGGAGGCGGGCTGTCATTCAAACTCATCTGTGCCTCCCGGCCGGGAGGCACAGATGAGTTTAAATGACAGCCCCCCCCCTTCACGGGAGCCCGCTGAAGGGAGGCGGGCTGTCATTCAAACTCATCTGTGCCTCCCGGCCGGGAGGCACAGATGAGTTTAAAGGACAGCCCCCCCCTTCACGGGAGCCCGCTGAAGGGGGGCGGGCTGCCCTTTAAACTGATCTGCGCCTCCCAGCTGGGAGGCTCAGATCAGTTTAAAGGGCCCCCGCGCGCCTTCAGGGAATCCCTGAAGGCGCGCTTCGACCGAATTTTCCCCCGAACTCCGGATCCCCCCGAATTACCGGGGATCCGAAGCGGGGGAGTTCGGACTTCGGCACGTACCGACCCCACAAGGGTCAAATTCGGCCGAATCCGAACTGTACCGAAATTTTTTTTTTTTGACAGCCCTAGAGTCCGCCACTCAGGAGGAGTAGGGAATCAAACCCTGTTCACTAGGTTAGAGTCTTCTGCTCTTAACCACTACGCCTCTCTGGCTCTTGTGATTTCTTCTGTTCTCCACTTTTACTGAAGGCCTCTGAGAGGTCATCTGCTTGAGCGCTGCTGTAGCAGGGGCTCATGAGGGGGAAAGGAGTCTCATTTCCCAGCTACAAAATGATATAATTTAAGTGCTGGGAAAACATGACATGCTCGACTTGACTTCTTGTCGCCTTTTCTTCCGCTGTCTTGCCTAGTACCTCTCAGGGTGGCGCTTTTATTTCTTTTCTCTGTACAGCTTAGAATCTTTTTTTTTTTTTTAAACATAGCGTCAGCTCAGTCAGGGGGAAAAAAATGTGGATTGATGAGGCCAGGAAAAGAACTGGGCTAGTACAGTAGCTTGTAGGCAGATGCTATGTTATTCTTAAAACTAACCAGGCAGGACTCGGACTGATTTGTGCTTGGAAGGGAGAGTGCTTGGGAGTCCTTGTGTAAGCTGCCATGGGCTTCTCAGGGGGAAAATGGGAGTTGTAGTAGTGAGAAATGCCAGGCATTGTCTTGTCTTTCTCCCACAAACCACCATCATGCAAGGCCTCATCTCTGTCCCCTGGAACTCCCCTGCCTTCATGATCCTGTGATCAAGACAGAGTCACTCCGCTCTGTATGCCTAGCCAAATTTCCCACTTACTCCAGAACCACGCTGGAACCGCTGTATCCCTCACTTCGCAGTTAGAAGAAGAGTTGGTTTTTATATGTCGACTTTCTCTACCACTTAAGGAAGTCTCAAACCGGCTTACAATCACCTTCCCTTCCTCTCCCCACAACAGACATCCTGTGAGATAGGTGGGGCTGAGAGAGCTCTGAGACTGCAAGCAGACTGCAAGCTAATGGAGCCAGCGTGGTGTAGTGGTTAAGAGCGGTGGTTTGGACTGTGGACTGTAATCTGGAGAACCGGGTTTGATTCCCCACTCCTACACACGAAGCCAGCTGGGTGACCTGTTAGAGCTCTCTCAGCCCCACCTACCTCACAGGGTGTCTGATTTGGGGAGGGGAAGGGAAGGTGATTGTAAGCCGGTTTGAGTCTCCCTTAAGTGGTAGAGAAAGTCGGCATATAAAAACCAACTCTTCTTCTTCTAAGAGCTGTGACTGGCCCAAGGTCACCCAGCTGGCTTCATGTGGAGGAGTGGGGAAACCAACCCGGTTCAGCAGATTACAGTCCACTGCTCATGTGGAGGAGTGGGGAATCAAACCCAGTTCTCCAGATCAGAGGCCACCCCTCTAACCACTACACCATGCTGGCTCTATTAGCTTGCAGTCTGCTGCAAGGAACCTCCAGCAGCTGCTCTCCGACATGCCGCTGCCGCTTGGCTCCTGTTCTCACTTGCACCACTCTTTTCCACTGTGGAGGCAACCCTCTTCTGCGGAGCGTGTTCTTTTGGCACCGGGCCCTTGAGCTCACACAAGACACTTCCCCTCCCCAGTGTCTTCCAACGAGCTGAAAAAAGAGCATAAGTGCCAGAGGGACACGCTCCGCAGTAGAGGATTGCCTCCGCAGCCGGCAAAGAGGGGCATGAGCGGAAACGAGGATTAAGACCCAAGGCTGATACTGTGAGCATTCATAGAGTTGGAAGGGACCACCACGGTCATCTAGTCCAAGACCCTGCACAATGCAATTCCCTGTACCAAGGAATGCTGCACCTCTTGCTTTCTTTTTGTTTTTAATTTTTTATTTTCAGTTCCATACAATATAAACACAAACAAGCATTACAAAATAATACACATTGCTTTGGTTTTAAAAATGTAAAGAACAAATAAAACAACATATCACGCAGACATAACACCCAAGACTGTTCTAACATTATGGCATACCAAACCTCTTGCTTTCTCAGGCATATTGCTCTTGGATGTCTTGCTGTTCTGTGGAACTCACTCCATGGGGAAAATTGCTGCTTGAGTTCCCTTTTATATTAAAAAAAACACACACACAAAATGAACTTTTGCCGTTTGCACTAATACAATAAGTACTATACTCAGACTCTTAAGATCAGCACCAGAGATGAGGGGGGTGGGCTCCAATCCTATGCAGTCCTCAGCCCAGTGAGACTTACTTCGAAGTAAGCATGCACAGAAGTATATCGGAAACCATCTGCAAAAATAAACAAAAGGTAATTGTTGATGGAGTGGTTAAACATTCAACGGAGAGAAATAAATAAATGAAGTGCATGGCATTTTTTGTTTGCAGCTTGATAAATAGAGACACTATTTTTCCCCAGAAAGTTTTTTGCACATTTTTTTTTTGCATTTAAAGTATTTTTCCTCAAGTGCTTTACTGTTGGTGATCTCGAGGTTTTCTTCCTGCCCCCAAGACCTATTTCACGTCCTCTTTCCAGATCAGAACAAGGCTTTTAAAGGGCAGTTAAGATCACTTTGGCCTGCAGAGCATTTGGAAGTTACTGATGGAACCTTTTTCTTTATTGACCATTGTTATTCGATTAGCAGTTTTATCTTTGTGTTGGTGTTGTGACTTTTGTTGTATCTTGTTGTTCAGGCTATCATTTCAGCTGTGTTTTTTAAGATTTATATTCAGTCCTTTGTCCCAGCAGAGCCCTAAAGGAAGGTCATAATAAAGTAAACATTGGCTGTTACTGCACTAAGGTATTCCCAGCGATGTATTAAGAGTTTGAAAATGTTATAAAAAATACTGTTCAAACTTTCAATGGGGGTTACTGCACTTTGTATTCCCAGTGTTGTATTAAGAGTTTGAAAATGTTATAAAAAACATTGCTTTAAAAGGGTTTTTGGATACTACGGCTAATAAATGGTTGGAAGACGTCTTCACAGCTAAAGGGGCCAAACAGAGTGCAAACAGTATTTTTTACAAAATTTTCAAACTCTTAATACATCGCTGGGAATACAAAGTGCGGTAACAGCCTATGTATTCCCACCGATGTATTAAGAGTTTGAAACTGCTATAAAAAATACTGTTCGCAGTTTGTTTGGCCCCTTTAGCTGTGAAGACGTCTTCCAACCATTTTTTAGCCATGGCATCCAAAACCCTTTTAAAGCGATGTTTTTTATAACATTTCCAAACTCTTGATACATCACTGGGAATACCTAGTGCGGTAACATCCATTCTCTCAGTCCAACTCTGGACACAGTAAATATTCCCTGTCACATTAACCCTTTTCCGGAATGGGATTTTTGGCAGGAGCCTGAGGGGAAGGAAGTAATGCAGGTTAGAGTATCCCTTATCCAGACATGACATATCTGGACTGATCCAAAAAACAGACCCTTTGAGCCGGCATGCAGGCGGAATTGTGCTGCCTGCTTTCAATGTTTCCTCTCACCTGCTTGAGTTCCCTTTTATATTAAAAAAAATAAAAAATAAAATACAGTGTACACTGCATCGTAGGTGGAGACTGAAAGCCTGCCATTGTTAGTGTGTTGTTGCTCTTATTTAACAGCTGATACAGGTATTCTGGTGAGATAGTTACACCTTTGCTTTCTGATGGTTCAGTGTACACAAAATTATTTAAAAATATGTTTTAAAATTACATTTAGGCGATGTATAAAGTGCATATAAAACAAATGAATTTGGGTCCCATCCCCAAGATAGCTCATTATGTATATGCAAAAATTCCAAAATATTCCAGTATACGGATAGATCCGAACCGTGGACCATTTCTAGTCCCAGGCAGTCTGGATAAGGGATACTCAACCTGTACCTAGGGAGAAAAGGTGGAACTATAGCTCAGAATTAGAGCAAAGGCTTTACGTCTGGCTAGCTGTGAGTTTAATAATCTTCATCATCTCTGCTTCACCAGGATCTCTGATAACGGCTGGGAAAGCCCTTATCCTGAGACCTTGGAGAATCGCTCCCTGTCAGAGAAGGCAGCACATGACACAAATTGAAACAATAATAGAGGGAACAGTAGTCTAGCTTAGTATAAGGCAGTGTCATGGAATCAAAGGTAGAAGAAAAGGGGGCGTGAACAGGGCAGGGGCTGTCAAGGTACCAGAGTTCCTTTTGAGGTGTGGTGGTCCATGGGCTTCCTGCAGGCATCTTGAACAGCACAGCAGCCTGGAACTTTGTGTGTTGGTCAAGTGTCTTTGTTTTTCAGCATTAAGACTTTGTTGTGAAGTGAAAGAACAGTAATTCTCCAATCATGGGCAGGTGTATTAAATGCAATTCCTACAGTTTTGTTTCTGCCAATTGGTGGTGGTGGAGACCCAACAAAAATGTCAGTGACCCCCTAACTGGAATCTAGAAATTCTAAATCTTTCTTTCTCTCCCCCCCCCCCCCGCCCATTTTGCTTTGGTTTCTGATAGGAGTCCATAATGCTTTGCTTCAGTTTGGAGACAACAGCCTCGAAATACTGGCTGACATCGCCAAGGAAGGTGTGTGGAAGAACCCAGTTCTGCTTAAGATTATCTCGCAGCAGCCAGTAGAAGTAGAAGAAGGTAAGATGTTGAGGCTAAACCTCAAATTGCCCTGCCCTGCCTTGCCCACTGTTTTGGTGTGGATACTGTATGCGTTTTTGCATTGCTTCTTGTGAACTGAGCAAGGCAGTGGCTGCACTCGGTGCTTCTCTTGTCTTGAAACCTCCTATTTCATTTGCGGCCTCTTATCAAGTCATGTTCACATTAGGTAGCAAACTAATTAGAACGGCACTTGTTTGGGGGTTTAGTTTTAATACTCTCGTGTAAAGCAGAATGGAGCAGTGGCATCTTGCGCAGGGTTTCTCAGCACTGTGGTATGGCCATCCCCTTTTGTTACACCACTACTCGGTACCTTGTTTGATCCCAGCTGTGTTATCCTCAAATAAGTTCATGTCCTCTTTCTGGCTGGTCAGGTGTAGGTCACTCTATTTCTCGATTGAACTGTGAACTCAGTTCACTACAGATAGCACTGTCTCTGTGTACACAATGAGTCTTTAGGGACAAAAATGAGGAGTCAAGAACCGCTTGTGTTGTCCAGAACTTCTGTCTAGTATCAGAGGAGCATGCCTATTATATTAGGTGCTGTGGAACACAGGCAGGATGGTGCTGCTGCTGCAGTCGTCTTGTTTGTGGCTTCCTAGAGGCACCTGGTTGGCCACTGTGTGAACAGACTGCTGGATTTGATGGGCCTTGGTCTGATCCAGCAGGGCCTTTCTTATGTTCTTAAATGCCATTTGGTTCAGCGGTATTCTCCTTCAGTGGTGGTTATTGGGGAGTGGGTTACTGTTCCCCTAGGCAGATGAGTTCCTGTTTGGCTCGTCCTATTGAAAAGAGCCTGCCCAGTTGCAACCTTAGAGCCACGCAGCTTAGAGCCATGGGGTTTCCATGGAATTTTTAGCACTATAGACTTTTCTTCATCATGGTAGCAGCCAGTTTGGAATATAGGTCCACGCAATAGCCATTAGTGCCGGCCTCCTCTTCCCGAACACTGAATATACAAATAACTTAGTTGTGCCGGGAATCCCAGGGTAATGGGCGAAATCAATGGGCCGTTTGTTGGCAAGCATTTTACTCTGGCTTAGTGTTCTCTGCTGCCCACCAAACCTTTCTATGAATACTACAGACTGATGTGCACCAAGTGGACCAAACTCTCTTCCAGGTGTGCCCATCTTAATGACTCACCGTGAAACTTGCGATCACTAGCATCTTAGAGACCAACAAGTTTTGGGGGATATTAGCTTTTGATAGCCAAAGGTCGCTTCATCAGATGGCTGTTTCTTGAAAGGTCATACCCCAAAAAAACTTATCCGTCTCTAAGGTGCTACTAGACTCGAATGTAGCTGTTCTACTGCAGAACAACATAGTCCGCCATGCATGTAGAGGAGTGGGGAACCAAACCCAGTTCTCCAGATTAGAGTCCACTGCTCTTAACCACTACACCCCACTGGCTCTCCTACCTGATTTATCATGCCTTAGTGCACACTAATCTATTACCAGATGCGGTAATACCTCTTTGCCTGTTTTTCTAGTGAATAAACTGATTAAGCGAGAAGGACCAGCCTTCCTGCAGATGCGGATAAAACACCTGATGAAGACTGACTGCATTCCCCAGGCCGCTGCCTTGTCCAAGCTGTGTAAAGAGTCCTCCGAAATTTCAAACGCATCACCTTTTCTCCAGGCCTACATCACGTGCCTGTGCTCCATGCATCCAAATGAAGAATCTATCAAGGAGGTGAGTAAGCCATTGTGATGGTTTGTGGCTGCCCAAATTACCAAAATAAAGCTGGGCTTAGAACTAAATGAAGAAGAAGAGTTGGTTTTTATATGCCGACTTTCTCTCCCACTTAAGGGAGACTCAAGTCGGTTAACAATCACCTTCCCTTCCCCTCCCCACAACAGACACCCTGTGAGGTAGGTGGGGCTGAGAGAGCTCTAAGAGAGCTGTGATTAGCCCAAGGTCACCCAGCTGGCTTAATGTGTAGGAGTGGGGAAACAAATCCAGTTCACCAGATTAGCCTCCACCGCTCATATGGAGGCGTGGAGAATCAAACCTAGTTCTCCAGATTAGAGTCCACCACTCCAAACCACCGCTCTTAACCACCATGAGCTAAATTAAGATGGTGGTGGGGCAGGGGTTGATTAGGGTTGAAACTGGTGTTAGGAAATGCTCCTGTCCTTTATATTTGGAGGGATGGCGAAATAGCATAACTTCCATCCTGCTGTGCCGCAGCCCTCCTGTAAGCATTGGCTTTACCCAGCATATAAGCCTAGAACAGGGGTCTGCAAACTGCGTCTCCCGAGCCGCATGTGGCTCTTTGGTCCATTGAGTGTGGCTCTCCGAACTTGGTTCGGAGCCCCTGCTCTCGTGCCTTGGTTCGGAGCCCCTGCTGTCGTGCCCGCTCGCGCCAGCAGCCAGACTGCAGAGCCGAAGCGCCAGAGAGAGAGAGAGAGCGCGAGCGCGCGAGAGCAGGCAAGCGGGCGCGCAGTCTCTCCCCCCCCCCCCCCCGCCGTGGAGAATGGGCAGGTCCCCCTTTCCCTTGCCCTCAATGATTGGGAGGCTAAAACCTCCCCTCCCCTCTAGCCACGTGATTGCTGGGCGGGTGGCTCGGTGGTTCCTGCCCCCTCCCCGCCCGCCTATCAGCTGTTGGGCGGGGCGGGCTTCCTTTGGTAGACCTGGCCTCCGGCTGAGTCCCATTGGGAGGCCATGTCTACCCATTGGCTTTCTTGGTGGTAGACCTGGACTCCAAGGAGGGGAAAAAGTCCCCTTTCAAAGGCCAGGTCTACCAATTGGCTTGTATGGGCCTCCAGAGGCCAGGTCTACTGCCAAGAAAGCCAATGGGTAGACCTGGCCTCCCAATGGGACTCAGCCGGAGGCCAGGTCTACCGATAGGCTTTTATGGCGGTAGACCAGGCCTCCAGACTAGGACTCCGGACGGGGAGGGGGAAATGGCAGGGACTGACAATTTAATTTTTATCAATAAATAGGATCACTATCAAGTATGATATCAAGTTTTATTCAGTGGACCTATAGTTTAATTAAGACTTAAAACTTTAATTAAAGTTTATTAAGTTAATAAACAGTGTACCTACCTATATAGTTTAAGTTTAAGAAATTTGGCTCTCAAAAGAAATCTCAATCGTTGTACTGTTGATATTTGGCTCTTTTGACTAATGAGTTTGCCGACCCCTGGCCTAGATGAACTGCAAGGGGGCTGATTGGGGTGGCTTATCCGCAGAGGAGACAGCATCTACTGCATTCATTAAGATATAGGTATGATCTTGGGATCTGGAGATCTCTGCCAAAAAAAAAGTCCCTCCCAGAAAAATCCTGAAAACTGCAGAGGCCAGGCTACACTGAAAAACCTCTTGACTCAAGCATAGGTTATCTGTGGAGCTCTGGCTCTGGTGGATCTGTCTCATGACGTTCTATCTTGCCCCTGGCCCAGAACAAGATTTCTTGCAGCGTGTTTGAAGGGCTTGAATTTCTCCCTCAAACAGAGGAGCTGGGTTTTCTTCTCTCGGATAGTGACTCGTTTGTCTCATATACAGTGTCATTGTTTGCCTTGCAGCCCAGAAAATTTGGGCCAAAGGTATACCTGTAGGATGAGATTTTTTTTTAACTTGATAAGGGCTTTTAGGTTTGCTTAGGCCAGGCGTTTTTGATAGATTGACATTTATCTTGTGCATTAGGTCAACAATTCATGTAAGTCAGGGTTTTTCTTTCCCCCCCCTTTTGGGAGACAAAGGATTGATCTGAGGTGCTGCATTTGGGGGCGGTGTTGCGCTGTCGTTAGGTCACAGTGGCCTATGAACACCATTATTACATGCAGGGGGCTTGAATTAAAGCAGGAAGATTGTGGGGGAGGGGAAGACTTTCTCTGGTGAATGACTTTGTGTTCGCAAAGAGAAACCCGGCCTTAGATTAAACTGTTTCTGATTTTGAATTATTTTGGCAAGATTGCAAAGGTGGACTGCAAAGAGGCCCTGGATATGATATGCAACTTGGAAGCAGAGGGGCAGGACAGGACTGCATTCATTCTTTGTACAACGTACCTTACTCAGCAGCTTCAGACTGCAAGTGTGTACTGCTCTTGGTAAGTGATCTGTCCAGATCTTCAAGGGGGGGGGGTTCCTTTCCAAACTTGCAGTTAGCCATTCCTGCCCAAATGGCCCCCCAAGGTAGTTTACAGTAACACAGCAGTCTTAGCATGTCTCTATCCAGGTGCCACCTGTGTAGAGAGAGAAGAATTGGTTTTTATATGCCGATTTCCCCTTACCTTTTAAGGAGAATCAGACCGGATGACAATCTCCTTCCCTTCCTCTTCCCACAACAGACACCTTGTGAGGTAGGCGGGGATCAGAGAACTCAGAGAGAACGGTGACTAGCCCAAGGTCACCCAGCTGGCTTCATGGGGAGGAGTGGGGAATCAACCCTCGCTCTCCAGATTAGAGTCCGCCACTCATGTGGAAGAGTGGGGAATCAAACCCGGTTCACCAGATTAGAGTCTGCCGCTCTTAACCACTACAGCGCCTTAGTTTTAAACTGAAATTAAATCTTAACAAGGTGCTAGGGGTTCTGCTTTTTTCAGGGAAGTGCATTTGGTTTCCTGTATGTGGCTACACACACCACTGGGTAATGCTTCTTCCTGACCTGATTTATAGAGACATTTGGACCACTAACATCAACCATCTGGACAGCTATCTCCAAGGTCCTGATTAACAACACAGAGAGATACCAAGGCCATGTTTTAAAAAAATTACATCTGGGTGTTCAGTGCTTTGGTCAGGCATGTTGTAATTTTAACAAAAACATTATGTGGTGTGTATTGTACAGAGATAAACCACCAAGGAAGGCCTCGCGGCCAAAACACATTTGATTTGGTTTACATATAACTTACAGTATGTATAATTGTACATGGTCATAGGAAAGATGCTTGTGTGTGACATCTCAATTTGTACAAGTGCATTTTTACTACCAAAAAAGATTTTTTTTACACTAGGGGAAGGTACGTAGATACGTAACCAAAGACTGATGTATTTTGATGCACAGTTTTTAACATTTATAATTTGATTAAAGTTTTTGGAATCTAATGTTAGCTTTTTAAATGGACACTGATAATTCCATATGTAAAGTTTTTCCTTTTTCTTTTCCCCAACCTTATTGGTTACCTGGTCTGTTCTGGGCTGGAAATGGCCCCTCCCCTTTTGTTAGTTTTTGCTTTCTCGGTGGTCTCCCATCCAAATTCAAACCACAGCTGATCCTGCTTAGCTTCCAAGCTCTGATGAGCTTGGGCTAGTCAGGGCTATTCAGGTTTCTGATTAGATATGTTAGCAGAAACCAAATCCAGACTCCACTGAACGAGAAGGCAAAATTAATCATATAAAGCTGTGTCCAAAGATGCCCATCGAAACGGTTGCAGGAGGGCTGCATCACGCCTCAAGCTAGAGGGTTGCGTGAGAAAAGCAAAATGGAATCCAAGGAAGCGCTTGCCTTTGTGTAACCTCTTCTGCAAGCAGAAGCATGAGAGGAGTGATAGAACCTCCCTGCCGTAAGATCTTCTTCATCAGCATTTGCGGAACAGAACTTTTAGCTGCCTTCCTGAAAGACGCTCTTGGTTCTTTGCATTTAATCCTTAGAACCATAGCTATGTAAATCTCTAAAATGATATGTGTTCCTAACTGATCTGTAAGATAATGAAAGCACTGAACAGACTTTTTGAGAAATACGTTGATTCTCTGAAGCGTGCTTAGTGATGACATCACAGTGGTTACAAGTTTTAAGAAGACTGAAAAGATCAAGTGGAGTTGAATAGTACACTTAAACTAGGTTGGTATAGCAAATAGTTTTGTAAGGATGTGGAAGCCCAGAGAGGTCAGGAGGGGAGTAGTTGCATCTTTTACATTCTTGTTGTTGCTTTCCCCCCCACTTTTCTTTGTTTTAGTGCCATCAAGTCACAGCTGACTTATGGCTACCCTGTAGGGTTTTCAAGGCAAGAGACATTCAGAGGTGGTTTGCCATTGCCTGGCTCCGCATCATGACTCTGATGTTCCTTGGAGGTTGCCCATCCAAATACTAACCAGGGCCGACCCTGCTTAGCTTCTGAGATCTGACGAGATCAGGCTAGCCTGGGGCAATCCAGGTCAAATTGTTGCTACGGATAACAATTTGAATCAGCCACCTGCACCCCCACTCCCCTTTCTCATCTGCCAGCGCAAGCAGCATCACTTTTTTTGTTTGAAGCGCAAATACCTGAGACAGGGAGCTTTGACTCTCAAAAGCTTACGCCCCAAAAATCTTGTTGGTCTCTGAAGTGCTACTGGACTCGAATCTAGTTCTTCCACTGCAGATAGACACAGCTTCCCATCTGAAACGGTGTAATGTAAGATGTCCCTTTGGTTGAACTAAAGCAACACAAACTGCTAGCTCTCACAGGAGTGAGTGATGAAGAGATGCTCCCTCCTTCCCTCTGTGTGAAGTTATGTATGGTAGCAAGACCTTTTTAAACGTTGCAATAGCTGAATATTTCTGGCAAATCACCATTACACGTTTGCTGCGGTCCTCTTGCTTGTTCAGTAATTGCTGGGGGCGGGGTTTTGTTCCTTGTTTGTCCCGAACTCTGCAGGGGGCTGACTTTATGTTGGAGCAAATTGCAAAGGAGAATCGACCCATCTTTAGACTCCTTTCTGGAGCGTTGTCGACAGTTCGGCATCATCGCTAGGACACTGCAGCATTTGTTCTTCCTGATAAGAGTCATACAGGCTGAGGTATGTGTCTCTGTGGTCTCCCCATTTGCACTAATCTTTGTTCTTCAGGCCTTAGAGGGTAAAAAGCCTGTCATTGGGCTTAACCACAAATTGCAGAGGATTGTTAGGTAGCCAAAACAACCGGGTTATGTGGCACCTTAAAGACGAACGGAAAAGTCAGATTGGGCGGGAGAAGTGTGACTACTTTTTGATCTCAAAGGACAGGGAGGATAAAAATGAATGGATAAATTTATGGTTAGAAGTTGTTAAAACCTTTAGCCCTTGCTTTATGGCCATCTCTTATCTGTTCTAAGGCAGTAAGGATGGCTCAGCTTGTACAGTTGACGAAAGGACTGCGATACCTTAGTGGAAGCATCAGTGACTTGCAAGAGTGACTGCCCAAACAGGTTACTTTCAGAGCATTGCAGCATGTGTGAAATGATTGCACGTGTCTATCCAGAAGATGGTGCTCTTCATAAACGTATCCAGTGGTGGCAGTAATTGTACAGAAGTGCACTGTGAACATGCGCCATAGGGTGGCTAAGGTAAGATGTCACCAGTTGGCCAGAGCATGCAGCAAGGCAAGTGATGATGCATTCTGGTTGTCCCACACTTTCAGCAACAGTTGCAAGGGAGATACAAGATGTCACCAAACATGTCACACACAGTTAAGCTGTAGAACTCCCTGCCCCAGGATGTGGTGATGGCTGCCAACTTGGAAGGCTTTAAGAGGGGAGTGGACATGTGAAGGGGAATTTTGACATTAAGGCCTAAGTCATACCCAGTATGCCCTACAGTTAACCAAAAGTAGTCAAGTAAGCATCACTATATAACATATATTCACTCTGAAATAGAAACAGCTGGGTACAGTTGTGGGAAGTGGACTTTCTCTTTACAGTAGTGGTTTGCCATGAGGTCAACTTGACATCCATGCCTCTGACCATCTCTAATTATGCCACTAGGGAAATTCAGAATAGGTCTGGTTGGGCTTTAAGGGTTTTTTTTTTTTTTTTTTTTTCCAGCAATGGAATGTTTACATACATCTACAAAATGCTAAGTTGCCTTCTAATGAGTTGAGAGAGTCTCCAGTGATGACCCATGGGTCATTACCGCCTCTCTCCCATCTTCGCAGATGCTTATTTGTTTATGAATATTGCTTTCCTGTTGTTTGCATTGTTTTCCTAATTAAAGCTACATCTCTGGACTTCGAGGTTTCTCTGAGTCCATTCTTACATTCAGCTTGATTCAACCTGGAGTTCTCCCACACATGCTCATGGAGGATAGGGCTTATTCATGGCTTTTAGTAAAAATGGATACTAGCCATGATGCCTACCTATTCTCTCCAGGATCAGAGGGCATGCCTATTTATATTAGATGGTGTGGAACACAGGCAGGATGGTACTGCTGCAGTCGTCTTGTTTGTGGGCTTCCTAGAGGCACCTGGTTGGCCACTGTGTAAACAGACTGCTGGACCTGATGGGCCTTGGTCTGATTCAGAGTGGCCTTTATTATGTTCTTTCCTAAAGCTTGATTGTCGTATTGGGACTTCATAAGCAGTCACCTGCACTGACAGCAGGTGTCTGGAATCAGCCAGAGAAGCCTGACTGCTAGTTTGTGGTGGTGCTTTAGAAGTGTGAGCAGCGTGGATGCTGGGTTTAAAAGAACTGTGGACATGCAAGGTCTTCATTCCTTGGGCTACCACCATTTCAGTCCCCTCAGATTTGTTCCAACAGATACCGCTCGCGTCTTAGTATCTTAAATACACTCTTAAGCATGTGGTTTGAAAAAAATGGCTTAGCAGCTGAAATAAATGGGACCGCTTTTGCTTTTGTATAAATATACTCTGTATGTTTAAGTTTGTATAACTACAGTTGGGGAAAGGGCTGAAGGCGTGTATTTAAGAAAAGTTGTTGTTAGGTTGGATCCCAAGTTCTGTTTGTCTGTTTAGAGTAGTTTTTAGCCTGCTTTTCCTTCAGGCGCGTTGCAACAATAGCAAGATGCAAGAGGCATCTCCCCGTTCCACATTGAATCAGCTACAGCTCCCTGCACTGTATATCACACTGTTCCCAAACCCCGGCACTTTGTTGGTCAGCACAGGGGCTACAGCTGGACAGGAAAGTCAGAAAAACTCCAAATGGAACTGCTTGTTTCCCTAGACCTCTTCAAATCAAAATGAGATCACTGGTGAAATAATATGGGTAGCTCGAAGTCATCTGTGGAAAATCTGCAAAATTAATAGCTTTCTCTTAGGCAAGATGTCAGGCTGATTTTCATCCCACCCATCTTTTCCCCCCCCCCTCTTCCGAACATAAAACTAATGTGTGTGTTTTCTTGAATTCCCGATAGGCAGAAGACTCAGGCCTTGCTGTGTCGATCTTGCTATGCGTGAGAGCCCTTCAGCTGCGATCGAATGAAAATGACGATATGAAGACTTCCATGTGTAAAACGATCGCTTGTCTTCTGCCAGAAGACCTTGAAGTTAGAAGAGCCTGCCAGCTCACCGAATTCTTACTTGAGCCGAGTGAGGACGCATATAATCTACTAGAAGAGCTTCACCTGCAGCCGGATCAAAAATTCGACGAAGAGAACGCTCCAGTTCCAAACTCGCTTCGCTGTGAGCTCCTGTTGGCTTTGAAGGCTTACTGGCCATTCGACCCAGAATTCTGGGACTGGAAGACTTTGAGGAGGCACTGTCTCAAATTACTAGGGAAGGAAGTGTCTGACTCCGAGGACGATCTCAGCGGCAACGAGATGGGGTCCTTGAACGAAAACGAACTGCTAGACAGTCTCCTAAGTGACTGTGACGATAGCAGGGAAGATAATCCCTTTGAAGGGCACAATTTACTGAATCGGCCTAAAGAGAGAGTAAGAGAAAAAAAACCTATTGGCTCTTCGGAGAGGTACCAGAGATGGCTTCAGTACAAATTCTTCTGTGTCATTTGCAAAAGGGAGTGCATAGAGGCGAGAATACTACACCATTCTAAGATGCACATGCAAGACGGCGTCTACACATGTCCGGTGTGCATAAAGAAGTTCAGGAGGAAGGATGTTTTTGTAAAGCACGTGGGGGAACATGTGAAGATGCCGCCGAGTAGACAATATCGTGCTAAAAAGAAGATCCTGCTGAAGAAAGACAGGCTGGCAAAGAGCAGTCTGTCTAGGATCGCTTCTGCAGCCCTAGGCAGAAGCCGAACGCTGAAGATCACTCCGTGCAACAAAATGAGAAGTGACGCACACGACTACGTCACCTTCAGCAAATTAGAAAGTTGCCACCTGCAAGACCGAGACCTGTACCCATGCCCAGGCACAGATTGCTCCCGAGTGTTTAAGCAGTTCAAGTACTTGAGCGTTCACCTGAAAGCCGAGCACCAGAACAATGACGAGAACGCGATGCATTACTTGGACATGAAAAACAAGCGAGAGAAGTGTTCGTACTGCAGGCGGCATTTCATGTCGGCGTTCCACTTGCAGGAGCACGAGAAAGTGCATGTAGGCCCCAAGCCCTACATGTGTGTGTCGGTGGGATGCTATGCTACGTTTGGCTCTGTCAACGAACTGTTGCATCACAAACACCAGCATGACGACCTGCGTTATAAATGTGAGCTGAATGGCTGCAACATTGTTTTTAGTGACTTGGCGCAGCTTTACCACCACGAGGCTCAGCATTTTAGGGACGCGTCTTACACATGCAACTTCCACGGTTGTAAAAAGTTCTATTATTCGAAAACCGAGTTTACAAATCACCTTTCCATGCATATTTCAAACGGTGAAATGAAGGAGGCGCCAGTTAAATGCGAGGAGCATGTTTTGAGTCTTTCGGATTCAAAAGCACTTGAGCAAACGGACCATTCCTGCATAAATGAGAATATCAGTTTGCCCTCAGGGTCTGCGAATTCGGAGGGAGTTTTACAAGTTAAACAGGAACCTCTCACAGATGAAGAGGTAGATGGGAAAAGCAACGGCAGTTTTAGCAGCAATGCTGCCTCTCTTGTGAATGAGAAGCCTATGTCTTTATTGACTGATTCAGCGGATCCTGGCCTTCTGTTACCCCACGAGAAAGTCTTCCTTCCATCAAACTTAAAAGAGCGTTGTTCAAATGTGGCAGTCTACTTTGATGGCAAAAGGTTTACCTGTGGCTTTGAAGACTGCGATTCAACATACAAAAATTCAAGGGGCATGCAGAAGCATCTTCGAAGGGCTCATCCTTACCATTTCAAACCTAGAAGGAAGCTGGGCCTGAAGGCTAAAGATCTTGGCTGGCTCACTGAAAGTCCACATAACAGCACCACTGAAGAGATTTCAGAGCTCAGGCATCTTTTAGACACCCAAGCCGACTCTCCGGGCAGTATAGATTGCAATACAAGTTCTAATATTGATACCTGTTTCAAGCAAGAACTGTACCCCTCTTCCCCCGAATTTCCCCCTTGCGAACATTCTAAAATGTCAAACGCAGAAGACTCAATGCTGGAGCTCCTGTTGGGCTTGAAACATTTAAGTTTAAAAAATTCTAGCTGTCGCATCGGGAACTCTTCCAGGTCACTACAGTCCTATTCCTCCAAGTGCCCCAACTCTGAAGACGAATCTACCTCAGACCATTTCTCCGAAGAACACCAAGGCAAATTACCAAACCAATACCTTACACAGCTGGCGGCGAAGCCCTTTTTCTGCGAACGCCAAGGTTGCAAGTGTGAGTTTGTGACCAGGGAAGCCCTCTTAACGCACTATGTCAGAAAACACAATTATTCCAAGGAGATGGTGCTTCAGCTGAACATGTTTCGACATCGGTATTCGCCATTCAAGTGTCACATCTGCCAAAGATCATTCACGAGGAAAACACACCTTAGAGTCCACTATAGAAACAAACACAAGCTCGGCAAGACGAGAGCAACTCAAAAATTGTTCAGTGAAAGCTTTGAAGACCTAGAGGGGTGCACAGAGGATATGCTGAACAGCACTGCGGGTTCCATGTCGTCATTTTATACCAACACTGAGGAGGAGCTGGATGACCAAGCGAAGCTCACTGGGTCTCAGCAGCGTCATCTGAAGAAGGAAGAGCTTAGTTCTGACACCGACTTGGAGTCAAGCGAGGAAGCGGAAACCTGCTTGCCCATGAAGCAGACAAAACTGTCTGCGCTTGAAAGCCACAGGAAAGGACTAGAAGCAAAAGAAGGGAGGGGAAGCAAGAGAACCGTTGCCAAAGGAAACCTGTGTTACATTTTGCATAAGTACCATAAGCCGTTCCACTGTATTCATAAAAATTGCAATTCTGCATTTACTAACCAGAAGGGCTTGATTCGCCACTATAGAACTGTCCATCGGTACAACAAAGAGCAACTTTGCCTCGAAAAGGACAAAGCGCGAACAAAGCGAGAACTTGCCAAATGTAAAAAAATATTTGTTTGCAAATATAAGGAGTGTAACGAACGCTTTTTGTGCTCTAAATCGCTCGCTAAGCACCGCAGTGACTTTCACAGCCTTGAGCCAGGGGAGGATTCCAGAATGCTTTCCGAGACCGAAGCGGTGCGGTTTCCTTGTCACTATCCTCGGTGCCCCGCTACATTTTATTCCTTCCACCAATTGAAGCATCACCTGATGGAAGAGCATGCCAAGGAGGAAGAGCTCAACAAAGACATAGAAATCCATTGCGATCTCAATGGCTGCAACCGAGTTTTCACGACATACAGCCGTTACTCGCAGCACGTGTATTTTCGGCACAGCAACTATGAAGGGGTCTCCAGCAATGCCAAAGAGAAGAGGAACCACCTGAAAGGCAGAGCGCGGCAAAGCTACTTGAGAGGCCAGTGCCTCAGGCACAGAGAAAGGGAGAAAAAGAGACAGAGCCATGACAAAATGGGAAAAAATAATAATAAAAGTAAAGGAAAGATGTTGTATAATTTCAGAACCAGGCAAGAGGCCCTTCGGATGTGCAGAGACAATTGCAATCAAACCCAGTATCCGTGCATGTTTCGGGGATGCCCCTCTGTGGTAAAACTGGAAAGCAGTATTGTGAGACACTATAAGCGTACCCATCAGGTGTCCAGTGCTTATATAGAGCAGCAGTATGAAAAACTTGTGTTTTTTGTTGAATGTGGTACCGTGATCAGCGATGCTTGCTTAGAAGCATGTGAAGGGTCAAACGAGGCCAATGGAGACTTCCGGGAGGACCCTGTGTGTCAGCATGACCCCGAAGAACGTCTTGTTCCAGATGCAGATTACGATCGAGACAGCAAAGGTGGTAAAAACAGTGTGTGCTCTGAGAGTGACAAGATCAGAGAGTCGGGTGTCTTTTTGTACGCGGACACTTTAAAACATAACCACAGTTCGAAAGCTAGGTGCTCAGAAGACTGTAGTAGTAGAGCGTCGTCGCCAGATTTGCCCGAAAGCGACGGGCAGGGAAACAGCTCTTGCCATGCTAGTTCGGGAGCACCCCTACCAAGGGAGAAGGATGCCAGCAACTGGCAGCAGGCGTCGTCACAGCAGAATATTAAGAGGCCTCCCCTTCCCACTTCTAAAGACCAGATGCGAAAGCAGCCGGCGCCAAAACCCTTCGACATCAAGTCCTTCAAACCGATGGGATTCGAGTCGTCGTTTCTGAAATTCATCCAAGAGAGCGAGAACCGGGACGATGACGACGAGGAGGAGGAGGAAGAGCTGGAGGAAGAATGGGAGCCCTCGGAACAATACCGACTAGATCGCGTGCTGGGAAAAGAGAGAGACTCCAAAAGGGATGCTGCCATGCAGGAGCGGGTCACCTACGAGAGCGTCCCCGCAGCAACCGTGTCAAAGAAGAACGGTGGCTCCAAAGCTCCCGGGCAGCTGAGGGGAATACAGCCTCTGTTATCGACAGACTCTCCCGCTCTCCCTTCTCTGGAAACCTTGAGGGCCATATTGGACAAGGCACTAACAGACTGCGGGGACCTGGCCTTAAAACAACTTCGTTATTTACGACCGGTAGTTGTTCTTGAAAGATCTAAATTTTCCACTCCCCTCATAGACTTTTTTCCAACAAAAAAAACAGACCAACTTTGTGTGGGAAGTTCATGAATCGTTGTGTTTTATTTAAAAAAAATGGGGTGGGGAGAGACTTGCCTCCACTACTGCTAAGGGGGGGGAGGGGGAATAATCGCTAACTGGTTCAGTGCACATGTTGTTGAGGTTAGGTTAGGTTGTTCAGTTCCACGAATGTACGACATCCGGCTACAGTATTGGCTGAGTTACTATAGCTCCCCCCGTTTTAAAAAATAAGAAGAAAACCCTGATATTTTGGTGCTAACTAACAGAATATTGAGGGGGGGGCTTCCCTCTTGCAAAGTTAAATGTGCATGATTGTATATGGAACAAGTACTTGGGGTACCAGGGTTGATTGGGAGGGGGGGTGGGAGGTGGAGCTCTTACTTGACTTGAATGTGCACCTCAGTGTGCTTCGTGTAACATATTGTACACTACAGCATCTTATATTTTTTGAGTTTTGAGTTACAATAAAACAAATTTTTTCACCCATTTTTTTTTTTGGTTGACTGTACAGCCGTAGGTTTTGCGTAGCTCATGACGTATTTGGGTTGAGTTTGGGGTTTGTTTGTGTGTATAATGAATCTGGTTACCTTCACATGAATGTGAACAGTGTGTTTATGTCTAAAGCTGGCTGGGAAGGCGGTAGCGTAGCCTGTTGACGAGAAACGGGGGGGAACGCAAGTGAGCTTAAAAGTTTAAAACACTGCTAAGGTATGCCAAGAAGGAACGAGGAACAGCCTCGTTAGCGACCTGAAAAAAAATCACGATTCCGAACCGACTACAGTTTGGCAACTGCTGTAAGTGATCTAAGCCATACTGTGAAGAAAGATCGCTGTTCTTTCCTGCCATACTCTGGGCTGCTAGCCAGTCTAATTTACGGCTGGGGGTGTGGTATTTTTGGCTTCTAGTAACCATTTAACCACTGAGACTGATCCTGCAGATCTGCTCCAGAGAGAAGATTTTTGCCACAAGTCCACTGTCTTAGCTTCTGTTTAATGCTGCATCTCTACTGTGGAGGTAGACACACCTCCCCCAAGGACACTGGGGTTGTACCAGATACCAGTAATCCCCCCCAAAAAATGTATTGATAGGTTATCTATCAGCATCTGGTAATTTCCTTCAACAGTAATGTATAAGCATCCTTCACCCACCCCAGCTTGATTTTCCATCAGGCTTATTTTTTTCTTTAAATTACTTTACGGATGGCAAATCTCATAAAGGTACAGGGATTCTGATGGTGGGTTTATTCCAACTGCAGCACAATCCTGTACGTGTTTAATATAAAACCAGACAGCTGCATTCAAGGGGACTGATTCCAAGTATCTGTTGCATTGAATTTCAGCCTTGAAATCCTTGCCTTCTCCGTATATTTGGTTAATTCCGGTATAAGAACTTCTCTATCCTTGTTGGGGGAGTGGATCTTAATTTGGCTTTAGCTGACTTAAAAAAAAAAAACCCTTCTTGTCATACCTTCTATTCCTGCCTTCAGTAATTTGCCAAAACAACACACACACATGTTCTCGTCAGTTTCTCATTGGGGGCTCCACTACTTAAAATGATACCCATTTACTTGTAATAAATTTTTATACTACTGTTTAGGTATGCTGGCATTCTTTTGGTCCTTTTACCTTGCGCATCTTTCATAGAAGTGTTAACTTTTTAAGCTGCTTTGAATGTGGCTGGCGTAGCATTTGGGGAGCAAGTAGAGGCTACAGTGAAAAACGAGCAGTTGAAAACACCCCCACTGCAGTTCACCCAAGAATGAGGCAAGTGAGTCAGGATGGACATAAAATGCATATGGAAAGCAGGAGGATTTTATGCCTATAACGTGCCTTCTAAACTCTTTAAGTTTGTGCCAAAGGTGCTAAATCCTACTAGTGTAAGCTGTTAAGAATCTTCTTCAGCATACAGCTGTGAAGAAGTGTCATTATTGCTTAATTTCTGGGGTTGGGGGGACACAACATTGAAATCTGGAAATTTCTCTCTGGCACTGTGGACAGATGCTGACGCTCCTGCAACAAATTTAAGGTCGACTTCGTTCTGTGCGTGGTGCGTGCGCGCACCCATTTTGCAAAATGGCTGTGTCCTCCACCAGGGAAAGTACATTGTTTTGCCCTCTATAGGGCTAGAAAAGGATAAAGACCCCTTGCCTCTATTTTAAGGGTGGGGAGGGTGTTTCATGTGAGATAAAAGTGGCAACTTTCAAGTGTGTGTCTGCCCTTTGTAGCGGATACAGCGAATCTATCGCAAAATGGTGGGGGAGAATTCACGCTTACCTTTAAGGGAACGTTATTTGATAATGGAGATGTTGGCTGAAAACCAGAAGGCTGGCACTCTTAATAAAAGTTGCTGAAACCATCACGCCCCTCTGAAGTTGGCCAAAACTTATATTGGTGGAGTGGTAAGCAATGAGCATTGGACGAGCTTCAGTCATTGTAGCGTAAAAGCTTATGATGCTTTCCCCCTATGTGATGAGGCAGCTGTTTTCCACCCGTAAACAACTGATGGATTTCATATACATTTACATGGCTTAGGCTTTATGCAGGACATCCCGTTCTCCAACCTATGTGTTGGTTTGACACTTGTGTAGAAAGACATCCTCCTGCATAAATGTCCGCTACATGCAGCCCTTCAAAAACCCTTAACTACTTTTAGCGCCCCGGGCTGCGTCAGACCAATGGTAATTTGTGTGGAAAAGGTGATCTGACATGGACACAAAAATAAAATTTGGCACTTTCCCCAGTGCTTTGCCTACACTGTGTATCAGGACTGTACATTTGGTTTCAGAAGGTGTGAACCCCCTTATGTTTCATTAGTTTTCACTGTACCAGAAGTCCATAGTGTGGTGCTGTGGTACCCACTGATACCCTAGAAAGTGGGTGGGGGCAGGTGAAGCTTCTGCCCAGCAGGGCTTCTGATTGACCATGGGGGATATAATCGGCTGTGTAGATTTTTTTAAAATGTGTAGATTTTTTCAGCAGCCGCTACTACCACAGTGTAAGGATCTTCACTGTGTAACTAAAGGTAACCTGTGTATGCAAGAAAGGTTTTAAAAACATGTTCATTTGAAAAAGCATCTTGTTAAGCAAAGCGTCTGCCTGAAATGTTGAAGAATTACTATTACAGCGATACATAACCTCACTCCCTGACATTTTAATGGTTGGCTCAGCCGCCTGTGGCAGTCATTTTGTGGTTGCACCCACCACCCCATGTCAGAACTCTGAAGGTGCCTGCAGGCTCAAAAATGGGACCCCTGCACTACACAAGTGATTGTGCACAGAGTGAATGAGAAACTATAATGAATGTTCTTTGTGTAGAAGAAAGGCTGTTCTGCGTCCTCAGGGTGGCTCCTCTATTAAGGTGGCTGAAAGTTCCTTTTAAACACAACGCTAAGCCCAGGAGTTTTCCTGTGCTCAGTGGGTAAGCTGCCACCAGCCCCTATGCAAATGTTTTAGCCCTAGGCAGAGGAGAAGGGCAACCCCTGCCTGCTAATTACCAAATCAAAGCGTAACACTCTCCCTGCAGGGTAGGAGGCCCGACAGGAGGGAGTTAGACTAGCAAAAAGGTTTGGGTTTTAGTAGGTGGTTGAACAAACAAGAAGGCACTCAGATTTAGAGCTTGGAACCCACAGAGTCACAAGGCACAACCAACATAGGTTAAGTATTTATTTCCAAAGATTTGTGCTCGTTACAGAAAGGAAGGTTCGTGAAGCAAGTTAAGCATCAAAATAACAAAGGCTTAAAGATAACTAGCTACACAATTAAGGTTCTTAGGTTCAAAAGCTTTGGCAAGGTTTAAGGCAAGTTTCACAAGAAATGTTACCAGTTCCACAGAGTCCTCAGCATCTTAGTTCAGCATGCAGAGATTCCAACAGTCAGACAAAGGTTCCCCCTATAGAGGGCAAAATCAAAATAGGTTTGGATGAAGCAGGGTACGGGCCAGCCGTCCCCTAACATGATTTTGGATTGAAGCTGGTCTACTTTTATAGTCACAATCCCAATGGCGTGGGCCCATATAGCCAATGAGATTGCGAAGAGGTCCATAAACCAGTGATTAATTGTCAAACACATGCCCCTCTATTGCATCAGGATGTCAAAGGTGTTCTGACTGCAGAAATCAAAACACCTGGCCATCCTCAAAACTAGAGATAAGGGCTAGGCTGGCCGATTTGTCACCGAGGTAACAGATGGCCTTCAATTTCGGGAGGAAGGGAGCTTTAAACTACTTGCAGTTGGATACCATCTGCCCCCCTCCACAAGAGTGAATTCCTCAGAAGTGAAAGTATCTCATGGCTGTAAATTGTAAAGCTGGCAGGTTTGACTGCAGCCCCTCAATGTTTAATATCAGAATACAGCAGGCCAAAAAGCCTGAACCAAGGAAATTGCAGAAAGGAATTGGGGGACCCACTTCCCTTACGCTTTGTTTTTCCATTGCTTTACAACGTAGTGGAAGAGTTTTGCATGGGCTAGAACAGCATGTAGAGTTCACAGAGGGCTTCCAGTGCGCTTTTAAGCAGGAGAGGAGTGCAAGGGACAGAAAAGAATGCTTCTTAATATGCCGTAAAAACAAACATTACAACATGCAAAGCAATTCAATCAGACAGTGAAGGCCCTCCAACAAACAATGCAGTAGGACTAGAACAATAGAGATGGAAAACAGTACAAACAGTTGTCCAAGACGTGGGGTTACAAAGGCAGAGGACATAATAGTAAAAATAATTGACTCGATAGTGAAATGGGACGGAACTCAAATCCATGTACCCTTTTAAAGGGGAGCGAGAGGCAGGGTGCGTGCTTGCGCTCTTAACATCACGGCAGAATATTTAGAGGCTTGGCAAACTGCCACACTAAATTGCATTGGTTTCAAAACTTATATGAGGTAGACTGGCAGCTCCAGGTGGAAATATGCTTAAATAATCCCCTACCCACTCCTTTTCCCACAGCCATAGCAAAATACTGTGGATTTAGGGTTTCCAACCTCCAGGTACTAGCTGGAAATCTTCCGCTATTACAACTGATCTCCAGTCGATAGAGATGAGTTTACCTGGAGAAAATAGCCACTTTGGCAAGTGGACTCTATGGCATTGAAGCCCCGCCCCAAACCCGCCCTCAGGCTCTGCCCCAAAATCTCTTGCCGGTGGTGAAGAGGGACCTGTCAATGCCCTTCTATTGTTTACATTGGACAAATGGGTGTGTCTTGGTGGGAGAATCAATGGATACTAACCTGACATAAGAAACATTCAGAAACAAATGAGGGAACATTTCAGTCAACTTGGCCATGCTGTCATAAATCTGAAAGTCATTGTTCTATATGAACACAAGCACAAGAAGGAAGTGCTGAATTAAAACTCATCAAAAAAATTAAACTACTTGTCATCTTGGCTTAGACAGAGTCTTGAGTTTCCTTAATATAATTTCCAATAGCTACAGGTCCACAGCAACTGCTATTCCCCAGTGTGAGAATTACATCTTGATTTTATATTTATTTTATCTTTGTGCTTAGTTATTGTGGTTTTAGCTGATTTTTTATGCTTTTTAAAATGTTACCCGCTCTGAACTACGGTTGCCAACCTCCAGGCAGTGGCTGGAGATCTCCCACTACTACAACTGATCTCCAAACGACAGAGATTGGTTCACCTGGAGAAAATAGCTGCTTTAGAAGGACTCTATGGCATTATACCCCACTGAAGTCCCTCCCCAGGCCTCCACCCTGGAGCTGGCAACCCTGCTCTGAGCCTAGCCTCACTGGGAATTAGGGTGGGCTACAAATGTAATAAATAATTATATAAATATAAAATCTGCTTCCCCCCCCCCTCGTCTTTTTCATTTGTATCAACTGGCCTAATGAAGACTTCTGGGATACAGGTATGTCAGTGCATTAGGATGATCCTTATAAAGGCATCTACATGGGTTGTGTTCTTAGCTTTCTATTGATATGCCTGTATTATTGTATCAATTCCCAATGACAATAACACAGTAGGAAGTTGATAGTTCAAAGCAGTTTGTTTCTTAGGCTCAATATACACACCGGGTGAAAATTGCCCAAATGTGCAGGACAATTCACACACGAGAACAAAGGATTGCAACGACGTTTATAACTTCTGGTCAGGGGTGTTACAAATATGTAACATAGTGCGTAGATACACAAAGGCCCACTAATTTGGACTAGCATATCCTATCAGTGTGGTTTTGAGGTGTGGATTTAGGTGGCTACATGATCTGTAATGGAGAAACGAAACTTAACATTCTTATCTGACACCCCTAAATCACTGCCTTGGGCTTCATTAGGGCGGCTAGTTGTACCAGGTCTGCAAGGATGATCTCACTGGCACCTGATTCATAATGGCTGCTAGTTTATGCTAACTCAGTGATCACACAGGAGTGAATAGGAACCAAAGAATAATACTTGACCCCTTATACATGGGGTATTGCCATTATATATGTGTGCAGAGTGTGGTCTTGTGCTAGATGCTAACCCTTATACCCCGGGCTTAGCATCTTTGTAAGTGTGAGTCTGCGGACTGAGTATAAAAGCATACATTTCCAATAAAAGTGAAGATTGATATGAACGGTCAAGGACCACTCAATAAAACCACTTGCTGCTAAGCTGCCTTGGTCTGAGTGGTCCTTGACCGTTCATATCAACTTGGTGTCAGAAAAGGACCAGGGGTTTCGACCTCTGTTGGAACCTTGGTCAAAGAACGTGGCTCAGAGATCAGGGAGGCGCCCCCCAGTTTAATTTCAATCAGCCCTGTTCCTGTTGTCTGCCTTCATGACCAGGGATCCAAGAACCCTATTAAATCAGCAGCAGCAACTGGTATTCATCCTCGGAGGGAGGGTCAAGACTTCTAAAGTCATTGGTGAGTAACTTAATCAAGTTTGGTTATGGGAAATAAGACGTCTAGGAAAAAGGGACTCGTGAGGGACGCTTTGTATAGGCATTGTGTGTGTGTAAAGTGCCGTCAAGTCGCTTCCGACTCATGGCGACCCTATGAATGAAAGTCCTCCAAAAATAGGGATTACATGGTACCATTTATGCATCACAGGCTTTGCCGCTCTCTAGATGCCCGTTTCCCCCATCCAAATGCTCAGAACTCTGCATGGGGGCACACCGTTGAGCTTTGAGCATTTGGACGGGGGAAACGGGCATCTAAAGCAGGGGTGGGGAACGTCAGGCCCGGGGGCCGTATAAGGCCCGCAAAATCATTTGGTCTGCCCTTCATGGGTCCTGGCAGATCTCCAGCTCAGAAGGATGCTGCCCTGCCTGAATCTCTTGGGCCCAGCTGGGGACACCAGAGCTCAAAAGCGAGTCGCTCTGTGTGGCAGACACTCGGAGCCATCTCCGGACGTGCCTCTTGGCTAAACGTTTGACCAAATTTTTAAGCTGATAATTTTGTAGGGCCCGCGAACGATGTTATAAATATCCAAACGGCCCTTGGCAGAAAAAAGGTTCCCCACCCCTGATCTAAAGAGTGGCCAATCCAAGGCCCAACCTCCCATGCACAAACGGGGTTAGTCTCCCAAGGCGCCTACTGGGCTTTGACGCTTTCGGCCGGCTGTCCGCAGGAAGGGCCGGAACCATTAAACCCGCGGAACCATTAAGCTCGCGGCCCCTAGGGAGGGCGGCGGGGTTTGCCGGGGGCACCCAAAGCGGAAGTCGAGCGGGACAGGCGGCGGGGAGGTTCCGGCGTTGTCGTCATCGCGGGCGGAAGCCGGCCCGGGCCGAGGGAGCAGGCGAGGCTGGGAGGGAGAGCAGCCGGCTGGGCTGGCGTGGGCGGGCGGCGAGCCATGGCGGTGCCGCTGCTGGGCGCGCTGTGGGCCCAGACCCCGCTGGAGACGCGCATCTTTGGCTCGGTGCTGCTCTTCTCCTGGGCCGTCTACCTGTGGGAGGCGTGGCTCGCCTGGCGGCAGGTCAGACTCCCCCCCTCCTCCCCCTCCCCCCTTTCCTGGGCCAGACCCCCAACACCCCTCCACACCCCTCCCCCTCCACCCCTTTCCTGGGCCAGACCCCCACCACCCCTCCACCACCTCCCCCTCCCCCCTTTCCTGGGCCAGACCCCTAACACCCCTCCCCCCTTTCCCCCTCCCCCTTTCCCCCTCCCCTCCCCCCTTTCCTGGGCCAGACCCCCAACACCCCTCCACCACCTCCCCTCCTCCCCTCCCCCTCCCCTTCCACCTCCCCCTCCCCCTCCCCCTTTCCTGGGCCAGACCCCCAACACCCCTCCACCCACCTCCCCCTCTCCTCCTCCCCCCTCTCCTCCTCCCCCCTCTCCTCCTCCCCCCTCTCCTCCCCTCTCCTCCTCCCCCCTCTCCTCCTCCCCCTCCTCCTCCCCCCTTTCCTGGGATAGACCCCCAACACCCCTCCACCCACCTCCACTTTAAAATAGCTCGCCTCCTGCTCCTTCCCCCGCCCCCTCCCCAGCTCAATTCCTTGACCTCTCAAGGGCCATTTACGCACGGGGCTTCGCTGCTGTGTAGATGCACATTTCCCCCATCCACATTCTCAAAACTCTGCCTGGGGATGTTGCAGTAAAACAGGGGTTCGTGGGGGGGGAGAGACCCAAGATCGTGATCAGGAAAACAGTTTATTTGCGGCTGCTGGCTCAGAGGCCCCAATGGGCAGAAATCTCTGAGTCCCGATTATACTGGGGAATATTGTCGAAGGCTTTCACGGTCAGAGTTCATTGGTTCTTGTAGGTTATCCGGGCTGTGTAACCGTGGTCTTGGAATTTTCTTTCCTGACGTTTCGCCAGCAACTGTGGCAGGCATCTTCAGAGTAGTAACACTGAAGGACATCTTACTACTCTGAAGATGCCTGCCACAGTTGCTGGCGAAACGTCAGGAAAGAAAATTCCAAGACCACGGTTACACAGCCTGGATAACCTACAAGAACCAATACTGGGGAATATTTATCCAAATTCAAGTTATGACGCTACATCAACAAGTTGCACAGAGCTGATTGTGTTGCAGACAGAAAGGCGACTCAGGACAGTTACAGATTCATCCAGTTTCTCTTATCCTTGTTGATCGTTCACTCTGACACTCCGTGACTCTTAGCCCAGTGACCCAGTGCACAGAGCAGGCTTCAAAAAGGGCAAGAGTCCAGTAGCACCTTAAAGACTAACAAAAATATTTTCTGGTAGGGTATGAGCTCATACCCTACCAGAAAATATTTTTGTTAGTCTTTAAGGTGCTACTGGACTCTTGCCCTTTTTGACTACTGCAAACAGACTAACACGGCTACCCACTGTGAATTATCTTCACAGAGCAGGCTTGTAGCTAGGCAGAAATTCCTTCTCTGGCAGTCTGGAAGCCAATTATTACCGGGAGATCTCTGGGGTACTGTCACAGGGGCTTATTTTTTTAGTTTTGAGAATTTGGATATGAAAAAATGGGCATCTAGACAGCAGCAAATCCAAGGCCAAACCTCCCATGCCTAAATGGCCTATCTTTGTGGGTTTGGCTCCGGAATCAGTCCCACTGACTTCCACGGGACTGGCTCTCTAGTAAATGAACAGTTGGATTTTAGAATTATGACCTACGGTTTTAGTTGTAAATCTTTTTTTTTTTTTTTTTGGTATACCAATGTATGTAGATGATGTTTTAATGCTGTGAGCCGCTCTGAGCCCAGCCTTGGCTGGGATACAGTGGGATTTAAATGCAAAAATGAAATAAATGTGCTCGGTGCAGAAGAGGGATCGCGGACCTGAATATTTCCCCTGTGATCTAGTCAAGCTGATTGCAACATCCATTGTATCTCTGCATCCTTTATAACCATTCTTTACAACACCCCTCCCACCCTCTGACTAATTTACAAGGACTCGGAAATCTCTATTTCTGCTTGTGGCTGACAAAGGGAGCTTTGACCCTCGAAAGCTTATACCCTGGAAATTTCGTTGGTTTCTAAGGTGCTACTGGACTCAGATCTAACTGTTCTACTGCCGACCAACACGGCTACCCTCTGAGACCTGCATATGCAGCTGCCCTCCTCTGTGGTGGAAAGAAAGGCGACTACTTTGAGGGCATTGTACCACCACAAGGCTGCAGCAGCCCTGACTCAGTAGGATAGCTGCCATTCATTCCTGCCTCCCTGATTGGGTTGCCAACCTCCACGTGGTGGTTGGAGGAGGTCTCCCAGGATTCTGACTGATCTCCAGGCTATGGAGATCAATTTCCCTGGAGAAAATGGCCGTTTTGGAAGGTGGATTGTATGGCATTATACCCTGTTGTGAGGAGAGGGAAATGATATAAGCCCCTTTGGGGAGAAGAGGGGGTATAAATGAAATGAATGAATTGTATTGCCTGTCCTAGATATGTTTTATGCTTTGGTCATGGCATAAATACATTTTTAAAAATAAGCGTATAGCTAAAAATGTAATGGCGAAACAAAAAACTTTTACATGCAGAACAGGGTTCTGGTTCCCTCTCCAGTATCTCCTCTCCCCCAATCAGTTTAATCTCCTGTCGATTCCCATTTTTGTCTGGCTAATCACTTCAAGGCTACCTGACTTATTTTTTAAAGCCTCATCCCTGGAGTTGCCCAAATTCTGAAGAATAAAATGCCCTGACCCTTTGAAAGAGGCTTAGTGGGATCATAAGATGCCCATTTCCACATTAAGTCTCTGTTAAAGGGGCAAGTCTTTTTTTGCTCCAGGCTGTTGGCAGCCCATACTAGCTAGATCCAACACAGGATAACATTTGGTTTTTCCCTTATCGTTTGAGCCCAATAGGGCCTGCTATTCTCTTCCCATTAGTACTCTCTTGTTGCCTGTGTGCCCACCCCCTCTCCCCACCCCCAGTAAATGCACCCACTTTGGAGGGGAGGCGAACTCTAATGACAGGTTTCTTGGTCTGATTCAGAGCACAAACCCCAATCCTGGTGGTTATAAACCTGCAAGCAGGACACACTTTTAATTGTTGAGCAACGCCTAACAACTTTAGGTGGTTTATAAATAAGAACAGCAGAGCATTAGTTACAGGGAAACATATGTTGTTAGTCGCCCTGAGCCTAGCTTTGCCGGGAAAGAGCAGGGCATGAATCAGATCAAATAAAATAAGTATATTTGTATTCTATAAGAGACAGGCAGGCATAATTTAGGAGTTTTTAACTGCTCAAGAGCTAGTATTTGGGTTATCTGTTCTAAGTATTTTTAAATTTTTTTAATAATTATAATTTTTTTGGCCATCTTCTGGGCATGGAGTAGGTAGGGGTCACTGGCGGTATGTGTGTGGGGGGAGGCAGTTGTGAATTTCCTGCATTGTACAGGGGGTTGGACTAGATGACCCTTGTGGTCCTTTCCAACTCTATGATTCTAAGTATAGTTTCAGGTGCTTAGATGTGAATTTGTAGTAGTAGAATACAATTCAAGTCCAGTAGAACCTTAAAGACTAACAAAACTTTCCAGGGTATAAGCTTTCATGAGTCAAGAATCAAATGAAGCTCATTTTGTCAGATTCGGAGAGCCAGCACAGATTCTTGTTATGCATGTAAACTGAAGTATTTAAAGATGTTTGGACTTTGATTAATTGTGTTTGGGGTACATAAAATTATATAACACACATACACAAGTCTTGGACCTGATTTCCTCACTTGCCTGAGAGAAAAATCCACATCTGCTCAGCTCCATGAAGAGGAGCTTATCCCAGAAAAGTGTTCTTAGGACTGCAGTGCAAATCATTAAGAAGCTTCCCCAATGCACAGCTGAAGAAGAAGAACTGGTTTTTATATGCCGACTTTCTCTACCACTTAAGGGAGACTCAAACCGGCTTACCATCACCTTCCCTTCCCCTCCCCACAACAGACACCCTGTGAGGTAGGTGGGGCTGAGAGAGCTCTAAGAGAGCTGTGCCTAGCCCAAGGTCACCCAGCTGGCTTCATGTGGAGGAGTGGGGAATCAAACCCAGTTCTCCAGATCAAAGTCCACTGCTCCAAACCACCGCTCTTAACCACTACACCACGATGGCTCTCTCACGCTGGATTTCTCACTCTAGCTGAGGTTTAGTATCCACAAGTAGTCTGCCAGTGGGACATTGTTTTACTCCCTCAGAGTTCGGGGTGTGAAGTCTACCTGTAATAATGGCAAAGGTCAAGCCGAGGCACCGATTGTCTAGAAGGTTTAGTGGTGTGACTTCCCCCATTGTTGTTTCCAGCGGGCTTAGCTCAAAGAGATTTGTTTTAACAGCCAGGAACACAAATTTGAGACTCTGACAAGTTGCACAGGAAGCCATGACAACTATTCTTTGGCTCTAGGAACCAGCCCAAGCCAGACTCATTTCCAGCTTTTAAGGATTTTTTAAAACGCCCACATTTTCTATTTCGAACATAAGGAAAGAGCGAGAGTCCATTAGCACCTTGAAGACTAACAAAATTTCAGGCAGAAGAAGAAGAAGAGTTGTTTTTTATATGCTGACTTTCTCTGCCACTTAAGGAAGAATCAGACCGGCTTACGATCACCTCCCCTTCCCCTCCCCACAAGAGACACTCTGTGAGGTTAGTGGGGCTGATAGAGCTCTAACAGAGCTGTGACTAGCCCAAGGTCACCCAGCTGGCTTCGTGTGTAGGAGTGGGGAAACCAACCTGGTTCACCAGATTAGCATCCACTGCTTATGTGAAGGAGTGGGCAATCAAGCCTGGTTCTCCCGGTTAGAGTCCACCGGTCCAAACCACCACACTGGCTCTGCCTAGAGGCAGTCTTTAAGGTGCTACTGGACACTTGCTCTTTTCTACTGTTATTGACAGACTAACACAGCTACCCGTTGTAATCTATAAGAACATAAGAAAAGCCATGCTGGATCAAACCAAGGCCCATCAAGTCCAGCAATCTGTTCACACAGTGGCCAACCAGGTGCCTCTAGGAAGCCCACAATCAAGATGACATGCAGCAGCCTCCTGCCTGTGTTTCACAGCACCTAATATAATAGACATGCTCCGCTGATATTGTAGAGAATAGTATGCATCATGACTTCTATTCATTTTTACTAGTAGCCATGGATTGCCCTCTCCTCCATGAACATGTCCACTCCCCTCTTAAAGCCTTCCAAGTTGGCAGTCATCACCTCATCCTGGGGCAGGGAGTTTTCCCACAATTATTGCCACCACAAAAACCAATTGTTATCAGTTTCTCATAATTTTATTCAAGTTATGGCAAAACTGTGCAGCGTATAAATACACAGAATAATAATGTTTAAAACATTTCAGAGAACTGTGTACAAGACGACGACCCATGTCCCGTTGGAGTTGGGACAGATAATGGATGTGGAAACGTTTGAAAAATCTCGCCTTTATCAGTTGGATAAAAGTGCTTTCAGCTTTTGGTCAGGGCTCTACTCAGAGGTCGAGGGCACTGTGAGTATCTCTTCCATCCTTAGATTTTTGTATGTTTCTCATTTAGTACAACTTTTCTAAGTAGTGATCTAAGCAACAGAAAATGCAGGACATCTTTACTTCCTTCATCGTTTGGCTCAGCTAGGTGCTGTCGTAAATCATTTTTAACAACATTTGGCAGGCACTGCGGCTTGTACCATTGTGCATCAGCTTCGGAATGGGTCTTTAGCCATGCGAAGCCCCCTTAGGACAGAATGTGTGTGTAAAGTGCCGTCAAGTCGTAGCCAATTTATGGCGACCCCCCAGCAAGGGGCTTTCGTGGCAAGGGAGAAGCAGAGGCGGTTTGCCGTTGCCTTCCTCTGCAGAGTATTCCTTGGTGGTCTCCCTTCCATCTACTGACCCTGCTTACCTTCCAAGATCCGACGAGATCAGGCTATACCATGCTGCCTTCCCTCCCTTGTAGAACAGAACACTTCTCTTAAAAAAACAATGAAAAGAAGAAGGTGCGGTAGTCAGTGAAGTGTGTGTGCTTTTGAACTCTCCAGGACTCTTCTTCAGGCTGCATATTGAAGGGGGGTGAAATGAGATCCCTGGGGGGCATGATTTGATGGCCTCTTCATCAGAATCCTGTAGAAGAGACCTTAAAGTCACAGCACGACAGATGTCTTGGTTTGTTTTTTAACATCCAGCCAGGTGAAGAGTTCTAGAGGAGTCAAAAGCTTATACGCTGTTTTTGTGTTCCTATTGTCTGTTCTAATAAAAGCGATTACATGGGTTTTGGAATCTTGCTGTGGACGACTGTGGTTACCTAAGCACACGTATGTCATATTTTGTCTCCTGTGGGGGTAGGTGAGACGGGGGGGGGGGGCGGAGTTTCAAGGAAAGTTGGTGAGTGGGAATTTAACTGAGTAGGGGACTGGACCTACTTGTCCCGCATTGGACCCATCTTGCTTTCCAGTGTCTCAAACCTTATACCTGGGCCATGTTTTCAAGCCAGTCTGCTTAATCCTGAGGACTGGAAGATACTGTTTCATGCGCCTGCCCATGTGGCAGGAGATTTTCATACATCCCCTAACTATTGTGGACCCTGCTTAAGCCAGCTGGTTGCTCTAGCTTAATTAGGAATGTAAACTATTAGCAATCGCTGGCTCTTGCTTTTGCTAAAATATATGATTACTTGCTTTTAAGAGGACGTTTGCCTCTGTTTCTACCAAATCTGGCAAGTTCAGTTTATTGTTCTTACCAAGGTAAAGGTAAAGGTCCCCTGTGCAAGCACCGGGTCATTCCTGACCCATGGGGTGACGTCACATCCCAACGTTTCCAAGGCAGACTTTTGTTTACGGGGTGGTTTGCCAGTGCCTTCCCCAGTCATCTTCCCCTTACCCCCAGCAAGCTGGGTACTCGTTTTACCGACCTCGGAAGGTTGGAAGGCTGAGTCAACCTCGAGCCGGCTACCTGAAACCAACTTCCATCGGGATCGAACTCAGGTCGTGAGCAGAGCTTGGACTGCAGTACTGCAGCTTACCACTCCACGCCACGGGGCTCTATCATTCTTACTACTCTAATGTAAAACTCTGTGGGGTTTTATTAAAAAAAATTTCAGAGGTAGTACAAAGATGGAGAACAGCAGAATGCTCAGTTACGTTCTTCTTTTAAGATATTTCAACTTTGCGCAAGCATGTTCCGTGACTCTGTGTTTGCTTTGCAGGTGATTCTTCTGTGTGGAGGAATTCCTTTCCTCTGGTCTGTATCGGGAGATCTCTCTGAATACTCTGGCTTTGGATCAGAGTATGAGGTAGGTCCTTAGATTTTGCTGAGCATCTGAATACTAACTACCCCGTGCTAAATAATCCCACTGCAATCTGTGAGTTCGGATGGGTGGGGATCTAAGGGGTGTTGTTTCAAGTCCAATAGCACTTTAGAAAGCAACAAGATTTTTTGGGGGGATATAAGCTTTTGAGAGTCACAGCATCCTTCATAGGATACCTTTGTCATTATCAGATGAAGAGACCTTTGACTCGAGAGTTTATAAAAAAAAAAAAAACCAAATCTTGTTGTTACCGGACTCGGATCTACCTGTTCTACTGCAGACCAACACGGCTACCCTCTGAAATAAGCTGTTTTGTTACGGGCAGCCTATTCCTAAAGGGGGGGGGGTAGATCCACGGTGGCCGGGAGTGGTGGAGCCACGCCGCCTCCTCTGAGGCTTCTCTGCCACCTCAGAGGAGGAAAAAAGGGTATTTAAATTTTTTGAAAAGGAACAATAGGGGAAAATGCCCCATTGAAAACAGTGAGGCTGCACCACCAAAAAAGGTGGCGCAGCCCCACCGCCACTCAAGAGGGCGTTCCTAGGGTGAGTGGGGTTAGGAAGCTGCCCAAAGGCAGCTCCGCTCCCGGGAACGCCTCCCCCACACTGGTGGCGGCCATTCTCCTCCGGGATTTAGTTCCTGGGCTGGCTGCGCTGTCGGTGGGGCCTGGCAGAGCTCCGTCGCTCCCGGATGCCGGCGTGTTTGCCACTTTATCCCGTGATAAAGTGGCACCTACGCTGGCAAGGGGTCACGCCGGCTCCTAAGGAGATTCCCCCCCCCTCGGGATTGCAGCTTCAATTGTCTAAAAATTATTTTGTGAATTCACACTGCAGTCCTGAGCAGAGTTTCACCTTTCTGAGCCTGTTGAAGTCAGTGGGCTCAGGAGGCTGTAACCGTGCTTAGGCTAGCACTCTCAATGCATAGGAATTACATGATTTCTTTTCCCTAGCCCATGATTTGGTTTCTGTAGCATATCACTTCATCACTGTGTGCGATTCTGGGGCCGAGGGCGCAACTGGAGCTAATTTAAACCCAGCTTGCTCGCTTTTTTTAAAAAAAGCATTTTGTTCCGGCTGCGTGAATTGAATTGAATGAATGAATTGAATTTTATTTGTGGTCAAAGACCAATAAATACACACTACATATAATAATCTGCATTTCAAATAAAATAGGACATAAAAACTTATCAAAATTAAAATCAGATTACCGCATAGTAATTTAACAATTATCTCTTTCCTATAAACAAAGCAGCCATCAGGTCTCTCCGTTTTTGAAATCCAGTAGTTTAAGCTCAACTTTATCTGCATCTTTGCTTTTTAATTTACTACGTACTTTAATCTCCGCGATGCAAAATTTGGCAACCTGCCTTGTGGTCAAAGGGTTTTCGTCCGCCAGTAGTTTTCCAAGTTTATATTTGTTAGGATAACAAGATAGATTTTCCAATAGTGGGGATAATATGGTGAGTCGAAGCTGATTACAAATAGGGCATTTAAAGAAAATATGCTCCCTAGTCTCAGCTTCTCCAAGTTCCAGCTGCATGTGCTTTATTTGTTTAGGAAATGTGTATCCTGCCTCTTGGACGGGTCCGAGTCCCAGCTTCTTTGTGCTCTCTTAATAGGCCCGTCTGTGCGGGTGGATCTTACAGGAGTGTGGTGGGATTGTGTTCCATTCCTTCTGCTGTATCTGCTGTGTGTGGGGAAGAAGGGAACCGCGATGCAGCTGGCCTGTCAAGGGCGCACAGAAACCTGCGCAGCTGGCCGTGCGCTTTGGAAAAAGTTAGAGTCGATTCAAAAGTGTAGAAACTGTGTGTGTGTGTAAACTAGAACGCAACAAGTTGGTTCTTATGATTTCTCTTCTTTTCCTCCTCCCCCACCCTTTATGCTTAGATCACCCAGTCCCTGGTCTTCTTGCTGCTTGCTACGCTTTTCAGCGCAGTCACAGGCCTGCCCTGGAGCCTCTATAACACCTTCGTCATAGAGGAAAAACACGGCTTCAATCAACAGGTGGGGTGGAATGCATAAGCATAGCTGCCAGCTAGTTATCAGTTCCGCGCTGCCGTGTTTGTTCCTGTAAACAGGAAAATGTGTTCCTGTGTGCATTGAGCCGGCACGGTTGTTGTATTCCCACTTTTTTAATTATTGAAAGAATCATTCTGAAAGAAAGCAATGGGCCCCGATCCTGCAGGTAGCCTTCTGTATTGGTGATTTTTCTATATTTCGTACTATTGTCAAGGGAGTTTTTAAATTCTGCGTTAACTTCCTACCAACCCTGATGTACAGTAGCTGAGTAGAAGCCCGGACAGGTTTTAAACTTGGTCATAAGGACATAAGAAAAGCCATGCTGGATCAGACCAAGGCCCATCAAGTCCAGCAGTCTGTTCACACAGTGGCCAACCAGGTGCCTCTAGGAAGCCCACAAACAAGACGACTGCAGCAGCATTATCCTGCCTGTGTTCCACGGTACCTAATCTAATAGGCATGCTCCTCTAATCCTGGAGAGAATAGATATGCGTCATGTCTAGTATTCATTTTGACAAGCAGCCATGGATAGCCCTCTCCTCCATGAACATGTCCACTCGCCTCTTAAAGCCTTCCCAGTTGGCAGCCATCACCACATCCTGGGGCAGGGATTTTTCCACAGTTTAACTATGGTCAAAAGATTCTTCATTGAAACTCATTGTATTCCTTTAGTTAGCTTCAAAACACTTTGAATAAAGTGTTTCTTTTTTTCCTTTTGCAGACTCTGGGATTCTTTTTTAAAGACGCTGTCAAGAAGTTCGTCGTGACTCAATGCATCCTGTTGCCAGTGACGGCACTTCTGCTTTACATTATTAAAATAGGGGGAGACTATTTCTTCATTTACGCATGGCTTTTCACATTGGTGGTTTCTCTGGTGAGTATTTTGCCACAAGCTCTTTGCCATGCCCAGAATTGATGAATGTGCAACTCTGCTAAAATAGGGAGAAGCCTATTTCAGTTATTAACACAACTTCTCTGCTGAAGTCACAACATTCTATTCCTAATTGCTGTGGCCTTTCTGGATTGTCTTGTACGAACGTGGCTGGGCTGACTTGTCTGAGCTATCTGCATGGTTTTACTACATAGTAATTTAGAGTATCTGCCTGTGGCGGAGGGCATTTTGGGTGCCAGCCAGCCAAAGTTCAGGGGTGGGCCATGGCTCAGTGGTAGAGCATCTGCTTGACATACAGAAGGTCTCCAGTTAAATCCCTGCCATCTCCAGTTTTAAAGGATTAGGTAGGAGGTGATGTGAAAGACCTCTGTCAGAGATGCTGGAGAGCTGCTGCCAGTCTGAGTCGACAGTACTCACGATGAACCAAGGATCAAATTCAGTGTAAGGCAGTTTCAAGTGTCAGAGCTGAGCACTTTTAGATCCCATGGTTTATTTTTATTTTATGTATTTTCATATTTATTGTCCGCCCTCCCCAGCAGGCCAGCTCAGGATGGTTTTATATCTTTCTCCTGTTGAAGAGTTTGGAATAAATTCAGATCCCTTTCTTTGTTCCTCAACCTGCTCTGTGCTTTAATTGGAGAGCCGAACGGCATCCTACACGGCTCCTGAAACAGATGCAGATTGTGCCCGGCGTACTTCCAGCTTGTATTGATGCTGAGCAAGACTTTAGCCTCAGATGCTTACCTGGTTTGATATGGTCGCCGGCATTTGGCTTTTCTCCAGCTTGCCTTGTCTTTCTGTGTAGCAACATTGCTACATTCTGTGAACGCCATGTCGTTTTGTTCTTTTGCAGGTATTTCGTTCGAATTCATGTCTGGGGCCATTTTGATCTTCTTTACATTGTGATTATTTGATTGTATAAATACATTTTGTGGTCCCTATTGTATAGTGGTCATAGGTGCTGTGATTTTTGTTCTACTCTCCTTAGTATGGCACATTGTTTTTTATTATTATTATTAAGGATTTTTAGGGTATAGAAGTAAAAAGAGGGGAGTTGGGAAAAAGGGAAAGGGGGAAATATTCAAGTCATGTGAATAATCCATTTTACAAAGGTCCATTTGATTTGAAATTCTTCTAATACAATACTCAGATAGTATGCATTATTTAATATTTAGATTAATATTTACACTGGTAATACTTGTCATTTTTAGCATCTAGTTAACTCCCTATCTCATTCTTATATATCAACTAAAAACATATGGTTAATCTTAATATTTTGAACATCATCCGTGTTTGTCATAAAAAAACCAGCACATTGTTTTTTGAATTGGAGAGCCAGCATGGTATAGTAGCTAGAGTGTCAGACTATGATCTGGGAGACCCAGGTTCAAATCCCCACTCTGCCGAGGAAGCTTGCTGGTTGCCCTTGGGCCAGTTGCACGCTCTTGGCCCAGCGTGCCTCACAGGAAGTGAGGATGAAATGGAGGAGAGGAGAATGATGTAATCCGCTTTGGTTCCCCATTGGGGAGAAAGACAGGATATAAATGAAGTAGCTAAGTAAATCATAGACAATAATTGCCAGGGCTTCTAGGATTCTGCGTTTTAAAACCTTGAAGTCAGAGGCCTATAAAAATGATTTTATGGCATATACAAAATGGCCTGAATCCCTCTTAGAGCGTTCTCCCACCCCCCCTCTCAGAATTTGAATTGAGGGTTGCATAAGCATTTTGACAATCTGGGTCGGGCCCCAAACCGAGTATTGGGTTGAAACCCAGCCCATCCACCACCTAGTCTGTATCTCTTGTCTGTTCTTCAAAGGTTCTTGAAAGAAGGAACTTGATACAGAGGGACGGTTGATGTCTTTTGCAAGATGGAGCGTGTGTTTTCTGCCATCCAACAAAAAAACCCCATTTGGGAGTCCTCATCCACCGCCTCGCAGCCCCAAAGATGAAGAGGGATGCTGGGAGGAGTGTGACCTGGAATAAGCGACAAAAAAAGGATGGGTTGGATCCAAAGTTATTTCTGTTTCTTTATTCAGAACATTTTCTCTCAGTGTGGTGTAGTGGTTAAGAGCGGTGGACTCTAATCTGGAGACCCTGGTTCGATTCCCCACTCCTCCACATGAGCGGTGGACTCAAATCTGGAGAACCAGGTTTGATTCCCCACTCCTCTGCATGAGCGGCGGACTCTAATCTGGGGAACCGGGTTTATTCCCCACTCCTCCACATGAGCAGCGGACTCTAATTTGGAGAACCAGGTTTGATTCCCCACTCCTCCACATGCAGCCTGCTGGGTGACCTTGGGTCAGTCACAGTTCTCTCCAAACTCCCATAGTCCCACCTACCTCACAGGGTGTCTGTTGTGGGGACACGAAGGGAAGGAGATTGTAAGATGGTTTGATTCTCCTTAAAAGGTAGAGAAAGTTGGCATATAAAAACCAGCTCTTCTTCTTCTATCCCCACGACAGAGAGGAGTGACAGGCCCAAGATCACCCAGTAAGATTTGTGGCAGAGTGGGGATTTGAATTTGGGCCTCCCAACATCCTAGTCTGACACTTTAACCACTACACCAAGCCCACTTCCTCCTGTTAAGGGAAGCATGGGTGAACTCTGTGGAGTCTTTGGATCCAACCCGATATTGCTTGCATGTTCCTAGGACTAAAGGTTGATAAACTGGAGAAAGACGGCCCCGTTTTAACACTTCTGCTTCTCTCGCAGGTTCTGGTCACTATCTATGCAGATTACATCGCTCCTTTGTTTGATAAATTCATTCCCCTCCCTGAAGGGGAGCTCAAGCAACAAATTGAGGCGATGGCAAAGAATATAGATTTTCCCCTGACCAAAGTTTACGTTGTGGAAGGTAAGAGGTGAAGTGGGCAGGTGTGGTTTGGCCAGTCCCAAACTCTGAGCCTGGCAGTGCTGAAATGTATGTATTTATTTCAAGAGTCCATCTGCCCCTCCCCCCAAGAGATATTCAGTGTGTCTCAAATTAAAAAAAAAAAATTTAAGGAATAATAAAATCTGTAAAATTGCAATGACAAATGGCAAGGGAAGCATGCATTATTATTGTTATAATTTATTGTGGTCCTTGGCCAGTATTACAAAGTTAAAACATCATTAAAACAACAATAGTTCAATACAACAACAGCAAAAATAGCTGCATGAACATTTGAGCTAGTCAAATGGGTTTAAAACACTGCATCAGCTGTAATATCGTTTCCCCATGTCTTACATATCCCTGGACAGAAATTGGCTACTTGTCTGGATACCTAGTGTTTCTAACAGATATTCCAGTTTAGCTGCATCAGATTAATCAAGAAGCCCAACTAACACTGGCTGGAGATATTTTCATCTGGCCTCCTTGTAATGTCAGAAGCATGTGCTCTGTAGTTTCCACCTCCCCATCAAGCCTAGTCATAATCTTTCGAGCATGCATTATGCGTCATGTGAAATTATGCGGTTGAGGATGAAGCCTTTCGTGGTTGACCATGAAGACTCTTTAAATCTGAGCACTGGAAGAATGCAGGAGGGGCAGGTTTGTATTGCAAGGTGTCTTTATTGTATTCTTCAAGCTGTCATGTTCCCAAAAGGCTGGGCCAAGAATCATGGATTGCCAGACTGATGTATATCTGGCTTTCCCTCGATCCTTCCTTCCTGCCCTACTCTCTAATTATTGTTTGTCTGTGCTTTTAAATATGTATTTCAGTTTTGGTTTTAATTGATTATAACGCCTGTTTTAACTCTTAGTCAAGTCGGTGGCCCCAAAAAGGCAGAAAGGCGGGGGTACCGAGTTTGTAAATAATTACATTGTGTGTGCTTGCCTCTCCTCCCTCTCGTGCTAGTAAAAGAGTTGGTAGATCCAGTCTGTTGGAAGAAATATGTCTCATGTGTGTGCGTGCTCTTGGAGGACTCAAACTTCAGACAACAAATAAGCTTTTCAGTGTTACATGTGGCATGTGTTTGAGGGAGATGGAATTTCCCTAGAAGGAAGATCACAGGATATCCTTATGGCGAACAATTAAGTAGATTCCCACTTGAATAAAGGGGGCCGCACCCTTGGGATTCTGGAATCTGGCAGCTTGCGTAGTAAGATCTGGCTCTTGTTCCCTTCTGCAGGTTCCAAACGGTCCTCCCACAGCAATGCTTATTTCTATGGCTTCTTTAAGAATAAGCGCATTGTGCTGTTTGATACACTTCTGGAGGATTATTCCGCCCTTAACAAAGAGCATCCCGAGGATCCTGGTTCAGAGTCCCAGGTGGCTGGAGGAAATGGTGAAGACGCAGAGACTCAGGCCAAAGCGAAAGTGAGCTTTGTCATTGGGGGACAGTGACACCTTGTATTTGGTTTTGATTTTGCCCCTTTAAACAGAATAAACAATTTTGAAAAGCAGCAAAACTTTTATTTAACAAGATTAGTGCTCGGCTTGTCCTATGGTGTTCTCTGGCAAGTGTGCGTGCCCTGTCTGAATTGGGGAGGGTTTAATACAGGGGTGTCAAACATAAGGCCCGTGGGCCAGATCTGGCCCCTCGAGAGCTCTTATCCGGCCAGCTGAGGCAGCCACCCCACTCCCCCCTACTGAGGATATGCTGTCTTCTCTTGCATTTTTTTATGTGAATGTTCAGCCAACATTCATCTTTCTCTAAATTCAGCGTCTTGGTTTATAGCAACATGATATTCATATTCTGATTTTTGTATGGATTTCATGTTTATACTGACATTTCACTCCTCTGAACCGGTGTTCTATTTTTTTTTCCTTTATAGACTTCAGCAATTGTATTTCACGTTGGCCTTGCCCGTGTAGTGACAACTGTTGCATAAATCTCTTTTGATTTAGAACAAGAAACAAGGCTGCAAAAATGAAGAAGTCTTGGCCGTGCTGGGACATGAGCTGGGGCACTGGAAGCTTGGCCACACCATCAAGAACATCGTCATCAGCCAGGTGAGGGGAAAGCACCGGGGATATCCCAGGTTTTCCCCCCTGTTTGTTCCTTTATTGCTCTCTTAGAAGTGTGGAGAGTTCTATGCCTTTCTGTGAATATGGTGCATCCAGATCTTCATATACGGTGATATCCCTGTAGCATAAAAGCAGTGGAAGGGAACTATTGCTTAGAGTGTGCTTCACCTCCTGAAGCTGCCTTACTCTGAATCAGACCATCAGTCCATTGAGGTCAGTATTGTCTCCTCAGCCTGGCAGCAGCTCTTTGGGGTCTCAGGCTGTTCTTTCCCATCACCTACTTCCTGGTCCTTTTAGCTGGAGGTGCTAGGGATTGAACCAGGGACCTTCTGCACACCGAGCAGATGCTCTGCCACTGAGCCACGGATCCTCCCGTCCGCCACTGCTGATGTTCAGTGCTAAGAGCGCATGCTTGGCATGAAGTAGATTCCTCCTCTGGTATCTCCAGTTAAAGGATCTCAGGTAGCTGGTGTTAGGAAGAACCATTCTCTGGTTGAAACCTTGAAGAGACGCTGCCAGTCATAGTGGACAACACTGAGGTTTCTGGACCAATGGTCTTATTCAGTATAAGGCAGCAGCATGTACTTCTGTTTTTGAAGGAGCCATGGTTTAGTGGTGGAGCCACAGGTTTAGCATGCAGAAGGTCCCAGGTTTAATCCCTAGCATAGCCAGTTAAAAAACTACAGATAGTAGGTGCTGGGAAAGACATTTCTCCTCCTAAGACCCTGCAGAGCTGTTGCCGATCAGAGTGGACAATACTGAGCTTGATGGACCAATGGGCCCATCTAGTATAAAGCATCTCTGTATGTTCATCCCAACTTTTTTGCAGAGGGTTTTGTGCTCTGTACATTGTTAGTGCCATCCTTCCTCTCTCTGTTCTGATGGAGTGCAGCTAGGGAACGGAGCAGCCCTTCCGTCCATTTCTGCGCAATGGATGCTACCCATCCTTAGGATAATTGTTCCCTAACTCTGTATTCATAGCCTTACTGCATTGTTCATTGGCTGTCCAATGCTGTCCAATGGCACCGTTTTATGTCCTGTAAACCACCTTGATCTTGGCGAGAAAGGGTAGATAAATAATAAAGTAAATAATTTAGGCAGCATCCAGCACTGGTCAACGGCACTCGATGAACTGTAGCCCAAGCTTCCATTAATGGCTTTGGAGAAACATCAGTATTGTGCAATGTGAGGCTTCAGTCTGTAGCTTCGTGCATGCTCCATCGAGTGTATGGAGTTTCCACTAAAGCAGACTTTTGGTTTCACAGTTGTGTCTGTGCACCTTCATTAAAAGTTAGTGAAGAAGGCCTTGAGCACCTGCTTGCTCTAGAATCCTGTGCTCAGAGTGCTGCTGAATTAGGGCATTTTTGCACCACTGAAAAAGAACAGGATTATTTATTTAATGCATTTATAACCCTGTCTTTCTACAGTAGCGTTCGAGGCGGCTAACAGATGTGTTTCTCTCCTTGCTCCCAGATGAACTCCTTCTTGTGTTTCTTCTTATTTGCTGTCCTTATTGGTCGAAAGGAGCTTTTTGCTGCGTTTGGATTCTACGATACCCAGCCAACCCTGATAGGCCTCTTGATCATCTTTCAGTTTATCTTCTCGCCTTATAACGAGGTAACGCAGCGCTCAGAATCACACGTAAAACTCTGTGTGACAATTTATGGGCTTGTTCCCCCACTCTGTCATTTTTTTATTTATGATTTCAGTTCCTCTTGCTACCTCCGTTAATGGGGAACATGGGTCTTTCACCGTCCATCTACCTGAACAGCACAACATATTGTTTTATTGTCCTTTTGCGTCCTACAACACTGACACAAGACTTTTTAATCAAAGAGACCCATATTACTTTAAAATATATTCATACCATATTCTAGTAGAATGCTAAATGGACTTTGGGGGTATATAAAGAGTATTCATCCACTCTGTTTGCCATTACATTTATGCTATACTAATTTTTTTTTGCCACCAAGTCACAGCTTGCTTATGGTGACCCCTTATGGGGTTTTCAAGGCAAGAGACTAACAGAGGTGGTTTGCCAGTGCCTTCCTCTGCACAGCAACCCTGGTATTCCTTGGTGGTCTCCCGTCCAAATACTGACCAGGTCCGACCTTCCTTAGCTTCCAAGATCGGGCTATCCGGGTCAGGGCAGTAATAAATTAGGCTGATTTAATGAAATCCCAGACTCTTTATTCTGTACGAAATTAAGAGTAATAATAAAATAACAAAAGGACTCTGAGATGGATTAAGGGGGGGGGGGAATTCCCATTCCTTTCTCTTACATTCTTTTCCAGAAGACTACTGTTAACTGAACCCCCCCCCCCAAATATCCAACTAATTGCCCCCTGCTGTGTTAGCCAATCAGCTTTCACCTCTGGAGTCTGCAGCCCTTTCCAGTGTTTTTCTACTGTGATCACTCTATAAAGGAAAGATGGGCGAAAACGCACGGTCGCTTTATCCTCCTTTAATCCCTGTTTTAGCCAGGATCGAACGCACATTAGGTGAAACGCATGTGTTAGATCCTGGCTGAAACAGGGATTAAAGGAGGATAAAGTAACCATGCGTTTTCGCCCGATAAATTAATAAGAACCTAATAAGTAACATTTTCAGCTATTCACAGAACCTCATCCTCCCACCAACAAAATACACCATACAAACCTTAATATGCTGGGCTCTCAGTTTAAACACCGACAGCTTATCCCTTGACTTGCATCATGCACTGCATTTTGCATTTGTTTATTTCTGTCCTGCCTTTCTCCCCAGTGGGGATCCAAAGCACCTCAGAACAATGTTCTGCCTCTGTTTTTTCACAACCACCACCCTGTGGCATAATTTAGGCTGAGTGAATGGGACCCTCCCAAGGTCACCTAGTGAGCTTCCGTGATAGAGTGGGAATTCGCACCTGGGTCTCTCTGGATCCTTAGTCCTACACTGTATCCACTAGGTCATGCTGGCTGTCAAATTCTGTGACCGTGGTTCCTAAGGATTAAACATTATAGTCCACTCAGCTATATATTTCAGCCTAGGCTGCCTCACACTGTGGCTGTGGGGATAAAGCAGAGGAGGGAAGAAATTTGTACTCATCCGCGAGCTCCGTCATCAACTGTGGAAGCGGTTTTATGGGGCCAGCGTGGTGTAGTGTTTTAAGAGCGGTAGTTTGGAGCGGTGAACTGTAATTTGGAGAACCGGGTTTGATTCTCCACTCCTCCACATGAAGCCAGCTGGGTGCCCTTGGGCTAATCACAGCTCTCTTAGAGTTCTCTCAGTCCCACCTACCTCACAGGGTGTCTGTTGTGTGGAAGGGAGAGGAAGGTGATTGTAAGCTGGTTTGATTCTTCCTTAAGTGGTAGAGAAAGTCAGAAAGCTGGTTTGATTCTTCCTTAAGTGGTAGAGAAAGCATATAAAAACCACCTCTTCTTCTTTGAAATGAATTCTGGGATTTCACATAAGTCCCCTTCTGTTTCCCCTGCAGGTCCTCTCCTTTTGTTTAACTGTGTTAAGTAGACGTTTTGAATTTCAAGCGGATGCCTTTGCCAAGGATCTCGGAAAGGCTAAAGATCTGTACTCTGCGCTGATCAAGCTGAACAAAGATAACTTGGGATTCCCTGTGTCAGACTGGCTGTTTTCTATGTGGCATTATTCTCACCCTCCACTGTTAGAAAGACTTCAAGCACTCAAGGAGTCCAAGCAAGACTGATTGAAATAAACAGATGGCTTAAAGGAGGAGCTTTTATCCCAAAATCAAATTCCTGGTTTTGTTTTTTAAACTATATATACATAAATACATCAATTGCGAACACACCATTCTGCGTAAGCAACATTGTGCTCTTCACCTGATTTGAAACAAGCTCCTGAAAAACTTGTATTCAATTAACTGAAATGAATTTTAAAGCGAAATAACCTTGTGGGGACTGAGTTGGGGGATGAATGTAATGCTGAAAAAATTCTCATTGTCACAGAGAACAGTTCTTAAGGAGGAAAGTAATTTGTTACAACCTGAAGTGTTGCTTGAATTTGTGGAAGCTTTGAATGTGACTCTTTGTACCTTACGCACTTTGTCTGGGTGTTCTGTATAGCAAACTTCGAGCTTTCCTACCTCATCCACGTGGGGTTCAGAACCTGGAAAACTCTCCCCTTTTTTGACTACTGGGATTCCAGCGTTTAAACCAGATGTCTGGATTGAGAGCGTGGGGCTTTCTCCCTAAGGTTCCAGTTCAAACCCACAATGACAATGAAAGGCTACTTTTTACGGATAATAAAGTCATCTCTGTCCGCTGTGGGGACCAGAGAATAAATTCCAGGAACCTTGTGTTTGAATATATTATGAGTATTGGGGGTGGGAGTTGGAACTTTGTCTGCAGGGATTTTGTCTGGGCAAAGTGGGCTTTGGGTGATAGTAACTGTAACAGAAGTGAGTGTCAATTGAGGACAGCCCACCTCCCCTCACAGGATGGCAGTCTTCTGGGCCTTAAATACGACGCTAAGCAGCTAGTTTGGCTTATAAAAGGAGCTGCTCTGCATTGTCTGTCTTCCTTTGCTCTCTAATGTTGTTGAATTTCTGCCTGTCAGGATACTATAAACCTGTCTAGCTCTTTCCCTGCTTGGGGGTATCCTCACCTGCTGAATTTCTAATTGTCACATAACTGAAAGTCCTGCCAGAAAACAAACAGCCATGCTGATAATCCTAAAGAATCCTAGAGTTGGAAGGGGCCATACAGGCCATCCAGTCCAACCCACTGCTCAATGCAGGATCAGCCTAAAGCATCCCTGACAAGTGTTTGTCCAGCCGCTTCTTGAAGACTGCCAGTGAAAGATGTAACATTTGAACAAGGCCAATTAACTGTGCGTGGACCACATGGTTGCATATCCTGCAGAGCAACAACTGGGGCTGTTGATTTCAGAATTATGGCTTAGCTAGTCCCTGTTTTTCTGACCCCCCCCCCCAATAGCTGTAAGAACTAGAAAGTGTAAATTAGATTTACTTCAACTGATCCCACCTCCCCCTGTAACAAAGGCTCATCCTATAATAGTATACTTGCTTTTCTGGGTGTAAGTCCCAGTGAGCATAATTGGACATACATGTGAGTAAACACTGCATAGGATTGTGTTTGTAAGCCAGCGTGGTGTAGTAGTTAAGAGCAGCAGACTCTAGTCTGGTGAACCGGGTTTGTTTCTCCACTCCTCCACATGAAGCCTGCTGGGTGACCTTGGACCAGTCACAGTTTTCTCCAAACTCTCAGCCCCACCTGCCTCACAAGGTGCCTGTTGTAGGGAGGGGAAGGGAGGGCAAGTATAAGGCATTTTGAGACTCCCTAGGGTAGAGAAAAGGGTATAAAAACCAACTCTTTTTCTTCTTGAAGCTTGCCTACTTTAGCATGAGAGCAGGCTTATGAGCAGGATTGCAATACAAGCCCTTTTACAGCACTTTAGCTTTCAGTGGGAGTGATTTACACCCAACCTTTTAGCTTTCTAGTAAAATCGCTAGACCGCAATAAAACAGCTAGGAGACACTTTGGAGACTAACAAACCACATCCCAGCATTAACTTTCAGGAGCATCAGAGGATGTGAGTGTGGGCGCAGAGGTTAGGAGTGCTGGACTCTAGAGAACCGGGTTTGATTCCACACTCCTCCACGAGCCGCAGACTCTAATCTAGTGAACTGGGTTTGTTTCCCCACTCCTATACATGAAGCCTGCTGGGTGACTTTGGGCTAGTCACACTTCTCTCTGAACTCTTTAGTATAAATTTTGTTAGGCCATAAGATGCCAGCCAGTTATTTTGCTACATCTTAACGACACTAGTCATCTGGAACAGCGGACTATGCCCCTTAGTTAGGGTTGCCAACCTCCAGGTACTAGTTGAAGATCTGCTATTACAACTGATCTTAAGCTGGTAGAGATCAGTTCGCCTGGAGAAAATGGCCGCTTTGGCAATTAGACTCCATGGCACTGAAGGCCCTCTCCTCCCCAAACCACGCCCTCCTCAGGTACTGCCCCAAAAATAACATTAAAAAAGCCATGCTGGATCAGACCAAAGTCCAGCAGTCTGTTCACACAGTGGCCAGCCAGGCGCCTCCAGGAAGCCCTCAAACAAGACCACTGCATTATCCTGCCTGTGTTCCACAGCACCTAATATAATAGGCATGCTCCTCTGAAACTGGAGACAATAGGTATTTCCCAACCCAGAGTTGGCAACCCTACCCTTAGTTTGGTTTGTTTTGGTGAGGAAGAGGTTGGAAGAGATAGTCTTTATTATTATCATGATCCTAAAATTACGGCTACCGTGGCAGAATTTCTTACAGGAGTTTTTAAAGAACAAGAAAAGTTTTATTAACCCGATTTGTAACTTATATGTATTGCCCTTTGGAGGTATATTGTTGTTTTATCTCTGTCTTTTGGTATGCCGATAAAGGTTAATGAAATGAAATGAAAAATTATTATTGAGGATTGGTTCTTGTAGGTTATCCGGGCTGTGTAACCGTGGTCTTGGAATTTTCTTTCCTGACGTTTCGCCAGCAGCTGTGGCAGGCATCTTCAGAGGAGTGACACTGAAGGACAGTGTCTCTCAGTGTCAAGTGTGTAGGAAGAGTCAGAGAGGGGTTGGGTTTGAGCTGAGTACTGTCCTGCAGACGTAATGTGCTAATCATTGTCCTGTAATCACTCTTCCAACACCCTTGACCCTGAGAGACACTGTCCTTCAGTGTGACTCCTCTGAAGATGCCTGCCACAGCTGCTGGCGAAACGTCAGGAAAGAAAATACCAAGACCACGGTTACACAGCCCGGATAACCTACGAGAACCAATGAACTCTGACCGTGAAAGCCTTCGACAATATATTATTGAGGATGATGACGACGACGACGACTTTGGTTGCTGCGCTACCAAAGGCGGCGGACAAAAAGCACAAGGTCCCTCCCTTCCCCCGCACAACCCACCCCCAACTACGGCGCGCCAGGAAGGTCAAAGGACTTCTTCGTAGGAGCTCCGCCTTCCTCGCCGAGAGCGAGAGGACACGATACGGTGGCCGAGAAGGAGGCGGGGCGTGCGCAGTAGCGCGGCCTCTGAGCGGCGGGGGGTGGAGCGTTCGGCGGCCTCGCGCGCCGGGCTGCCTTTGTCCGCCCGACTGACTCCTGAGGCGGCGGCGGCTGCTGCTCTGAGGTGATGCTGGCCGCGGGGAAGAAGGCCGCGGTGGAGGCCCCGGTCGTCGTTGGCGGCGGCGGCGCAGGGGACGGCGGCGGCGAGGGCCCGGTCCCGCAACCCCCACCCCCTCCTCCCCCGCCGCCGCCGCCCCCGCCGCCCCCCCTCTCCGGCTCCTTGGCCTCCTCGGAGGGCGGCGCGGCGGCCGCCTCGGAACGGACGCCCCGCAAGAAGGAGCCGCCGCGCGCCTCGCCCCCGGGGGGCCTCTCCGACCCGCCGCCCAGCGGGCCCGCCGTGGGCTCCGAGACCACCGGCATCGCCGAGACCCCCGAAGGCCGCCGGACCAGCCGCCGCAAGAGGGCCAAGGTGGGTGCGGCCTTCTCCCCGGGCCGGGGGAGGGCGCCTGAGGTGCGCTCCGGGGATGGGGGAGGGGCGGCGGCGACCGTTGCTCCCCTTTCAGGCAGCTAAGGGTCGTAAAAGGCCGTTGCCATCAGTGCCCCGGCGAGGGGGAAGAGAGAAAAGGGCAACACGGGCTGAGGGAAGCATGCTGAGCTCCCGAATGGTGCCGTTTTGGAGGCGCCGTAGCATCACCGACAGCAACAACCGAAAACCCGCTAACTTAATTTAGAAAATTCACAGCGGGTAGCCGTGTTAGTCTGTCTGCAGCAGTAGAAAAAAGCCAAGAGTCCAGTAGCACCTTAAAGACTAAAGTGAGCTGTGGCTCACGAAAGCTCATCCCCTGCCAGAAAATATCTTTGTTAGTCTTTAAGGTGCTACTGGACTCTTGCCCTTTTCTGCGACTGCAGACAGACTAACACGGCTACCCGCTGTGCATTATCTTCATGGAAGGCACCACATTTAGCCGTACTGAATGGAAATCCATCAACCTTGTGAAGAAACTTGCACAGGTACAGACAGACATCATTTTTACTAATGCTTGTCTGAATTCACTGTCTTCTACTTAAAGACAGATGGATTCACCTTCTAGCTGTATCTGAAGAAGCGAGCTGTGGCTCGCGAAAGCCTGCCAGAAAATATTTTTGTTAGTCTTTAAGGTGCTACTGGACTCTTGCCCTTTTCTACTGGAAAATATTTTTGTTAGTCTTTAAGGTGCTACTGGACTCTGGCTCTTTTCTACTAGAAAATATTTTTGTTAGTCTTTAAGGTGCTATTGGACTCTTGCCCTTTTCTGCGACTGCAGACAGACTAACACGGCTACCCGCTGTGCATTATCTTCATGGAAGGCACCACATTTAGCCGTACTGAATGGAAATCCATCAACCTTGTGAAGAAACTTGCACAGGTACAGACAGACATCATTTTTACTAATGCTTGTCTGAATTCACTGTCTTCTACTTAAAGACAGATGGATTCACCTTCTAGCTGTATCTGAAGAAGCGAGCTGTGGCTCACGAAAGCTCATACCCTGCCAGAAAATATTTTTGTTAGTCTTTAAGGTGCTACTGGACTCTTGCCCTTTTCTACTAGAAAATATTTTTGTTAGTCTTTAAGGTGCTACTGGACTCTGGCTCTTTTCTACTAGAAAATATTTTTGTTAGTCTTTAAGGTGCTACTGGACTCTGGCTCTTTTCTACTAGAAAATATTTTTGTTAGTCTTTAAGGTGCTACTGGACTCTGGCCCTTTTCTACTAGAAAATATTTTTTAGTCTTTAAGGTGCTACTAGACTCTGGCCCTTTCTACTAGAAAATATTTTTTAGTCTTTAAGGTGCTACTAGACTCTGGCTCTTTTCTACTATAAAATATTTTTGTTAGTCTTTAAGGTGCTCCTGGACTCTGGCCCTTTTCTACTAGAAAATATTTTTTAGTCTTTAAGGTGCTACTAGACTCTGGCCCTTTCTACTAGAAAATATTTTTGTTAGTCTTTAAGGTGCTACTGGACTCTGGCCCTTTTCTACTAGAAAATATTTTTGTTAGTCTTTAAGGTGCTACTGGACTCTGGCCCTTTTCTACTAGAAAATATTTTTTAGTCTTTAAGGTGCTACTGGACTCTGGCCCTTTTCTACTAGAAAATATTGTTTAGTCTTTAAGGTGCTACTGGACTCTGGCTCTTTTCTACTAGAAAATATTTTTGTTAGTCTTTAAGGTGCTACTGGACTCTGGCCCTTTTCTACTAGAAAATATTTTTGTTAGTCTTTAAGGTGCTACTGGACTCTGGCTCTTTTCTACTAGAAAATATTTTTGTTAGTCTTTAAGGTGCTACTGGACTCTGGCCCTTTTCTACTAGAAAATATTTTTATTAGTCTTTAAGGTGCTACTGGACTCTGGCCCTTTTCTACTAGAAAATATTTTTGTTAGTCTTTAAGGTGCTACTGGACTCTGGCCCTTTTCTACTAGAAAATATTTTTGTTAGTCTTTAAGGTGCTACTGGACTCTTGCTCTTAATTTAGAAAAAGACGAAGAGTTGGTTTTTATAGGGCGGCTTTCTCTACCGTTTAAGGGAGGCGCAAACCGGTTTGCAATCACCTTCCCCACAACCGACACCCTGTGAGGTAGGTGGGGCTGAGAGAGCTGTGCCTAGCCCAAGGTCACCCAGCTGGCTCAGAATCATAGAGTTGGAAGGGATCACCAGGGTCATCTAGTCCAACCCCCCTGCACAATGCAGGAAATTCACAACTTGCCTCCCCCCCCACACCCCTAGTGACCAGAAGATGAATGAATGAATGAAAACCTTTAATGGCATAAGTAATATTACAATGGTTACAGAAGGTACATAAAATATGCAGTCATTAAGATAAAAACATAGGCCAGTAAATTCCAAAAACAGAAATTACAAACTTTGGGCTTTTTGAACTTTCATCACATCCACTAGAAAATTGGCAACATCTACAGTAACCTCCGGATCGGAATCATTTAATAAAAATTGACGTTTTGCTTTTGTAGATAGGTGATATTTGGAAAGAAGCCAATTTTTTAACCAGTTCCCACGGGGTGTTTCATAAAGAGGGCAGACCAACAGGATATGATCAATTGAGTCCAGGGAATAGGTATCCCAGGGACAAGTCCTTTCCTGGATTGGTATTTGCTGATACCTTCCATATAGAAGATGGCCATCTAACCTCTTCTTTAAAAAACTTCAGGGAGGGAGAGGGGAATCAAACCCAGTTCACCAGATTAGCCTCCGCCGGTTCATGTGGAGGAGTGGGGAATCGAACCCGGTTTTCCAGATCAGAGTCCACCGCTTTTAACCACCACACCATAATTATTTGCATTTACAGGCCCCTCATAATTGAGACCAGAAAACATACCTCAATGTTCTGTGAGTGTTATATGATGTCTGTAAATTTAAGGACACTGTTTTATGTTTTACATGTTTGTATTTTCTTTTAATCTCATAAAAATAAACAAGAAAGGGGTGGGTAGAAAATTGACACAATAGAACCTTTCCCCATCCTGCTATGTTAGTTTTCTGTTTGTGGAAAATGTTATCTGCTTCCCTGTGTATAAAAAAAACCCATGCAAGTTTTACAAGTAGAAAACTAGTAAGGAGCTTTAAGTTTTGCCTTTACTAATGTTCTACTTGAGTTTAGTTGCTTTTTGCATGCAGGAAGTATTGAAAATTCTCAGCAAGTAGAAAGGTAACAGCAGGGGGAGAGGCTGTAGTCCAGCTTTCTTCTGTATTAGTTGGTTTCCTTGCAGGATTTTTTCCCCCTTTGGAGGGGGGCTGTAGTCTGGTTTATGGTAATACCATTTTCTTCTTTTGCACGTTTAAATCAGTCTTGATCCTTGGGAGGCTTCATACAATTGCAACGAGATGGGGAGGAGTTTGAGAATCGCTGGATCTTCTATGTCAAGAGTAAGAAGGGAGTGAATCTAATGTATTGCTTATTGTTTGCCTCTTAGTGCTGCATGACATGTGGCTTTCTCGCAGGTTGAGCAGCTGATCCTGCGTATGGAAGAGTCCCAAGGCATCTTAAAGCTTTTCTTAACTTTACATTAGATTTGAAGCTAAATTTCCGTACTACAAACCAACTGTTCTGGCTGCAGCAGCCTTAACATAGCTGTCCCTCTAGTAGTTGATCCTTCATGTGTTTACTTAGAAGTCATCTTTACTTCATTGAGACTTACTCCCAAATTAGCATGCGTAGGGTTATAGCCCTAGATTACCTTAGTCAGAAGCTGCTGAACCTCATGTCTGACAATCAATGCAAATAAATGATACTACAGGACTATTTCTCACAATTTGCTTTTCCGACATCCTTTGTTAATAGGAGAAAGCATTGAAATTTTTGTGCAGTCTGTCACATGTTGTGACTGAATGTGTCTATTTTATAGCACTTATATGCACAGGGGAATTGTTGGCTACAGTTTCACTGATCGTATACATTCAGTGAAATGTGCACGCAGTCATGTGATTTACGCTTAGGTCTTTACACAAGGAATGTGCTTTGCATGTAGAGCAAGTGTCAAATCAAGTATTTCACAAGAGCAAGTATTGTGAAACAGCCCTTAACGCAGTTAGCATGTGGCCTGCCCTAGTTCTGGGTGAACCACAACAGAAAGTACTTTTTTTAAATGAAGCTTTGCAGTTGGATCTGCCATAATACTTAACATATCCAACAATTCTGTAATAAACTATTTTCAGTGAATTGGTTTGTACTCTAGCCGCAGAGCTGCTTTATTTGTGGGAGGCTTTAAAATGTGATGAGCCATGTGCCTTGTTTGTGGTCAGCAGCAGATGTCTAGGAGTAGGGGCTGGATTTATGTGGCTCAGTGCAGTTTCCCATCAATTCTGGAATCCCATGCCTTTATTGGATATAAACGTGGTGCGCTGCTGTGTACGCAACTTCAGTGTCAGTATGCATGTTTTTGGTGTCTGTAGGGTACTGTGGGCCTTTTTCTTGGGGAGGAATGTAGGAGAACTCCCCTGAGCCTGACTAAAATTAAAAAATATATTAATGTATACAAATAGTATGTGATTAAACATGTCTGTGTAGGAAGTTAATGTGCCTCTTGCCTGTAGGTTGTCGTGGGGTAAAATTTTTTTCATGTGCTTGTGTTAGGAATTGGTAAAAGGCCACAAACATGCTTTCCACTTGAATGCATAATGGCAAATCACCCAGGTTGTCAGCAGGCTTAAAAGGCACTTAGGATGGCACTGTTAATATCCCAGCATTGACCACCCGCCCGAACAGTAGTCAGTATAATGTAAAATTTCAGGCGCTTGTGGTACATGGTCCATCTTCTCCTAGTTCATATCTGTCCAGGAATTTGCTGGATTCCTATTTGGCCTCTAGATTTTAGTAGCTTTTCCAATTATAAAAGTTTGGGACTGTGTGCATTCATGACAACTGTGGTGGTTGTCTCCTGTACCTCTGGACTGGACTGCGCAGAGAAACAATTGCTGTTGGCAATTAATCAGGTTCCTGCCCTCCCTCTTCTATCAAGACTGAAGATGGAAGTCTTTGACTTGCTCAAATTAGTTGTGATGCTAAATGCAGGCACCTTGATTGTCTGAGACTGATCTCTTGACCAGTAGCTGGGAATGCAGAATCTTCGCTTTCTAGAATCAGTACTTAAACCAGGCACATAGTAGCTAGTTAGTTGTCTGTGATTCCTGTGGGGAATTACCCTCCAGAAATAATTATGGCAAGGCAATAATTTTCTGTGTCTCCTATTGGGCAATTTGGGAAAGACCATGCTGGGTTTTGTTCTGAATTGCTCCCCATCGGCATCTTAGTACAGATGGTGATTCTTCATAGTACACTGGTACTGCCTTGCCGTGTTTTCAGTAATGGTAATCAAATATTTCAGTATTAGAAAAGAACCCAGTATGATTTTTTTAACCAGTTGTATTTCTTCCCTATGAAATAAAACATGACATAATTTTGCTGTGCTTTTAAATGAGTCACTTTTAGATGTGGTGCTGGCAGTTTTAATGTTTAGATACAGAGATCAGATTTTATTTGATAATCAAAAGCATTTGCTTTACATCAAGACTAACAACCTGTGACATCCCATGTGACTTACTTTGGTGAAGTCCTCTTCCTTCTGTTAATCAGCTTACGGTGACTCCAATTCTCCCTTGAAAACCACATTTAAATTTTGATGGTGATGCTTTGTCAGCGTTCACCTTTGATTGTCATCAGACTGTTAAATAAGGAGAGCCTTGCTGGATCAGAGCAGTGGTCCATGTAGTCCAGCATCCTGTCTCACAAGATGGCCGATCAGTTTCTCCGGAGGGCCAACAGCAGGGCATAAGGTCCAAGGCCTTCCCCTGAAGTTGTCTCCTGGCACTGGTATTCAGAGGTTTATTGCCTCTAAATGTGTGGGATCCCTTTAGTCATTGTGGCTGGTAGCCACTGATAGACCTATCCTGCATATCCTGTTTATAGGTGGAGTACAGGGAAATGGATGAGAGCCTTGCTAACCTCTCTGAAGATGAGTATTATTCTGAAGAAGAAAGGAACGCTAAAGCAGAGAAAGAGAAAAAGCTTCCTCCTCCCCCTCCACCACCACCACCTGAAGAAGAGAATGAAAGTGAACCAGAAGAGCCATCTGGTGAGTAGAAGGCACCCAGCCAGCAGAATAGCAGTTCTGCCTCAAAGTGTGCATGCTCTTTTGAAGACAGTAGGATGACACCCCCTCTCCCCAGTATGGAATAATTTGTGTGATGGGCCACATGTGCAGTACGTTGATGTGAGCCGGGAAAATGCCTGTTGTATAAGACATTTGGTCAACCGTCTTTTATTTTGATTGCACAGACTCCATTATTAGTTATCCCAATCTTAAGGTTATATCTGCTTTGCAAGCATTTCAGTCTTCATCCTGTCTGTGTTTTATTTGAGAAGAAGCTTGGGGAGCAGGTAATGAAATTCTCTGCCTTTGCTATTCTGCACATAGTTGCTCTTATTTTTATTTATTTGTTCATTTATTGGTACTCTGGACTCCTTCATCCCCCCAATATACCACCTATTTAGTGACAGATTTAGAATCCATAGGTCTTATACATAAATTAGATGCATCTTGTATGCCTCTGCTCTTGTTTTTTAAAAAAATAAGTGAAGCCCTTTTTGTATAGACTAGTTCTAGCATTTTTCTCCAGTTACTGTCAAAATTCAGGAGAATGTGTGTTCTCAGCCCCTTAAGAGACTGTTTTCTGCTTGTCAGAAATTAATGGTTATGAGTTGCAGTCAGCAAGTTACTTGCAGGTAATGAAAGCTTGTTTTGGCTTCCTTTTTTTTTTCTTCAAGCCTCAGCCTTGGCAGCAGTGTGACAAGACAGTTTTACCAGTAAAACTAATTGAGATGATAGCCAGAGGCAGTCAACATAGCCCTGCCTGCTATTTTGACAAAATTGCATCAATTCTGCATGTCACGGTGCCCTTGCAACTTGGACAAGGGTTTGCAAGACTATATAGCCTTAGCACAAATTAGTATCTAGGTCCTAATGTTTGAAAGGTGGAGGAAAAGGTGCCCGTTTGGTTTAAGGCAAAGCGTTTAAACATAGTTGACTGGTGTAGTTGGACTTCATACCTAAAAGATCCAGACCGTTATTTTCTATGTTCCATACCAATATTATGCGCTGAGAAAACACAATTGTATGACATCAATTCATTTATGAAGTCTTACTACTACTTCATGTTTTATCTCACCTCCATGCTTAATCACTAACTAAAATTGCTATTCTTTTGGGGAGGATGTGGCAGTAAGATGCCTGCCTGATGCAAAAATGTTGAGTGTTGACTTACCAATAAATGATCTCTGCCATGAATTCCTAATATTTTACCAGTGTTAGTAAGAGCTTAATTTCCCTACGCTAAGAGGAGGTAGATAGCTAACAGTAACATACTCTTCACCACCTGATTTCTTAACTAGCTGTTCAGTATTTATTTATTTTATATGCTATTTATATTATTTTTCACTGAATCCCAAGGCAGAATACCTAATGCAACTCAGGACAATCAATAGGATAAGGAGACATCTAATAAACAATGTAATAGGACTAGGATTGCAGAAATTTGAAACAAGGCATAAGTATTAAATATGACATGTTAAACAATGCAAGAAATGTTATTGTATTACATCATGCATTCTGTAAGGGGGTGGATACATGCTTGCTTGCCTCTCACTGGCAGTGAAAGTTGATTTGCACAAAGTAGTGATAGGGGAGAGGATGGGAATCCAAGATGTTCTGATGTAGATACATCTCTTCTATTGTACCTTCTGTATGTGTCAGCCTTCAGAAGGTAGGGGTATTTGTAAGATATGAGTTCATCAAAGAATTACATAGGAAACAACACCTGCACTGCTAGCTAACCTGTATATTGCATAACGCTTAGCAGAACCCCGTGGCGCAGAGTGGTAAGCTGCAGTACTGCAGTCCAAGCTCTGCTCACGACCTGAGTTCGATCCCAACGGAAGTTGGTTTCAGGTAGCCGGCTTAAGGTCAACTCAGCCTTCCATCCTTCCGAGGTCGGTAAAATGAGTACCCAGCTTGCTGGGGGTAAAAGGAAGATGACTGGGGAAGGCGCTGGAAACTACCCCATAAACAAAGTCTGCCTAGCAAACGTCGGGATGTGACATCACCCCATGGGTCAGGAATGACCCGGTGCTTGCACAGGGGACCTTTACCTTTTAACAGCTGAACATTCTAGTGGGAAGATCAGGTAGTACATAAGTGTGGCATTTATGCTAGTTGCACTGACAGTTTACAATTATGTAAACTTCATTTTAGGGTTGAAAAGGTGGCGAGGTTGGCATATTAGTAATTGGATGTTCTGTTGCAACTGTACTGCAGTATTTCTACAGGTTATAAGTAGGAAACTCTCTTTATTAATACCAAGATAAAATGTTCCATTTTAAATACTAACGTGTCACTTTTGTCTAGATTGGGAGAGACTAATCTCCAACAGTTGGGAACTTTTTCATAATCTTTCTGCTGTCAGAGCTCATCTATCAACATAAACGTATTCACTCCTTAGACTTACTGGAACATGTGTTTGTTCCCGTCTTTTAGGGTTCAGATAGGCCAGTTGTTTCTTCAATTGTTTGGCTGTGCCTCCTTAGTCCATTTTAGACATGCTTCAGCTTTTAGCACTAGATGCTGCTTGCCAAGTTCCCTGCCTATGATCTTCTGTGAATTTATATTTATAATATTCTGCATCCTCGCACAATAGATGATCGGTCACTTACCAGCCGGAAATGGTAGTCCCTTCACCTGCACTGCTTTTTTATAGTGCAGAGGGGATTTAATTTTGGCTGCGTTGTCATGGATGACAGGACAGTAAGATATTGAAAGCACTGGCTGCCTCAGCATTCTGCTGCTACAAGAAAGTCAAGAATTAGGTGAGTCAAATATGTATGTGGAACATAAATCCGCTTTATTAAGAAAAGTGTGTAAAATTCTGAATAAAACCTTTGTATTCTCCCAACTGTGTTCCTGTGATTTTTTTTTAATGTGTCTAAAATAACTTCAGATTCAGTTCAGAGCAATTAAATAATTTACCCTATTTATTTTTAGGCCCATAAGTATTTTGTGTACACAGGAACAGTGGATTAAAGAGAGATTACTAACTTTTGTTTTGTCAGAAAGGAGTTTCAGGCTTTAGCTACAGTTAGAGCATATGTGATAATACAAACCTTGCAGGAGCAAATGGATATGTAAATGGCCACTCTGTTTGATGCATCCTGAAGTTAGAGTAATACTTTCTGCACTCAACCAGCTGGGGTTTTGGATTTCGTAGTACAAACGGATTCTGATTTGAAGGTGAAGAGCCAGAGTAGTGTAGTGGTTACAGTACTGGTCTAGGAATTAAGAGAGACTTGGGGTTAGTGCTGTGAGACGAATTGGGGTCCAGTGTAGCTGCGGTGCCAGATTTCTTCAAAAGATGACTTGCAAATCCATGATTTTCATGTTCCTCTCCCTCCCTCCATAGAGCAGTTTTCCCTTACCCATCTTTTCTTAGCATTAGCTATAGTTTTGTATTACATATGTACACAACACACGCCAAAATGCTATTCTTTCTCAAGCTGGAGATTGAAAAGAAGGCATTGAAGCAAGTTTGCAAGCTTATACCTGTGAACCTGGTTTGCATGTAAGGTGAAACTCTGATGAACGTGGTAGGGTGGCAGTACAGGGACAGGCTAGCTCCCAGTTTGCAGACCCCAGCTTTCAGGAAGCCAGCTCTATGGCTACACTGGACTTGGATTGTTGTGGGTTAGTCTTTCATTAGTTTAACCCACTTCTCAATGTTATTAGGAGGATAAAATGCGGGGGGGGGGATGACAAATGTGCTAAACATGAACTATAATTGCCCCTTGGGTACAGCAACTGCTGGCAGATTTTCTCCTCTGACATGTCTTAGTTTATATGGTAAGTTAAGCAATAAAAAAACCTCTTAAGGCTTGATAGATACACATATTGATAATAGATTATGTTTTGAGGCACTGACTTGCTCTTTTGCAGCGAATTTATAGTTTTATACTTTCCTCAGAAATTTATTTTATGTGGGAGCATCAGAGATGGGTTTAAGTTAAAGTTTTAGGTGGCAGTGGTACCAAAGGTATGGCAGTGTCAATATGGTGTGTGCAATCTACTGGTTCACATTTCCACAGCAGAAAGGAAGAACTTTCCACACGCTTTATCTCCTATGATCTGTTTTTTTATTTCTTGTCAGTAGCGGTCTACTGTTTTAGCTGAGGAATTTTCAGTAATCATGCTGGGTTGGGAGCAGAGTACCTCCACATTTTCTCCCATCTTCTGTGCTTGTACCCTTGCATTCATCCTTCTGTGCATCCCACTGTATGCTTCTCTTGCCTGTACTGCCTCCATCGTGGTATCTCATAGCATGTGCATGTGGAGCTTCTCTTCCTGTCCTTAAAAAAAAAAAAAAAGGCAAAATGAAAAGTCAGGTGGTGGCCTAATAGCCATACTGTGCAACGTCTCTTCCGGAAAATCCAAACGCCCAAAGGCACACTGATATGTCCCTTCTAGATTCTCCTCTGCTGATTAGAAAGCAGACAGAAGCATGATTGAAATAGGTGGCAATTGGGATGGCCTTAGTAGTATCACTGAACACTGGCTTGGCTAGTAGATGTCCCTGGACTACTGTTTGCTAACCACGTAAAGGTTAAAGATCAGTTGTTCAAAGTGCATTTTTTTCCATATGGAAAAGAAAAGGTTGCTATCACAGTGGTTAGATCAGGGGTGTCAAACTCAATTGTTATGAGGGCCGGATATGACATAAATGTCACTGGGCCAGGCCATGCCTTGCCAGCCCAGATTGAGAGAGTGTGTGTGGCGGGGGTGGCTGCCTCGGCTGGCGCGCAGGCCGGATAAGAGCTCTCAAGGGGCCAGATCCGGCCCTTGGGCCTTATGTTTGACACCCCTGGGTTAGATAGTAAATACTTAGTTATTCTACCAGAGTATCCCTATTGCCCTTCACTTCAGCAAAACTTACAACCCTATAGTGTATTTCGCTGTTCATAATGGTTTGTTAGTGGATGTTGTCAAGGGTGCTGGCCTAGAAGGTCCCTCTATGCTTAGGGGCTCTGTAGGCTGCAATGGTTTGCAGTGTTGGGGCTTCCCATATCATACTGTTTTGAAGGAGCCTTGATTGATGAAGGCGTAAACTACAGGAGAGTAGTTGAAGGAAATTAGTGTATTCTTAACCCTTTTCCGTTTGGAAGTAGCATGTAGTCAGAAGAAGCAGAGCGCATCTTCTTAGTTGCTCTACATGGTTGGTTTTCTGCAGAAAGGTTGTGTGTGTTAAGTGCTATAAAGTTGCTTCCGACTCGTGGCAACCCACAGAAAGGTTAGCTGCTTGAAAGTTGTAGTGCTTTATGTTATAAAAGCTTTATGTGCTGAGTTGTTCCTTCTTCACGCTTGCATCTCTGGATATGTTAGAAGCTCAGCATACTAGTGATACATGGGTGAATACTCGCACATTCAACAGATAGTTATTTTGGCATTGAGTTGCTGGAAGGTGCACCCAGCTTCAGCGACCCCTGAGCATTATAAACACAAATAGATTTCCTGGTTTTGTGGTAGAGAAGGAAGAGAGTATCAGGCTTCCCCTTCAGAATAATTCATGATTGTGACAAAGGCCTTGCCAAGACCATCAGATCCTTGGTGTTTAAAACCCTTGGTTAGACTACCTAAGTACATACTCTTCCTATTGGTACCAGGAAGTGTACCCTTCATTTTGCTCTAATCTGTTGTTAAATTGATTTATAAGTATTTACCAACCAAGTGCAATACTGTGTGTATCTATTTTTTCCCCATTAACAGTCTGACAAAGGGTTCCAACAGCAAGGATGAAGCATTAGAAGACTGCAAAGTGTGGCGCCCTTGACACAGATTCCACACAATGGAATTCAGACTGTGGTTTTTCCCCCCCCCCTCTAGTTGGTGAACTACTAAACCCCAATCGCCAACTATTGGGCCTTGATGTCTCCAAAAATGACTTTAACTTATGGAGTAAGGTCCCTGAGATCTCCTCTTTCCTTCCACAGGGCAAGCAGGAGGACTTCAAGACGACAGTTCTGGAGGGTATGGAGACTGCCAAGCATCAGGTGAGGGTGGTATTTGATGCTTGCCACTTAGCAAGAGCCCCCAAATCAGGGATAGATGCTTGCAAGTGGGTGTGGGTGGCCAGGCCTTACTTAGCATGAGGGGCAGAAGCAGTGTATGGAGGGAGGGATAACTTGGCGATGCAGCTAGAGATCATGAGATTAAAAACTACCTGGAAGTACTTGAGGCAGGTTTCCCAGCCCTCTGCTCTTCCCTGTGCTTGGTGTCAGCTTTGAGAAATTGAAAAGGCAGTTAGCTTCCCTCCCATCAGAGCCACAGGGTCTTTTCCATTGCCCAGGTGTGACATCAAAGGGTTTCTAGACAGTTGCTCTGTGTTTTGATAGAATTAGTTGCAAATAATTCCCCCCTCCCCCCGCCCGAGGCGTATCCTGCAGTTTCAGTCTGGCTCCTTTTTGACAGCCTAATTTAAGATTTTGGTCATAACGGTCAGACAGTCCCATCCAGGGTTGACACTTAATCCAGTTTAGTTTTGTACCTGAGGGGCTGTAATTGCCAAGAGCCCTTCTGATGCTTGAGGCCATACCTGATCAGGTGTGGGGCCTGGCAGTAGAGCCTAGTTAGGTTTGGTTACCAGTGCTAATAATTAAGACTTCCAAATACTGTAGACTTGGGAGGATGCAGGGTTTTTCCCCATGTTTCGTTTTGAACATATCTGCAAACTGATGTATGTTGTATCATATGTTCAGTTTCTGGAAGGTGGGCTTCACTTGTTTGGGTGAGTAGTGGATTGGGTGCAATTAAGGGATCGAACAAGTAGAAAGTTAAAGGCTTGTCCTGAAACCTCCTAGGAAGTTTAGACATATCAGTACCCAGAAAACGTGTCTTTAAAAATGTGTTGTGCAGAGAGGAGATACTTGAAGGACGTGTAATAACAACGTTTGGAACTGGGCGGGGAGAACTTTCCTTTGCTATAATTCTGATGTGAGGCTGAAGAGACAGACTACCAAGCATCATTTTGTCCCAGTTGTTGCAGTAGAATTGGGTCTCTGTCGTTGCTGTGTCAGCTTCCTCTTTCTCAAGCCTTGAGCCTTTCCCACAAGGGACCCAGCTTTGTTTTGAACCCAGGAGGCCTTGCTTCCTCTCTTTCCATGCGATCTGCTTTCCCCCATGGTTGAGGATAAGCTTGGCTACCATTCTGTATGTGTTCAGGCACCTGTCTTGACTTAGTGGGGCTTGCTGTGATTTGAGAGCTGCAATTCTAAAAAAACATTTGAAAGCTGTTGTAGGCTGTTACCACACTTGTATTCCCAGCGATGTATTAAGAGTTTGAAAATGTTGTAAAAAATACTGTTTGGCCCCTTTAGCTGTGAAGACGTCTTCCAACCATTTATAAGCCGTGGTATCCAAAAACCCTTTTAAAGCGATGTTTTTTACAACGCTTCCAAACTCTTGATACATCACTCGGAATACCTACTGCGGTAACAGCCGTAGTTTAACCCTGTCTCAGGATATGTTTAGTTCCACTGTAGGGTTTCAGTAGGATTTGCATGCTTGGTTGCAATGTAAAAAGCCTTTCTTTTCATTCTTGCATATAAAAATATGGGTTTTGTGTTACTGAATATACTCTACACCTATTCACTGAATTTTTTTACTTCAGTTCCACCATCTACAATGATTTCATGAACAATGAAAGATTTTTAGGTTTAGTGGCTAACCTAAAAACTTAAAGGTTACCTTGGAGAGCTTTACTTTGGGTGGAAAGGCAGCTTTAAAACGTTTCAAATAAAAGTATGATTCATGTTTTATGTTCTATTCATGTCTGAGTGACTGATAATAATGACCTTTGGCCACATACAATCAATGCTACTACTAAAAATATATTTATAATGTGTTGTTACTCAGGGTTGTGTGTACCATGCACAGGAAAAATACCAAACATTGTGCAAAGAAGCTGGATATTATTCCAATGCATATGTTAGCATCTGTGCTTATTTGGCATGATTCTATTTCTGCCATTCAGTTTGAAGCTTGTCTGTGCTTGCTAGAAGAAGTAAAAGATTTTTAGATACTCAGTTCTGTACCAGAGGCCATATTTTAGAGTTTGCTTTATGCAATCCTGAATGCACAAGCATTCACCTCCCTTACTTGTAGTTTTATGCATTGCGTCACACACTTTTCATGAAAATAAAGTTGTAAATTGCATAACACACAGCTGAATACGATGTTTCGCATAATCACGAGTGCAAAACCTGTGGACCTCTGAACAAGTATGGAAGTATAATATCAGAAGAAGGCACACATGTTTTAAGGCACCCCCACAGTCTTTCGTATCTGAATCTCTTCTCTGAGATGGATCTATGTATTAGAATTTACTGCTTTCCTTGGAAAGTGCAGCGAGAGAAGATGATGTCCATGTTAGAGCCCAATCTTAGTCAAAAGTAAGTCCTGCTGAATTTAGTGGGCATTTCTCACGAGTAAGTTTGCATTTGTAAGTTACTTTGTGGTTCCTGTGGTTCTGCTCAACCTCAGATTCTTTTACTTCTAGAGTGCAGATGAGGACTGCATATTTGAATGTTCCTTCACATGAGAGAGAGCCCTTCTGAGGATAAAAAAATAAGCATATCAGGGAAAGAGGGAGCTTCTCCCTGCCATATTAGTTTCCCATGGTCAGAGGGTTTCTGATATGCATGAGGTTTCAAATGTAATCTTCTTTGCCTCTGTTAAGTGGCACATTCCTGCAAAGGATGTACGTGAAGGATTCGTAAAAACCCTCAGCGCTGAAGTCCTAAGTGTAGGCCCTCTTTATTTAGTCATGAATATATGTTTACATTTCTGAAATCCACCTGGGGTTCAGGCAGCAAGGTGCTTTCATCTGGAACTTACAAATGACATTCTGGATGGAAAGTCTAAATTTTTATGTCGTACATGAGCTCATCAGATCATATCTTCCTAGAAATCTTTGGTGTCCTGTATGGATACTTAATCTTGGTTAGACTGGAGCCCATTAAGTAATCTGGAAGCATCTAGCTCTGTGGCACTGCAATGGCAGGTGTGGACCGGAATCGAAGGGAGACCATTGGCCAGGCTGTGGTCATGGATAAAATCTACTTTTTAAACCTTGTTTAGACTTGGGAAGGTAGAAGCTTGCAAGCATGCTTTTTATATTGTACTGCAGGATCCCAAAGGTTTTAGGCATTCTTGTAACAACCCAGTTAGAATTTCTTTACCCTGGGACAATACGTTAAGTGAAGGCAATCTAGATTATATTATAATCCGTGAGTATAATTTAATTTAAAATGCCTCCTTTGTATTTGCAGCAGACTTTCAAAAGTTTTTGTAGGGAAATGTTTCCCCCCGACACTGGAGATCCTTCCTGGCATTAGCCAGCACTCTCTTCAGACACAATTCTGCAGACCTGTCTTATTGCCTGCTCATGGCGTATGCCAAGCCATAGGAAGCTTATCTGTTAGAAATTCAACTACATTAGTATTTGAGCAGTGGTCCCACTGCATGTTTCCCCTGTCCTCCAACTTTCAGAATAAAAGCGTTCTTGTTGCGTAACAGCGGCGGTAGCTTTATTTTTCCGTAGCACTTATTTCTCTCTGTTGATCTCCATTACATGTACAAATTCCTGCAGAGCTTGCGGATTGAAATGACATTCTTGATTTCCTGTCTGAGATGAATGGGCTTTTAGATTGAAGCTGATGCACTTGGGAGGGCTATCTCTCCTCCCCCAATATAGAGGGATTAGTACTAAGCATTAAGTGGCTTTGAAATAGGTAAATTTCTTCCATTTTAGTAAATTCCTTCCCAAATAGGAATGTGGGGTGATTGCTTAGGAACGATTATGGAACAACCTCCACAGGGAAGTGTGCCTGACCCCCTCATTGTCAATCTTCAGGAGGTAGTTGAAGACAGTTTTGTTTAGGACTGCATTTTGATTGATTTAGCTTCTATTATTGGCAGTCCTAATTGAAGTTTTTAAACCATGACTTTTATGTGTTTTATAATTGTTGTTTTCATTGTGTTTTTTATAATGTTTTATTTATATTGTAAGCCACCTTGAGTCCTGCAAGGGAGAAAGGTGGCAAATAAATGTTTTAAATAAATAAAATCAGGTCAGCAGAAATGTGTGAGGTTCCTCCCGTTCCCCTCTTAATCTAGTGAAGTCCCGTAGGAACAGGAATACTGCAAGTTGAACAGGAGGCCACCTTAAAGGCTAACAAGCTTTTATCCTTGCTTAAGCATTGGAGGACTAGAGCCCACTTCATCAGATCATGTAGTGGGTTCTTCCTAGGTAGGCATAGATGAAATTCTTAAGAAAATATAAACCGGAAGGTCAAAGATCCAATGCAGGAAATACAGGCCGCTACTGTGGAATTACTACTGCAAGTTGGTATGCTTTTAGTGCATTACAGGGGCGGCAATGTTCTTCAATACTTTTAGGGCAGGGGTGGGGAACCTTTTTCCTGCCAAGGGCCATTTGCGCATTTATAACATTATTCGGGGGCCATAACCAGGTGTAGATCTCCCGGGCGGGGGGAGACTAGTTTCCAGGTCTCCAGCCACCACCTGGAGGTTGGCAACCCCAGGGGAGACCACGCAGAGAAGGCCTGGAGGGCGCCCCCGCTCCCTCGTTCTCCCCCCGTCCCAGGCGGGAGGGCAGCCAGTGGTAGGCCTGAGCAAATGAGGTGCCAGGAGGCAGCCGATCCACAGGGGAGGAAGGAAAGAAAACAGAGAAAAAGGAAAAGGGAGGGAGGCGAAAAGAGAGAGAAAGGGAGAAAGAAATGGAGGGAGGGGGAGAAAGAAAGAAAAGGACGGAGGGAGACAAAGAGACAGAAAAAGAGGGAGAGAGGGAGAGAAAGGAGAGTGACAGAAAAAGAAGAAAAGAAAGAAAAGCCTTTTCCCACACACACACACCTGTGCACGCCGGCCCCACGCAACCAGGCCCCAACCTCCATGCCTCCCCCCAACACACACCCGGCCCCGGAGCTCCCGAGGGCCGCAGAAAATGTCCTCGGGGGCCGCATACGGCCCCCGGGCCTGAGGTTCCCCATCCCTGTTTTAGGGCTTCAAGAGGCTAGTGGTGCACAGCTGACATCTCTGGAGCCCATGCAATTTTAGTTAAAGCTGGAACTCCTCTGGCTTTGAAGAAATGTGCTGTGTTTTAAGGCTTAATGGGGACTGGATCTATATTTGTTTCATTGAAGTCTCATCAGATTGCTCCTTAGGAACCAGTGCTGTGTTTCTAATATTGCTGGGGAAAACCTCTAAGTTTTATTGTTGTTTTCTGTGCACTGGCAACACTTACGCATACATTATATATATTTTGAGTGGGATTTAAGCACTCCTGTATGTTTCAGTGGCCTTTGAAACAGCACCTGCACTGTCCTCATTGCACGTTTAAGCATGTGCATAAATATTTGTAGGATTGGGCTTAAGTATTTGTTAGATTGGGCTTTAGAGTCTCAAGTCTCCTACACAGTATACCTATTTGGTATAGTGCAGTAATGGCCCCTGGCCAAACTCATTGTGCCTTTTTAGTTCTTAACAAGACTGAACTATAATCATTCCATACCCCTGGAGGCTTTGACCAGACTTCAGTCATTTCAATTCTGGAAACAGGATTAATGCTAGTTCTAGGGTCTCTCTCCCCCCCCCCCCCCAATTGCATAGAAGTCTTCTTTATTTTTTAAAAAGAGACAGGTTTTCATAGTGTAAAAAGTTTGGCATTGTGAGTAGAATTCTTGAGTAAATCCAGAGGCTCCTGCTGCAGAGATATTTAAAGATGAACAAGGTTTTAGCATAGTCAAAATTCTTACCACCCCTGTTGGTTGCACCCTCAAGCATCCACGCAATTTCTCAGAACAAGAGTGAGGATGGTAGCATGGCAGTGTTAAATGACATTAGGGACTTATGTGTATGCCTGTGCAGAATGAGCTCAGCAAAAATAAAACCTTGATAGCCTGTTGTGCATGTGCATTGGAATTCTTGATTATGCTGTAAGCAAAGTTTTTGGGGTTCTCAGTTAAACGATTAACATCGTAAAGATCCTACTTTGCTTGATCCTGGGGTCTTCCTTACTGCCCTATTCCACAGTTATTCCAGACAGCTGGCGGTCTGCAATTGCCTCCTTCCTTCTGAGTCTTCATCTCAGTGGCTTGCTGATGTTTGTAACGGTTTCACACCAGCTCCCTAATTCCTGAAATCCCAAGTCTGTTGCCTGGTCATGCTTAGCCTCCCCTTTGCTTCGATCACCTTTGCCCCTAGCTGCTGCGGAAAGATGGCTGTGCCGTCACCCAGGAAGGGATATCTCATGTCGGCAGCTAAAGTGCTTTCCTCCCAGGAAGCACTGCCATAGGCTTTTGCCTGCCGTAAAGCCCCGCTCGCTGTCTCCACAACTACCAGCTGATTGTCGCACTTGTTGGTTTTGTAGTATTTGTGTCAAGCACTCTTTGCCTTCAGTAATTGTCTTTAAGTTTATGTATTTCTTACTGAAAGAAGTAATTTAGAACCTTTAAAGACGCTACCATGGAAGGAAGGGTGGAAGGTCCAGGGGCCTACAGTAAGGTGCAAGTTTGACGTTGACTCGCTTACCACACGTTACAGCTGGGATGAGAGGTGACTCTAGTGGCAAAATCCTGGCATTCTGGTGCTTTTGCAGTACTGGTCACATGTCTGTTTTTTTTTTTTTTTAATCCTAGGTGTGGAAGGAGCGGCTTTCCAGAGCAGACTTCCACATGACCGGATGACTTCCCAAGAAGCGGCTTGTTTCCCAGATATTATCAGTGGGGCGCAGCAGACTCAGAAGGTGTTTCTTTACATCAGAAACCGAACGGTATGTTGCTTCCTAGAGGCACAATATCCTTTCCCCCCTTAATTTCAAAGAGCTTTGTGGGCAGTCTCAAAATACCTCCAGAGACACGGTTGCTTCAGACTTCAGTTTGGTGTGTGCAGTCTGGTTGTCCCGCCACACTGCGGAGGTCCTGGGTCAGTGTCTAGAAATGGCACCCTGCATTTCATCCAGTTTTGGTGGGGGTCTGAAATACGTCACATTCTCTAACAGTGAAGGCCTCCTTATAAAGTGTGTGATTTTTCCAAATTGTGGTGTTGGCTCAAATAAAGTATCATAAGTAACCAAACAAATGTTACCTTCGGTAACAGGGAAATGATGCTCTTGTACTGCAAGGGTGCCACTGGTAACTGAGTAACTGCAAAGTATGGCACAGTGTAGCTTACGTGACATCCTCCAGGATACCTGCGTACATGGTGTTCTGCTTGCAGTACTACCTACTTGATCTTTCCAATCTGTGTTTCAGGATTGGAAAGCCTGGTAACCATCACTTTCAGGAGTTTGCATCACCACTCACTCCACCTGAAGTTGGGGCCCTTCTTCAGATCTCTTGTCACCAAATCATTGCTAGGAGCCGTTGTTCTAATATGAGGCTTTTAAACTTACTATTTTATAAGCATAAAAAAAAATGCAAAACTTTGGGGATGTGTCCATTAAAAGTCTTTAGTAATGCCTGTTCGTTTACAGCGTTTACAGTGGTAAACTCCTTTGTCATGTCACTTAAATGCAGTTGCAGCTTTGGTTGGACAACCCAAAGATTCAGTTGACATTTGAGGCAACGCTACAGCAGTTGGAAGCACCGTATAATAGTAAGTTGATGTTCCTGTGCTTGCATTCTTAAGATCTTCCTTGCATTCCTGAGAGGGGAGAGTTGTATTGGAGAGCAGTAGACCATTTTTTACCATAGTGCGTGCCCTGCCTTCCAAACGTTTTAGAGCGCAGTCCTAATGGCGGGGTTGGGTACCTACCCTGGGCCTGGGGACAGCACAGCCACACCGCCTCCTGAGTGGCTTGCTGTTGAGCACAGCAAGTCAAAAATGCCATTTTCAGGAAAACCCTATGGAACTCTCCATAGGGTTCCATGGGGCTACCCCTGCCTTTTTGCAGGTGTAACTCGGTGCCTGCAAAAAGATGTGTTGCCAGGCTGAAAGGGCTTGGGGAGCTGACTAATGTCAGCTCTGCACCTCGGAACAACTCCTTTGACACCGGTGCGAGCCCCTGCATCAAGAAAACGCTGCCGGTGAGGCTGCGCCAGCTCCCGAAGCTCGCGCTGCTGTGCGGCTTCCTAAAGCCAGCATGTGTACCCCTATGTCAGAGTTAGTGCGACTTTAGCCCGCGCAAGTGGCACTAACGCCAGCACAGAGGTCACACCGGCTCCTAAGGACATTCTGCCCCCCCCCCCTCTGGTAGGATTGAGCTGCCAGGCAGCTTGCATTAAACTGTTTAAAACAGCAACAAGGCAGCGAATTACAAAAAGCCAAAGAACCCTAACCCTAAAACAGCATACAGAAGGCCAGTTCTCTAATGAAGATATTAAGCACCCAGATGTATGCACTTACAAATTCTGATGTTCTATGCATAGCATAAGAAATTCTGCCTGGCTTAAAACATAACAAATTCTGATGTTCTGTGCAGTACATTGAATTTTTGTCCCACATCCTCTTTTTCCCTGAATGGGGTAGGTGCTGGGGAAGAGGGGGAAGACTCTTGTAACTAACTGCTGGCTATAAATGTTCAGAAACAATGGCTTTCCAGCTGTCCTGTGCTGGGAAGAACTTGCTGTGAAAGCACTTTATACATGCTGGCAGGTCTCATGAATCTTTCATACACATTTTCTGAGATAAAATTAAGTTAACCACAGTAGAAAATAAAAACCTGCATAAATGATCAATGTGTGATTAATGTGTGTGTGTGTGTTGGAGGATAACCTGTTACTGCAAAGTTAATATGGATTTGGGCAAAAGCATAAATTCTTCAGAGATTGGCTTCTGTCCATTAAAATGAATATTAAGAACAATATGGCTGCATGTGGGCCTTACGAACTAACTCCATTGGGTGTGTGAGAAAGAGTGAGTGACAAGAATGAGCTTGGCTTATCCTTGGGCTTGAGCATTTTTGAAAGAAGCCAGACTTCATTGCAATGTCTGAATTTGAGCCTCTTTAATAAATTGTAGTTTATGTTTTGCCTACAAACTAAGATTGCAGAGGATGGCTTAATCTTGGCTTAGAATGTTTGTAGACAAGAAACAAACTGCTAGGGTAAAATCATCCCAATATGGACATCACAAAAAAGTGTGGTCTTTTAAACCAGGCAGTCATCATTTTCAGTTCTGAGTCCAGAAATGGTGTGTGTGTGCGAGTGTAAGGATGAACCAGGCTTGTAATCATCATGAATAAATAGGCGACATCTGAATGCAACCGATATGGCTGCTAGTTTTACAGAGCATGCGCACACTAAGATGTTTTTACCTTTTGGCTTTATAGGTGACACTGTGCTAGTTCACCGAGTGCATAGCTATTTGGAGCGGCATGGCTTGATCAACTTTGGAATCTACAAAAGAATCAAGCCTCTACCGAGTAAGGAGTGCCGATGTTCAAAAATATTTTATTTGTGCCAAAGTGTGTAATCCCCTCCATCTTTCAAGCAATGGCTTGATACTCGAGTAAAGGCCTGAAGGAAGCTACAGTGACAACTTCTGTGTATTTGTTCAGTGTCGGGCTAGCATTGCCATGTGTTACTCTCGTGCTGGCGTGTGGCTTTCACCCATGTGATTTAAGTCTTAATTAAATTGGGGTATAAAAGCTAAGGGTTCTGCTACTGTAGTCTGCCCTGTCCAGCTTGCCTCCTGTACGACAGCCCCTCCCTTGGAATTGTGTGCAGAAACTTACTAGGGATGGATGAGGTCTGGCAGGTCTGACCTGTGCTTTGAGTTCCTAGTTGGTTTATTAATTAATTATCAAAATATCCTGCCTTTCTGCCCTATTAGCACCACCAAGGGGGCTAATAATTAAACAGAACACTGTATTTTTATATAATATATTTATATAATTTCATTAGATTTTTTAACCCGCCCTTTCCCTATCAGCATAGGGCTCAGGGCAGCTCACATCCAAAATTTCTTTCTAGCGCCTTGCAGTCTGTTGTTAATAGGCCCAGCCTAAAGATTCACCCACATGTTCATGACAGTGGATGCTGCACAGTTGTCTCCCACAGCTAGCTAACAATTGGTTGGGAAGATATCGTTGTGCACTTTGTGTGTCCGAGTGTTTATCTCCAAGTGCTATTTTTATTATATTATTATAAAAAGGTATCATACTACTAGGAGAGCCAGCATGATGTAGTGGTTAAGAGCAGTGGTTTGGAGTGGTGGACTCAGATCTGGAGAACTGGGTTTGATTCCCCATTCCTCCACATAAGCAGAGGAGGCTAATCTGGTGGACTGGATTTGTTTCCCCACTCCTACACATGAAGCCAGCTGGGTGGCCGTGGGCTAGTCACACTCTCTCAGCCCCACCCACCTCCCAGGGTGTCTGTTGTGGGGGAGAGGAAGGGAAGGTGATTGTAAGATGGTTTGATTCTCCCTTAAGTGGTAGAGAAAGTCTACATATAAAAACCAACTCTTTTAGTTAAAGGCAAAACTGAAATACATGTGTAAAAAACACAAAGACAGCAGTTAAAACATTGGGTGGGAAGGAGGGATCATTGGAATGCCAGATGAAACAAAAAAAAGTCTCCACCTGTTGGTGGTGTTGCTAGCTGTCTTACATAGAAACCAAACACCTCTTACATTCGTCCAGAAGGGCCATCATTTCTGGAAGCCCTGTCTGAAACTGCTTGTCAGTCTGGATTTCAGAATCGACAGGGTTCCTTCCTTGTTGCAGATTGGTGTTCCTGGAAATATAGTGTAGGAATCTGCTCATTCGAGTTGCTTAAAATAATGCTAGCTTTCCATCAGTAACCAATAATCTTCATGTAATAATTTTATAAGCTTAAAAACTACCACCAGCTTGGAAAGCGGAGCACAGCTCCAGTTTGGTCTGTTCTTGGTCTTTTATCAAGCCCCAGTTGGTATAAACTCAAACCTTTATACTAGTGTTTGTGCAACTGCATTTTTAGCTAAGAAGACCGGCAAGGTGATCATCATAGGTTCTGGAGTGTCTGGCTTGGCAGCAGCTCGCCAACTGCAGAGTTTCGGCATGGATGTCACACTCCTAGAAGCAAGGGTAAGTGCCTGAGATGGTCTGTCGCTAAAGTTACAGCCTAGGCCTGCAAACTCTCCTGCTCACCTTACGCATGTCTGTATTTAGTCATAAATAGTCCTGCACAGCTGCCAGTTCGCATGTGCAACATCAGTACAAAAACCGGGTTGAATAAGGGGAGGACCATGATTCTCTTGGCAATCACCTGCTTTATTTACTTATTTATTTTGCTTTGTATAGTAGTTGCTCTGATAGTACTTCCCTGTGTCTTTTGAACGGTGCTGGTGACAGATCTGTGTCCTGTGATTGTTTTCTGGAGGTGAAGGCTTCTAGGGCATGGGCCAGGCATTTTCCTCAGGAGAAACCCATTTTGTGGGACAGTGTCCACTGTGGGTGCATCAGGGCCCCTCACTAATTATTTATCATTGCCAGATTAAAAACCTGGCTTGTTTCACAGACCCCTCCCCCCTTTCAGATAGGTCTGTACAGTTTGAAATAGCTGACTGGCGTTTTAATGAACTTTTTCTCTGATGACTTTCCTGGTTGTGTTGTTCGAAAAATGAGTATTGTCATTTGGTAAATATTGTTTTGGGTTATTTGATTTGTGCAACTTTAGGTGCTGCATGAACAAGATAATTCTACTTTTTTTTGCGAGTCCCCTTCATCCTTTTCTTTTGTTTCATAGTATGCTTAAAATTAAAACTTGCCTGTAGACTCTTCTTGAGGAATTATTTTTAAGCATTTGTCCTGAACACTTCTTGCTTAGTTTTTCAGATGATGGGCTGAGATAAAATAAACTGTTTATTTTTCGTGATATTATAGGTTTTAAATGGTTGCTTATTTATTTTTAATTTTTATTGTGATGTATTTTAATTGAATTGACTTGGATGATAATAAGGATGTAAGCCGTCCTAAGCACAACCTCAGTTGGGATAGGGCAGGATAAAAATCTATTTAAACAAGTAAATTAATAATATACAGCCTCAGTGAAAGTCCTGAACCTCTAAATCTAACCTGTAGTATTTTCATTTTTAAAGGATCGTGTAGGAGGCAGAGTAGCCACATTTCGCAAAGGAAATTATGTTGCAGATCTAGGAGCCATGGTGGTAACAGGACTTGGTGAGTCTAAACTTAAACAAGTCTGTGTTCAGATATTTATAGTTTGTTACATTTCTTTTTTTTAAATTAAAAAATCAATATACTGTACACTTACAAAACTTTAAGCAGGGACAAATCTCATACTTCTACAGTATTATGTTCAAGTGTCAGACCATAGATTTCCAGTGGCTAGAGCAGGTAAATCTTGATGCTTCTATTCCTTCTCAGTCCTTCAGTTGCCTATTGAATCCCCTTTTTACCATTCCTCAGCATGGTACTTCTTCCAAGCAACGAGGGCAGTCCGACTGTCAAGTCTCACCCTTCTGATCCATTCCTGAGTCTTTTCAATTAAAGGGTGGGATAAAAAAGTAAGAATGTAAAGATACCTCAACAGCTGTGCTAGCTAAATGGAACCTCCAAGTTCAGAGGTGGGATATCTTTCAATGCCAGTTAGAGAGGAAAAAAAGAGGCTGATGTTGCATTCATGCGCTGCTTGAAAGTTTCCCAGAAATAGCTGACTGTTGGTCGAAACAGGATCCTGGAGTCTGATGGATGTTTGATTAGATCCTTCAGGTGGATCTTCATCTTATTGGAAATGAGCTTCAGTCGCTGTATACTTCAAAGGCTTAAATTATTTGTTTTAAGCTTATCTAGTTCTTTCCTTAAAGGCAACATGCTTTGCTTCTATAGTGGTTCGGTAGAGTAACTCAAGGATTCAATTCCTTTGTTTCCTTCTGGAAATGGAAATCTTATATTCATTTTTTCTCTGTGCAATTCCTCTGCAGGTGGAAACCCAATGGCCGTGGTGAGCAAGCAAGTCAATATGGAATTAGCCAAGATAAAGCAAAAATGCCCACTTTATGAAGCAAATGGACAAGCAGTAAGTCTAAAAAGTTCTTGGTGACTTGTAAGAAAAATAGTTTGAAGGAAAATGACCTGTTACTTTGAGGAAAGATAGTCTGTTGCTGAACTACTGTACTTAAGAAGAGGACATTCATGTTGTTTAGCCAAATACTTACAAAGTAAGTGTGGTGTTCTGTGCATATGGGGAATAAATACAGTATTTACTCAAATGCAAGTCTAGGTTTTTTCACAAGGTGATCCATAAAGGTGGGAAGTCATGTTGCACTTGCATACAAGGTAGTTATGTTCAATAATAATTTGTGTGTATTTAAGGGGGTCGTTTTACATTCAGGGTCGTGTTCCTTTCGAATAAATACGGTATTCTCCCTATCATTGTTCAGGGTGATTATATTGCTTTCATGGGAATCAGTGAGTCTGTTAGACTGTAGTAGCTAAGAAAATAAGTTGTGATCCATGATGTTCAGTGGGGGTGTGCATTTGGATATGCTGAACCGAAAAAAGGCACCAATTCAACGGAGCCAAAAAAACTTATTATTCAAAAAAAGCCAAAAAGAATTGCCTTTTTTCAGCTCCAGCGAAAGGGCTGCTTAAAGCTCTTTAAATTTTTACAGAGCTGCCGAACCCGCCGAGTCTAATGTACCCAAATCTGAAAAAGACTGAATTTTCTCCCGGTGTACACCCCTAATGCTCAACTATCACCTCTACCACCAACTCTTCTTCAGCCTTGGCTTCCCATGGGCAGTTAAGGGGGTTAACCATACCAACCTTACTTATAGGGCTGTTGTCAGGGCTATGAAGCACTGAATGTTCATGGTAAGCGTTATGATGGCAGCCTGCTCATTGCGGCTGGTTCTCATGTTAAGAACAAAATACAGGTCTTTCCATTCTGCTTGAATGTGTTCTTTCTGTACCACTGGGTGTCTGTAAATGCAGTAAACCCCTGAGCGCTGCTTCAAGGGCATATGTGGCACAGAAGAAGAAGAGTTGGTTTTTATATGCTGACTTTCTCCACCACTTAAGGCAGAATCAAAGTGGCTCACAATCACCTTCCCTTCTCCTCCCCACAACAGACACCCTGTGAGATAGGTGGGGCTGAGAGAGCTCTTAATAGAACTCTGGTCACCCAGCTGGCTTCATGTGGAGGAGTGGGGAAGCCAACCCAGTACACCAGATTAGCATCCGCCCCTCGTGGAGGAGTGGGGAATCGAACCTGATTCTCCAGATCAGTCTACTGCTTCAAACCACCGCTCTTAACCACTACACCATACTGGCTCTAACTGGCTTGACCAGCCGTGATCCCCAGGGGCTTTTTTGCCACACATTTTCAGACATACTAATGCTGTTCAAGCACTAAAGAAAATGTACAGTCAAGTCTGTTGTGGCAACATGGGAACCCAGTCTTTCTAGAATGTAAGCAGCTTCCCAGCTGTCTTCACTAGCTGCTACTCCCTTCAGCATTCTTGACATGTCATGACCCAAACCATGCATCTGCTCCCTCCATTTCCAGGGTGTGACTAAGTATTTCCAACATCGGCTGCAGCTGTATTTTATGTCTCGGTGCTTGGATTGCCACTAATGCAATTTAAAATAAGCTAGCAGTGTAGTGATTAAGAGCAGCGGACTCCAAATCTGGAGAACCAGGTTTGATTCCCCACTCCTCCACATGAAGCCTGCTGGGTGACCTTGAGCCAGTCACAGTTCTCTCAGAACTCTCCCAGCCCATGCAGAGGCAGGCAGTGGCAAACCACCTCTGAAAGTCTCTTGCCTTGAAAACCCTATGGGGTTGCCATAAGTCAGCTGTGACTTGATGGTACACACGCACAGTGGGATGTAGCAGATGGTGTGTTGGAATTGGACGGGTCCCGGAGACTTGAGTTCACATCTTCACCCAGGCATGGTGCTAACTGGGTAGTGTGTAGCCAAGTCATCCAGAGAGCCAGCGAGGTGTAGTGGATAAGAGCGACGGACTCTAATCCGGAGAACCGGGTTTGGTTCCCCACTCCACATGAGTAGCGGACTCTAATCTGGTGAACCAGGTTTGTTTCCCCACTCCTCCACTTGAAGCCTGCTGGCTGACCTTGGGCCAGTCACAGTTCTTGCTGAACTCTCTCAGCTCCACCTATCTCACATGGTGTCTGTTGTGGGAGATGAAGGGAAGGCGTTTGTAAGCCGGTTTGAGACTCCTTAAAGGTTGAGAAAAAGCAGGATATAAAAACCAGCTCTTTTTCTTCATCATCCATCAGCCTTACCTGTGTCATTGTGTAACCAGTATCTCACTGTTGCATGAGCAGAAAGAGCTTCCTCAACTTGAGGGGCCAGTTTGTGCTGTATTATGCATTTTTAACCAAGGATCTTACCTGCAGGTGCCAAAGGAGAAAGATGAAATGGTGGAGCAAGAGTTCAATCGTTTACTGGAAGCTACCTCGTACCTGAGCCACCAGCTAGATTTCAACATCCTCAATAACAAGCCGGTCTCCCTGGGTCAGGCTCTGGAAGTTGTCATACAGTAAGTGGGATTAAATGTTACTGATCAAGCCAACCGTTTCCATCAGGGCTCTAGAAATTAAACTTCATTCTCGGCTCAGAGGGACAAAGGGCATCTTCAAAATGGGTGTTTCCTTTTCCTCTTAGCTCGGGAGGCAGGATTTAATATTTAAATTTTTTCTTTGACTTCAGAGGGTAAACGCCCCCTAGAGCCAGTTCTATTTCCTGCCTTATCGGGAGAGCAGCCTTTCGCAGCTCTCAGCTTCAAGGAAAACGAATCTTTTATCCTTGCCTTTCTTAACTACTCTATCCTATTTCTACATTTCTTACCTGTATTGCTATTTTTCTTATATATATTTCCCTTATCTGTCTTCCCTTATCTATCCTTAGTAGACAAAGGGCAAAATTGTTCAGGGAGCTCCTTCCCGCCAAAACAAGATGGCGGATCGGCAAGAAGACGACTATATAGCGTCAGCCGATTTAGATCCTAGCCTACTAAAGGCCGTGCCGGATCCTAACATACCCTCCACCAGTCAATCTATTGACTCGAGGGTTAAATCTAAAAAGAAAAATGGCACAAGCGGCGGAGGCGGCGGCAAGCGCAAGAGGGTCGTCTCGGCTGGCGGCAAGCGCGCTAAACGCCTCATAGACGCCGCCCGACTTGCAGGCGCGCCAAAAAGAAGCGGATGGACTCCCGCTACGGTTAGTGCCGCGGGGGATACAGCGGCTCTTGCCGCTCCTCCTCAGCAAATGCAAAGTGAGATCCAGCAGCCTGGCGGCTCGCCTTTGCCTATTAACGCTCCGTCCTCTGGCGGTTCGCCTTTCTCTCAAGGACGTGAAGCGTCGACGGAGACATCAACTTCTGGTAGGATTCCCCCCCCCCCTCCCAAGATGGCGGGTTAGCCTTTCTTCGAGCGGAGCTCTCGGCTCTCATTAAGGACGCCTTCACTGAAGGCTTGAGAGCAGTCCAAACCCCTCCTCCGCCAATATATCCACCCCCCTCTTCAGCCAGGCAAACCCAGGCTTTGCAGGACTATGAGTCCTTGGGAGCGCGCCCAAAGCAAGCTAATACTGGCTATCCTTACCTTGGGGACGGTAGATGGCCCACAAAGGCGGCCCTTAAAGACTCCTCAGGGCAGCAAATTATGCAAGGGGAGGAGGGAGATGAATCAATATCTTCAGCTGACGAGAAAGCTGAAAGAGAGGAGGGCGAGTTCAGTTCGGATGGGGAAGACATAATTGAACAGCCTAAACAATCTAGAGTGTTCAATGCAGAGGAATTTCCTCTACTGCTTTCTAAAACTCTAGCAGCACTTGATCTTTCGGATGACACTGACTCCTCAGTCACTCAAACAAAAAAGGGGATGAAAGAATTCTTTCATATGCATGACATTCCAGACAAAGTGATACCTGTACCGGATTATTTTATTTCTCTCATAAAGTCAGAATGGGACAAGCCAATGGCTTCCAAACAGTTCCCAATAACATCAAAGAAATTTTACAATTTAGATCAGGCCACTTCTGAGATGCTCAGGGTACCCCCGGTGGAGACACCAGTAACTACACTGCACACCTCAGACACAGTCACAGAAGAAGGCCAGGCCTTAATCAGAGATCCTGCAGATCGAAAGGCAGAGCTGGCCTGCAAAAAATCACATGAGGCTTCCGCCTTGGCTATCAAGGCCTCAATTACATCCGCTCTGGTCTCGAGAGCAGCAATTATATGGGCCAGAAAGTTAACTCAAATTATTCCACAGGAAGAAAGACAGGCCTGTGAAGGTGTCTCTAGAATCCTAAGGGCTGTGTCTTTCCTGGCCGATTCTACCCCAGACTCCATGGCTTATGCGGCTAGAGCTCTAGCTACTTCAGCAGCGGCTAGAAGGGCCTTATGGCTCCACCCCTGGCAGGTAGAACACAGGTCAAAATCAGTTTTAATGGGCTACCCTTATCAGGGCAAACGCTTATTTGGAGAGAAATTGGATACCATTTTAGTGGAGACTAAGGATAAAAAGCAAGCATTGCCCAAGTCTCTTCACAAAGATTTTAAGACCTCCTCCAATCCCTCCTCCTTTCGTTCCTACCATACCCTACATAAATTTAGACCCGACCAGCGTAGAAACCAATGGGGTCAAAATAACCAATGGCGCCAGAACCGTCATTCCTTTCGGAGAGGAGGTAGATTTAATAGGAATTCAAAGTTCTCCTCATTCCAAGGTGATAAAGGGAACAAATCCGGCCAACAATCAAAACAGTGACGCCGATCTTCAGCCTGTAGGGGGCAGGCTCAGTCATTTTCTCCCACAATGGTCAACCCCTCATGTAGACTTGTGGGTACAAAACATAATAGCGCAGGGATATCAAATAGAGTTCTCTCACATACCTGTAAACAGACTATTGACATCCCCAACCCCCAAGAACAAGGACAAATTGCAAAGAACCTCAGAGGCAATACAACACCTAATAGATATCAAAGCGATAGAGATAGTGCCTCTATCGGAACGCTCATTGGGAATCTATTCAGTATTCTTCACCGTTCCCAAAAGAGATGGCGGTTGGCGAGCCATATTAGATCTGAAGTTTCTGAACAGATTTATCCCACTGAAGCGCTTCAGAATGGAGACACTGAAGTCAGTCTCAGAGGCATTGAGACCAATGGACTTCTTAACGTCCATAGACCTCACAGAAGCCTACATGCATATACTCATATACCCACAACATCGACGCTTCCTGAGGTTCCTCTATCAGGGGACGCACTACCAATTCAGGGCCCTCCCCTTCGGGTTAACATCTGCCCCAAGGGTATTCACCAAAGTACTAGTTACGTTGGTGGCAGACCTGCGCAAAGAGGGCATACGCATTCATCCATACTTAGACGACATCCTGGTATGTGCAGACTCTATACAACAAAGTCTACAACACACAAGACAAGTACTAGACAAACTGACAAAACACGGCTTCATAGTGAATTACGAAAAGAGCAAGTTAAGCCCTTCACAACACCTACAACATCTAGGAGTAGTCATAGACACACAGCACAACAAACTATTCCTGACGGAGGAGAAGGTCAACCTTATTTCTTCGCTGGCCAAGAAAGCATACAATTCACATCAATCCAAACTCATGTTTCTTGCCAAATTGCAGGGACACATGGTAGCTTGCATCCCCACCATACAATGGGCTCGTCTACACTCGAGACCCCTACAGTGGTTTCTCAGACCCTATCAGAGGGACATTCAAAGGAAGCGAGACCTAAACACTCTACTTCCCAAAGAAGTCAAACACAGCCTACTGTGGTGGTCACAAAGGGACAATCTCTCAAAAGGTCTCAGATTTATCCTCCCAATACCAGAACAAATTTACACAGACGCATGCACAACTGGGTGGGGAGCAACTCTTCACGAACACATAGCGCAAGGCAGTTGGACTCACCAGGAACAAAAATTACACATAAACGCACTAGAAATAAGAGCAATATTCAGAGCTCTCCAAAGTTTCACAACACTGATTTGAGGGAAAGACATTCTAATAAGAACAGACAATGTGGCCGCAAAGGCACATTTAAACAAACAGGGAGGGTCACGATCATCAACCCTACACGAGGCTCTGAAAATACTAAACTGGGCAGAGTCCAACCTAGCCTCTCTTCAAGCAGAACACATTCAGGGAATCACGAATGTCCAAGCAGATTGGCTCAGCAGGGAGACCATCAGCGAAGCAGAGTGGTCCCTCCACCCAGACATATTCCAGACCATCACACAACGATTCGGAACACCAGCAATAGACCTATTTGCCTCCAATCTGAACCACCAACTACCTCGGTACTATTCCAGGTTTGCACAACAAGGGGCGGAACAGACGGATGCTCTAACGGCTCCATGGCCCAAGGGGATGCTATATGCCTTCCCTCCTCTACCTCTCATACCAAGAGTACTGAGGAGAATAAAAACATTGAAGGCACACGTGATTTTCGTAGCCCCCTATTGGCCCAGAAGACCCTGGTTCCCGACACTAGTACAAATGTCTCACAACAACTTCTGGAGGATTCCAGACAGACAGGACCTACTGTTACAGGGACCCGTATGCCATCCCAATCCAGGATGGTACAAAATGACCGTATGGGCATTGAACGGAGGAGACTCTACAACTTAGGTTACAGCGAGGAAATAGTTAATACTATACAAGCCGCACGCAAACCTTCCACCCAAAGAATCTATAATTCAACTTGGAGGGCCTTTACTAGGTGGTGCAGGCGTAAAGGTTTTAACCCACTCAAACCGACTACACTGGGTATATTATCCTTCTTGCAGGAGGGTCAAAGGTTGGGTTTAGCCACATCTACATTGCACAGACAACTAGCTTCTGTAGCCACCATCGTTCCAAGGGTGGCAGGTTACAAGTTATCCAATCACCCTCACATCAAATTATTCTTTAGAGGGTTAAACATTATCAACCCACCGGTAAGACACAGGTTCCCTACCTGGAGCCTACACACAGTCCTAACCGCACTCACCAAACCTCCTTTTGAACCCCCCCCCCCCGAAGTTGGGTTCAAATGGCTTAGGATGAAAGTGTTATTTTTGACTGCAATAACATCAGCGCGTAGAGTATCTGAAATAGGAGCCTTATCGGTCTGCCCAGGTCTTATCACCTTTCACAAGGACAAGGTAGTCCTCAGACATGATCACTCCTTTTTACCTAAGTGTAATACAAAATTCCACAGAGAGCAGGACATAGTCCTGCCTTCATTCTGCCCCAATCCAAAGACACCGAAGGAGAAGACTTGGCACTCACTAGACGTAAGGAGGGCCATTCACATTTACATATACAGAACAGAGAGTATCAGAACATCAGAAGCCCTGTTCATTAACATCTCACAACCAAGATTAGGAAAACCCATGTCAAGGGCATCGATCAGCCGCACAATCTCCCTGTGCATTAAAACAGCTTACATGGAAAGCAAATTACCAGTACCAGGGGGCATAACTGCACACTTGGTCAGGAGTGCGGCCACTTCTACCGCCTTCGACAGACAGGCTCCCATAGATGAAATTTGTAAAGCAGCCACATGGTAGTCGGTGTCGACTTTCGTTCGACACTACAAATTAAATCTATTTTCTTCAGCAGACGCAGCATTCGGTAGACGAGTGTTGCAAAGCATATTAAAGGACGTCTGACCCACCCTGGGTGGGGACTGCTCTTGTATGTCCCATTTTGAAGATGCCCTTTGTCCCTCTGAGCCGAGAAAGAGCCTTGGCTACTTACCGTGAAGGCTTCTTCTGCTCAGAGGGACGAAGGGCATCTTGCCCTCCCAGACGTCCGTTCTAACCTTAGTATCTGTTCATTCCATAGTTAATGTTATCAGTTATGTCTTAATATAGTAGTCTCTTTACTGATTACTCTTCTCCAAGTTTTTTCCATGTTATTACTGATAACTGTTCTCAGTTTACTGTTAACTAATTGTTGCAAGATTTTTCTCAGTCACTTCTATAAGGCTTGGAAAGTTTTTTAACTGGCTCTAGGGGGCGTTTACCCTCTGAAGTCAAAGAAAAAATTTAAATATTAAATCCTGCCTCCCAAGCTAAGAGGAAAAGGAAACACCCATTTTGAAGATGCCCTTCGTCCCTCTGAGCAGAAGAAGCCTTCACGTAAGTAGCCAAGGCTCTTTTCCTCCAATAAATGGAGTAGTTTTTGTTTCAAAATGTGCTTAGCTTGGATTTGAAGGCTGACACCTCTCTCTAGCCTCTAGTCCCTCTGTGCTGTGCATTCAAGAGAATTCCCTTCAGCATAAGAATGTTCAGCGTACGCTTTGAGGAATCACAGCAGGTTGAACAAGTGATTATGTTTAGAGTTCATTCCACTTCAAAAAGGTGTGAAAGAAACATTTTGTGCAGATAGTTGCTCAGAATCGATCTGGCCAGCGTGGTTTTAAAAGTCTTGCTTTCCTTCCCTTCTGACAGTTGCATCTGAGGTAGAATTTAGCATTAGGTTTTTATCCTGCCTTCTGATTAAACATTCAGAGCTGGCTTAGAATCACCTCACCCTGCAGCATAAGCATGGACGGAGCAAAAGCATATTTAAAACTGGCATTGTTTTATTAAAGCTTCTAGTTTAATTTCTTTGATATTTGTAAGTCTTGGGTTTGGGAAGCCATCCAAAATGCTGCTGTTGTATGTGAAAAATCGTACAGTCGCAGGATGTAGGAGATCAAGCCTCTTCACATCCACATATCAGATGAGCTGCTAGCAAGCAGAGCCACAACCTCTTTCCCTGATATGCTCTGATCTGTGGATTCCTTCCTCCCGCTGCCTTGCTAAGGCAGAGGTAACCAGTATGAGGGTCTTTCCTCTTCTTGATCACATTCTCAAGTCTGCCCGTCCTTTGCTCCAAGCAGGTTGAAAGACAAAGTGACAATAAGCAAAGGAAGGTCTTGGCACCTGAGGGAAGATTCTGCCCCCTCCCTTCTTGTGTTCAGCTGCCGAAGTGTGTTGCCTAAAGATGCTTTCCCCTGCCAATATGGAGCAATGATGAGGAACCCTGAGTTAATTTCTGTCAGAAATATCCACCAAGTTTTTGCTTTTTGCTGAAATGTTTCTTCATATTGATAGTTTGCTAACTGGCCAGTTCTCAATTTTCCCCTTTTAAACACTGACTAAACCTGTATTCTCTCTCATATTCTGTTTACCCATCTGCCTTCATCCCCATTGCTAAGATAGAATACCAAGCATCCAACAGATAATTTAATTATGTGTATAGTTACAGGCATACGTGGGACATAATTTTTGTACATTAGTAGGTAGTGCTCTCCCCACCCCCATGAAATTCTTGACTGCTCTTCCTTTTTGAGAAGAATCTGTCTGAATGTTAAATCTAAAATGACCCTGCCTAGGTCATCCTCACTTGGTACCACAAACCTTTTTGCTAGAGAATGGTGGTGATTTTTCATTGTCTGTCTTAGATTACAGGAGAAGCATGTGAAAGATGAACAGATTGAACACTGGAAGAAGATAGTGAAAACTCAAGAGGAACTTAAAGATCTCCTCAATAAGGTCAGACTTTATTCTGTCTTGAGGTGTGCACAGCCGCCTTCTTTCAGATTAAACTTTACACTCCCCCATGGCAAGCAGTTCCTGACAGCCCTTTATTTAAGGGCTGCTAGAGTGGATTATAAAAGATGTTCTTTGCCATAGCCTCTGTTAATTTCCACATGTGAGATTGGGTGACAAGCTCCAGCGTTCTGAAGAAGCTGTTCGCAGGTTACCCCTGAATCTCCTGAAGTAAGGATTGCTTCTCTTCCCTCCTTCCACTAGTGATTTTTCCTTTCCCCCCACCCTTAGATGGTGAATTTAAAAGAGAAGATAAAAGAACTCCATCAGCAATACAAGGAAGCATCTGAAGTCAAACCACCTCGTGATATTACTGCAGAATTCCTTGTGAAGAGTAAACATAGGGATCTGACTGCTCTTTGCAAGGTATGAAGTAGTGTGAAGATAGGCCTATATAACATTTGCTTTCATTTCCAGCTGTTGCTTAAGCAGAACAGTACAGCTAGAGGTCCTGTCGGCCACTGCAGCCTCTTAGCACTACTGTATTGAATTCTGGAATTTGGCATCTCCATTTCTACCTGCAGGATTGCCAGTGTGCAAGATTTCAAAGACTCTGCAGTGCAGTGTATTCAAGAATGTAGCAGATTAGGAGATGCCATTGTGTACAAAAGTTCTGCTTCATGTTCCATGTGCTTCATAGAGATTTCTTCAGCATTTCCCTCTGTATTCATGCGCCTGTGTCCTCTCTTACCAGGAGTATGACGAGTTGGCAGAAACACAAGGGAAGCTGGAAGAGAAGCTTCAGGAGCTAGAAGCCAATCCTCCTAGGTAAAAATGGAGAAAGCTCCATGTGAGCATAAATGCCGGCAAAAGGGAGTTTGGGGTTTGGATATCCCCTTCCTTTTTGTGCTTACAGTTGGGTGTTGAAACAGTAAGTTAGTGGTTGAACATGAAACTGCCTTATATTGAATCAGACCCTTGGCCCATTAAGGTCAGTATTTTGTACTCTGACCACTGAGCCACGGCCCCTCCTGGAATTCTCCAGCTGTGGTCTGAGGACCACTGGCACTCCCCAGTGCATTCACAAGCTGTCTGCAGCATTGTAGTTGAAACAAGGTGGGTGGCACAGAAATGGCAGTTTCTTTGAAACATCCCCAGTGTCAGAGAATTCACTTCTGACATGCAGTGCAAAGATCTTCAGTGGAAACCTCAAAAACAAACAAACAAAAAAATTGGCTGTGTATGTTTCTTTTCCATGCGCTCGTATTACTTGGCTCAGTTGCATCTGCAGCAAATAAGTTCTAATTCAGAAGCATTTAAAGCATCAAGGCCCCTGCAACAATTGGTATTCAGAGGTATACTGAATGTGGATTCTTCATTTAGCTGTCATGGCTAGTAGCTACTGATGGACACAGTTCATGAATTTGTCTAATCTCCTTTTAAAACCACCTAATCCTGATGGCTGTCATTATATCTCATGGCCTTGAGTTCCAGAGATAATTGTGTATTGTATGAACAAGTACTTTCTTTTGTCTGTCCTAAATCTGCAGCCCATCGGCTTCTTTAGATGATCTTGAAATCTTTTCTCTTTCCTAATTTTCTCTGCCCCATGCATAATTTTATCACATCTGCCCTTAAGTCAAAACTGAACCCCCCACCCAACCTTTAAACCTTTCTTTGTAGACAAGCGCTCTGACCTTTTGGTCTTCTTGATTGCACTTCTGATCATGCATCACCAGTATCTCTGATAGTACCTGAACAGTAATAATTACGTTGAAAGGAACGAGACAAACAAATGGGGAGAGAGGTGGAGTGGGAGATGGGTATTTAAGAGGATAAGGAACAGGTGAATTGGATGGAGCTACAGCCAAGATGGAATTTGGCAGTGCAGTGATGAGGAAGGAGGTGGGCAGAATTAGGGAGTGTTTTCCTCATCTCTGCAGCCACAGGGTAACTGGCAGATGGTGCAGAGTCTGGCAGAATAGTTGAGCTGGCCTCAGAAGCCAAGGTACTGTGGTGAACAGTGAATGAACTGTTGTAAAAAAGGGCTGTGAATCCAAAGGGTTCAGCATACGATAAGAATCTAACGTTCTTAGTATCCCCATAACTGTGCATGTGTGTCTCCTTTTAACCTTCACAGTGATGTTTACTTATCCTCAAGAGACAGACAGATTCTTGACTGGCATTTTGCGAATCTAGAGTTTGCCAATGCCACACCGCTCTCTACCCTGTCTCTGAAGCACTGGGACCAGGTAACTATTCTGTTTTTCCTCTTCTCTCCCATTTGGACAGAAGTTTTAAAGGGGTCAGTCTGAATTTCTCAGTATGGAATGATGATGTACAACAATTCTTGGTTGAGGCTGTGTGTATTTTGTTCTCTGAGCAGAGTCAGAATTTTGTCTTGGAATTTGTGTTCCAGGAGAAGCTGAATTTTGTATTTTGCACCCTTCTTTACCTGCACCTTTCACTGGAGACCTGTTCTCAAGACCTGTTCTCAAGTCGTTTGTGGTTGTTCAGCAACTCAACTAAAGCTAACCATACAAACAGAACGATTCTGTTAAAACAGTCAAACAAAAACTTAAGTACATACAAGCATGAGATCTCTGTCAGTCTCCAAATGGGCAGTGGAATAAAACCTTGGAAGAAGAGCCAGGCTCAGAGCAGGTCACAACATTTAATATAAAAAACATCGATTAAAATGTATACAGGCTCCTGGTAATTGTTCTGAAGTGTAATCCAGGCTCCCCATCTCTCTGCAGGTTGAAAATGGCTCTGTAGACTGTTTTAACTATTAAGTAATTTTGGAATTTAAGAATGAGGGTTTTTAATAATTTTAAAGTTATAATGGTTTTATTATATTTGTGTTGCATGGTATGATATGTATTGTTGCTGGCTTTTACACCATATGCTGTCCGAATTCAACATCTCTAACTGGTACATTAGTATAATGGGTAAAATAAATCTAATGGGTCTTTCCATTGATTCTCTGTTTACACTTGCCTTCCTAAGTGCATATCAAATGGTTAAACGTAGAATTCTGGACATTGAATTACAAACCCTTGATAGCCTTGCCAAAAAAATTTGCTCCCCTTTGAGTTTTGAAATCCCCCTAACTACCGGTCGACTGGCTCCTTATTTGTCTGCCCTACATGCCCCGCAAATGCGTAGAGCATGTGCACTTGCTAGGTGCAATCCTCTCCCTTCAGCTGTTACTTTTGGACGATATAACCAAACCAGTCATTCGGCGAGGCTATGTCCCCGCAACAAATTCAATTTAGTCTGTTTCCCATATCCTTCTTTATTGTCCTCAGTTTGATGTTATTCGTCACAATCTCCTCGATCCTATTTTAACTAATATGTCAGGACACTTGGAGGCCCTGAAAGTTTATTGTCTTCTCAATGACTTGTCAACCGACATAACTGAAAAAGTAGCTGTTTTTTTAAGTTCAGTAATCAAAAACAGATAAGGTTAATGATTGATGGTGTCCAATATTCCTTGTTTTCCTATAGCTATTCATCATTTGTATGGATCACTTATTGTATTGTGAGCCAATAAAGGTCTTGAAAGAAAATTGTTGCTGGTTGCCCTGAGCCCGGCTTTGGCGGGTTATAAACCGAAACACTAAAAAATAAAAATGGTGTTCAGAAGTGTACCCACGTGCACTCGGCTGGTATCTGCTGCACTGTTATAAGCTCCAGCAGATGAGATTCTGTGGTGGATGTACAACTTCCGCCTCCTGCCTTCCTCCTTTCTCTTGTGGCTCTCAGGTTGCCTGGTAGGGCGAGATATGTGGGTTGTGCTCCCCTGAGCCCCTGTCATCCATCGCTGCCTGAAAGTTGTGTACTCATCGGCTAAAGGCCGTCTGCCATTGTAGATGGTCCCCTATTCCTGTACAGGCACCTTCTTTTCATATAAGCAGTTGTTGTCATCGCCACCGGCTGACTTGCAAATACACAATGGCATTTTCACATTTCTCTTCCTTTTTTTCATTTTTAGGATGACGATTTTGAATTCACCGGCAGTCATCTGACTGTGAGGAACGGCTATTCCTGCGTGCCGGTGGCTCTAGCCGAAGGGTTAGACATTAAGCTAAACACGGCAGTTAGACAGGTTCGCTACACCGCTTCGGGTAAGCTTAGCTTGCAGTTAATCTCTGGCTGCAGTGCAAACTAAACACTTCTGTAGGGAATGCCCTGCCCCTGGCAAAGACTTACTTGTTTGGAATCTGCGACACAGAAAGATATTTGCGGGGGAAGATGTGGATCTGTGGTGGGCTAAAAGTGTTACCAGTCATATGCCTTTAGGAGGATGTAGAGGGGAAGGGCTTTAAATAATTGGGTGAGGGAGAGGGAGTCTGGTCTGAAGAAGGGGAGGGGCTGTGGCTCAGTAGTAGAGCATCTGCTTGGCATGCAGAAGGGCCCAGGTTCGATCCCCAGCACCTCCAGTTAAAAGGATTAGTTATTGGGGATGGGAAAGACCTCTCCCTGAGACCCTGGAGAGCTGCTGCCAGTCTGAGTAGACGAGATTGACCGTGATGGACAGCTTCATGCGTTAGGTGTGAAGTGGGACAAGCTTGTGTGGAATGGTGGGAGCCAGTAAAGGGAGATCTGTGAAGTGGGCCCCACAACTGTTTTAGAAGGACAAGAGTGTGGTGCACCCTGTTTATGAAGCTACTGGAGATAAGAATCAAGTTATTGCCCTGGGAAGGCTGATAGCGAGGATCATGGGACTGGGGCGATCTACCATTTTGCAGAGGGAGAGGTTAGGCCAGAAGGAGGAGCTCCCTGTCCTGTGCAAGATGATCATGTTCCTGAATCCCCCTAATATTCAAAGGAGAGGAACTGAAAGAGGAGGTTGTATTTTGTGCAGCTGTTCTTCCACCCCTCTGAATTTACCATATCTCTCTCTAGTTATTGGCTTACATGAATCTTTCCCTTTTCCTTTCTCCTTCTTCCACTTGCCAGGATGTGAAGTGATAGCTGTCAACACTCGCTCCACTAGCCAGACCTTTATTTATAAATGCGACGCCGTCCTGTGTACCCTTCCCTTGGGGGTGCTGAAGCAGCAGCCTCCTGCAGTACAGTTTGTTCCTCCTCTTCCCGAGTGGAAGACATCTGCTGTGCAGAGGATGGGATTTGGGAACCTTAACAAGGTAACGTAGAGCGTACAGTGGTAGGGTGAGGTGGAGGGATGAATAGAATACCTTTGGCCCTTTGCCTGTTACAGAGGGAAAAGAGATGGTTTACTGAGAGCCGTTTGGGGAGTTTTCTCACTGGCGTGACTGGCGTTCCTTGGTTGCTGTTTGAAATTCAGGGGGAAACTCAGCAGACATGAGCGCTCCTGCTCAAACTCCTTGGTTCTGGAACTTATTCAACACCTTAGCTTACCAAGGAGTTTTGTTGTTGTTGTTGTTGTTTGCCATTAAATCAACTTATGGGGAGACCCCATAGGGCTTTCAAGGCAAGGGACGAACAGAGGTGATTTACCATAGCCTGGTCTTCCTTGGTGCTCTCCCATCCAAGTACTAACCAGGACCGACCTTGCTTCGCTTCTGAGATCTGACAAAATCAGGCTAACTTGGGCTGTTCAAGTCAGGGCGCTGAGGAGCTGGGGGCAATTGAATGATGTGTTCGGCTGGAGCACAACTGGAGGGAGGCTTGAGAATAATTTGATGAAACACGTGTTGGAGCCTCATCCTTGGGGCTCTTCTAGAGCAGCATTGGGGCTAGGGCCGTCTTCCTTGCCGCCGTTGCCTCTGCACAGAGCTGTCTGGCTGATTCCTAGAAGTGGTTGAGGGTGCTTATCCAACCCTGCCTCTGGTGATGGAACATTTGGGAGCTCACACTGATTTCAGTTGATTTAAGAAGGCGGGGGGAACACCCTGTTTAGGGGTTGCGCTGTCAGTTTAGGGGTTGCGCTGTCAGTGAGTATTGACATCTCCACTTGTCCTGATGGGCCACTGGGAGCCTCAGTAGGCATTGGATTTGAACTTGGACACACCCCCGACACACACACAAGCTAACTCTCGATAGCCTTTGCCAGAATGTGAAATGGGCTTCCTAACACATCCCCTTGTTTTCTAGGTTGTGCTCTGTTTTGATCGTGTGTTTTGGGACCCGAGCGTTAATTTGTTCGGTCATGTTGGCAGCACAACGGCCAGCAGAGGGGAGCTTTTCCTGTTCTGGAATCTCTACAAAGGTAACTGTGTTGAGCCACATTAGTCTGGTCTTTGTTTTGTTTTCCAAGTGGAGCTGAAGTAGTATTACTGGTTGCTTCCTTAGCAGGTGTTGGTTGCTGCTTCACAGCAAGTTCATAGTTTAGCGCTTTTAAAAACGGAGATCAAACTCCACATTGGGGTAGAATACAGTACATCCTTTTGTATGTTAGGACATGTATATATTGTGGGGGTCCCCTTGGAGCTGTTGGAAGCAGCAACGAGCGGGAGCACAGGAAACACAGCGGGCGTCCTCTAGTTGCCTAGACCTCAAAGGAGAGGAACTGGCAGGCTGTGGCCACGTTAACAGTCCTTCATGTGATGCCAGAGGCAGGCTTTTGATTTCTGCATGGACAGGGATGCTTAGAGCCTCAGTGGCAGCTTCTGCTTTGCTGGTATCACTGCACAGGGCAGGTGGTCTGACTGTGTTCCCCAGCAGCTGACTGTCTGCCTGCCTTGCCAGGATGATTGGAGAGCAGAGTTAGGTGGGCTTTTGTCAGTGCTGCACTGGTTCCTCAGGGAGCCCAAGGAAATTGCAGCAGTGTAGAGACAAGCACCCGGGGGTTGGGGTTGGGTTGGTGCCACTGTTGAAGCACTGCACATAGAAAGGCTCGCTGCATTGACCACATGCCATGCAAGAGGGCGTGCTGGGTAGCTGTGTTTGCCAGCTGAGGTAGCCCTGTGTACACAACCCAGGTAGATAGTGGGATTGCCTGGCATTGTGGATGGAGTCTCTGCATGTATGCTTGATGCCAGCTTTGGGCTGAATGTGCATAGCTGGAAGTAAGGCTAGCAGACTTGACACACATGCCCACACGCTATGCCGCTTCTTTCCAGGGATACCATGTACGCTATGGTTGAACAGGATGATGGTGGCAGTATGTTCCTAGTGCAAAATGTAGGAGGGATTTTTGATCAGATGTGACCAGAAATGAAACATATTCAATCAGGAAATGCAGCTAGATTCTCTCCACCACCCCCATCCCCAGATCTCAGTGGCTCTGTCACTATACTACTTGCTGTGAGTCAGTGAAAACAGGCAAGGGGCCAACTCTTACCCTGCGCCATCTTTGCCTCTTCCTCTCCCGTGCAAGAACCTTCAGTGTTACAGTCATTCAGAAAATCAGTTGTTTTTAAGCTGGTCGCCAAAGACAAGAAGCACAAGATGGAAATGAACCTTTATCGTGTAGCGTTTGCTGCCTCCGGGAACCGGACTGAACCTCTCCTTCCTTTCACCACAGCGCCAATTCTGCTGGCCTTGGTGGCTGGTGAAGCAGCCGGAATCATGGAAAACATCAGCGACGATGTCATCGTTGGGCGCTGCCTTGCTATTCTCAAAGGCATTTTTGGCAGCAGCGCTGTCCCCCAGGTACTGTTTTGAGCCCTTAATACTTTTTTTTTTCCTGAGCTAGTGTGGTGCAGTGATCGAGTACCAGAGTACTGATCTGGGTTCAAATTCCCACTCCTCCCTGGCCGCTCACTAGGTGACCATGGGCTGATTATTCTCTCAGCCTTAACCTACCTCCCAGAGTTGTTGTCACGATAAAATTGTGCAATGGAGAATCAATCACATATGGTGCCCTGAGGAAGTGTGGACTTAAAATGTACAAGACAGGTTCTCTCTGAAGGAGAGAAAGCTCTCATTCGCTGTCATGTCCTGGTAGTTTTTCTTCTTGGCCTGTGTGAAAAGTGTGCTCCATGCATTTGTGTTCATGTGAGCGCACATATGCCCTGTGCTGGGGGCTTGATGAATCTTCACTTGCCCCACTCTTCCAGGGCTGAGTGAAATGCTCCTGCTTCGGCTGACACTTGTGTTTGTTCTCAGCCCAAGGAGACGGTGGTGTCTCGCTGGCGGGCCGACCCTTGGGCCCGAGGGTCCTATTCCTATGTCGCAGCTGGATCTTCAGGAAACGATTACGACCTGATGGCTCAGCCGATTACTCCGGGACCAGCCATTCCGGGAGCTCCCCAGGTGAGAACTGGCAGACCGCATTCAAGTGGTCCCAAAGAAGCAGCCATTTAGAACCTTGATTGCCTCTGGCACTTGATTGGTTCCTTTTAATAGGTACAGCCTTTGTTTCCCAATGAAATTTCAAACTGCTGCAAGAGGAAGCTGCTCTTTTGTCTTTTACTCATTGGTATCTTGTGAAATGGCCCTCTGTGGTTGTCTCCCAGCAGCTGGGTCTCCTAATTTCTCCCCAGAGAGCCAGCATGGTGTAGCGGTTAAGAACAGTGGACTGTAATCTGGAGAACTGGGTTTGATTCCCCACTCCTACACAAGAGCAGCGGATGCTAATCTGGTGAACTGGGTTGGTTTCCCCACTCCTACACATGAAGCCAGCTGGGTGACCTTGGGCCAGTCACAGTTCTCTTAGAGCTCTCTCAGCCCCACCCACCTCACAGGGAGTCTGTTGTGGGGAGGGGAAGGGAAGGTGATTGTAAACTGGCTTGATTCTCCCTTAAGTGGTAGAGCAAGTCGGCATATAAAAACCAACTCTTCTTTCTCTGCAGGTTTCCTGCATGTTAGCAGTATTTCAGCTAATGCTGTTCAATATGTGCAAGAGACCCTGCTCTACCTTCCCCCCCCCCCCAAGGGCTCGTTACCTGTTGAAGGTGGTCAGGGAATGTCAAAATGAGAATGAAAAGGCAGTCTTTTGACACCCACCCCCATGAGTCTGTGTGCAGGGTAGCCCGCTACATCTCAAGAGGTATCCGGGGGGTTGGTGTTTGGGTAAGGATGCTACCCATTTCCTGGTACCTGCTTGGGGGGGGGGGGGAAGCAAGGAAGCACTCTCAACATGATGCCCTCAGGATGATTTCCTCCCAAGCACACGGAGAATCTCCCAGCTAGTTAACAGCATTCAGGTTGTTTTCAGGCATCCCTGTAATGCGTGGCTTAATTTACACCCTGCCTTCCCTCTCGGAGGGAAGCAACGGTTTCTGCTGACTTCCTTCCTGCAACCCCTTCAGTGCATGCTGTCTTCTGTCCTCATCAGTAGCTTTTTTATGGGGCTCTGGGACTTTCCGAGGGGAAGCGAAAACAGGAAAACAAAACAAAACCTGGTTCTCTTCACATGGACCAAACTTGCTATCTTCCTTTCAGCTGACTTGGAGGGGTTTGGATAGATGCAGTCGTTAAGAAAGGTGTTTTTCATTGGGGAGGGGTGTTAAGAAGCAAAAAAGGAACATGAGAGGCCTCACGCACCTCACAGGGTGTCTGTTGTGGGGAGGGGAGGTGATTGTAAACTGGCTTGATTCTCCCTTAAGTGGTAGAGAAAGTTGGCATATAAAAACCAATTCTTCTTTCTCTGCAGGGTTCCTTCAGGTTAGCAGTAATTCAGCTAATGCTGTTCAATATGTCTTGGCAAGGTAGCCCTGTTCTGACTTCCTGTTTCTCCGGTTTTGGGCCTCGTATTTCATTGGCTTATGTCTTTTTTGTTTTTCCTCCCCCCCCACCCCCGTTTCAAGTTCTTGCTCATTTTCACATAACCCTTGTTGTAAATCCCTTCTAATAGTTACCTCTTCAGTGAAAACCCTTGCATGGTGTTTTTTAAAAAATTCTTCAGAAGTGTAGAGTCAGACGGGTATTTTCAGAATTCTTGTCCTAGAATTCTTGTCACATGTTAAATAAATACATGTTCTTCTTAAGAAAAAATAAAAGGAGTGCGCCAACGTGGCCTGTTCTCTATTCTCTTCCAGCCAATTCCCCGCTTGTTCTTTGCGGGAGAGCACACGATTCGCAACTACCCGGCGACTGTTCACGGCGCCCTGCTCAGCGGACTGAGGGAAGCCGGGCGCATCGCTGACCAGTTTCTCGGTGCCATGTACACTCTGCCTCGCCAAGCCACCCCGGGGGCACCTGCTCAACAGGCTCCTTCCATGTAGACGGAAAAAAGGACACAAGCTGCCGGAAGCGGCGCTGCAGGCTCAAAGCAGCCTTGGGGGGGGGGGGGCGCCTTCCTGGTTCGTGGCACAGCCTGTTGGAAAGCGGAACCCAGGCGCCTGTAAGCATCATGCCCACGGAAGGGCCTTCTGGTGCAGCATCTGAGTAAGCGCAGCTCATCTGCCAAGCCAGCCCTGGCCCCTCCCCCGAAGCGGTGCTGGTGCCCGCTGGAATACAGACTCCTGGGCTTTCTCGTGGGATCTGTCTTGGTACTGATGTGGTTCGGTTCATTGTCTTCCCAGGGTATAGATCTTCTTGTAAGCTAGCGGCTGTTAGTGACTAAAAGTGAGATTGTGGATTTTTGTTATAGAAAGCAAAAAAATAAAATTAAAAAATAAAGCTTTTTTTTTTAAATAAAAAGTTTATTTGAGAAAGGCGGGAGGCTGACACACCGAGAGCCCAGTGGTGTGACGGTTAGTGTTGATCTAGGAGGCCTGGATCACCTGTTCTCCACTCTGTCACAAATGTGTGCTGGATGACCTGGGGCCAGTCCATAGTCTCGTGGGCGAGCCTATTTCAAAGGGTGGTTGTGAGGATAAAAATGGGAAGAGAGAATGCCTGTGTTGCCTCATGCTTTTTGGAGGAAGGGCAGGGGTAAGGCTAAACTAAATAGCACAGAGGCCCCCCCCCCCATGTGCAACTAAGAGGTTATAAATATTGCCAACACCACTTCGAGGTTTTGGGTGAAATGACTATCCCTTCTTAGACTGGGCACCGGGAGATGAAGTGGGTCTGGGAGGTGGGCACACTCCGGGTGTGGGCAAAGTTTGAGCCGAGAGGCTGGCAACGGTAGTGGTCAGTCCGGGGCTGCTGTGCATTATATTGACTTAAGCTGTCTAGATGGGGTGGGGGGAATCTGTATCCGAATTCATAACACACAAGTCTCTTGCTTAAAGAAACGAAATGTGGTTTGGAAAGCTGTCCCTTAAGATTTGCCAGTCACGATTTCAATCCGTAAAAATTTTCAGAAGCAAAAGGAAAAACTTGCCTTCCTAGAGTTAAGGGGTCGGGTCCAGCAATCCGTGGGCACAAGGACAGCAGAACTCTCTGCTTTCCCCTCCCCAAACAGTCCTTTCTGATCCTGGGAAAGCGGAGTCCCAGGAGTGGTCACATAGCTGAGGGCAGGAAAGGGCAAAATTACCCCCCCCCCCGCCGCTTCCAGCTTTCCAAGGGTTAGAAAGTCTGCTGTGGGGAGGAACAGGGGAGAGTTCTTGCTCCTGAAGATTGCTGGGTCCCACCCAGGGTTGGAAAGCACCCAAGCAGCATCTGAAACAGCGCAATATTCAGGCAGCAGCCCTCTCTCGACCTCTCCTGAGCTTTGCCCCTCTTTTGCCCATAGCCACTCCCCTTGCCCCCAAACCTGAGACGTTCCACAGAGTGTTGTAGATTTTGTATTAGTTTTACCTCATTTTACCTGTGTGGGGGGAGAGAAGTTGAATGGGTGGACCTCGTATGTGCAAAGTGCAAGTGCTCTTTCAAAGCCCATTCGATTCAGCTTAGCTTCAAGAAGAAGAGTTGTTTTTTATAAGCTGATTTTCTCTACCACTTAAGGGAGAATCAAACCAGCTTACCATCACCTTCCCTCCCCAACAGACACCCTGTGAGGTAGGTGGGACTGAGAGAGCTGTGACTAGCCCAAGGTCACCCAGCCGGCTTCATGTGTAGGAGTGGGGAAACAAATCCAGCTCACCAGATTAGCCTCCACCGCTCATGTGGAGGAGTGGGGAATCAAACCCAGTGCTCCAGATCAGACTCCACTGCTCTAAACAACCGCTCTTAACCACTACACCACGCTGGCTCTCCAAGTGCCATTGATGGTAACTCCAGTCCGTGAATTTGTCGGATTCCCTTTTTCAACAGGCAGTGCTTGTCGCTGCATCTTGTGGCAGTGATTCTGTAAGTAAGCGGAGACTGACCTTTTCACAAGTACCACCTGTGTTTTAGTCATGAGCATGCTCCAAGTCATCAACCAAGCAAAGGGCCAACCCCTCACCCAGTGGCAGACTAAAACAGTCCTCATGTGCTCTTAAGCACAGGTGTAGCGGCAGCTTTCAAGGGAGAATCAAGCACCTTCAAGCACCTTCCCTTCCCTCCCCCACAATAGATAACCTGTGAGGTAGGTGGGGCTGAGAGAGCTGACTAGCCCAAGGTCACTCAGCCGGCTTCATGTGTAGGAGTGGGGAAACAAATCCAGTTCACCAGATTAGCCTCCACCGCTCATGCGGAGGAGTGGGCAATCAAACCTGGTTCTCCAGATCAGAGTCCAATGCTCTTAACCACTTCACCACGCTGGCAGGAATTGTGGTAAAGAGGGCCAGCAGTGCCATACAAGTGCTTCTGATTGGCAACAACATAGGGTCTTGATCAAGGCAGTATAGTTTTGGATACCCAGAGAAAGAGTTGTCGGCCCTCATGTCATTGGGATACTCGGAACTGGCCAGTCCCAACACGGATGCAGGCAGATGTCGGTCCTGAAGCAATCCACTCTTTCCAGTAACATACAAACAGCTTTTATTGATTATGTACTGCAGAACAAACAGCATTAGTCAGAAGATAACATGCGGACGAACTTGGGTTTAAACACAGCATGCAGATTTGTCGCTCTGTGTGCCTGGCAGAGGGCTAACCCCGCCTGCCGTCCAGCCCCACAGGCCGTATGGGAGGTGAGAGAGGCGGGGCCTTGCCCAGCCGAACGTGCTAGCTCCAGGGCAGCTTCCTTTTGACGGGGTGGTGCTGGTAGCTCGCTGGAGATGCAGGGGAAGTGGCTTGGGGGGGGGTGTCTGGCAGATGACCTCGGGGACACGCTTGGTTAAATTGCACTTTTTCTCAACCTGAAAAACAAGGAAATACGAGGCAGGAGACACACGTCTGCCTATAGCACAACTGTCAGGATTTAGCAACTTTTCCCCACCCAGTCTTAACATTAGCAAATAGAAAAAATATATATATATTTTAAAATCTCTTAAAAATACATTCCACGCAATCTGAAGGATTCTCAAGTGTTACAAGTGGCTGGAAGACCAATTATCGCCTCCTTGTGTGCAGGCGTGCAGGGAGTGCTGGACTCCCCAACAGGCCTCCAAAGGGTGAGCAGATTTATTTATTTTTTGGTCTCCAGCCAAGAAGAAAGAAAAAGAGGAGGAAGGATGACCTCTGCCCAGCAGTACCTTCACCCCTTTTCCCTCTTTGGATATCAAGCTGAGGGGGTTCAGCTGAAGCAGCAAAATCTTCAGTGGGGTCTCTTTCTTTGACGCCCGGGGTGGAGGAGCGGCATTGCGCAAGCTGGCTTCTCCGGTGGAGGCCCCTTCTGTCTTGGAGGGGGCCACCAGTCCAAAGGCCCTGCATGCAAGAGATAGTGTCCCGTTGCAAATATAGCGGCGGGTCCCTTCTGATTGACGTATGGCTGAACCCCTCGATTCTTGGCACTCGGTTGTCAGTTTTATCACAAAATCAGAGGCTTTTGTATTCTTAATGGCTGTCGATAGGAACTGCGCTTTTGGCGGTGAAGGGAAGTGGAGCGGAGTGCTAATGGCTGTGCAGGCGGAGATATGAGGACGAATCCTCTCGAGCTTTATCAGGGAGAAGCCGCATCCTTGTTTCTTGGCAGGGAAAAAGGGAGTTTCCACACGCAGCACATATAATTACAACATTGGGGTTTTTCTCTCTTTTTACACAGAAATTCTCGGCATTAGAAAGTCCCTGGGGAATACCTACTGTATTTCATATGCTACAGTTAAAAAGGAAAAAAACTCGCCAAATGCTGGCAATATTTACAAATACACTTTACAGCGGTTTGTTTTTTTCTTTCAAAAGTGTGCAACTTGAGCCAAACAGTCTCCATTTCCTGAAATCGTCACAGTTAGTTCAATAATATAATCTGCTCCTATTGCACTCGGGGGTTGGGGTCTCTGCAGGCTGGTTAAATCCTCTGGTTTTGGGAGGCTGTTCATCAGAGAACCCTCAGCCTATGCTGATTGACTATTTACATTCATTAGCCACAGCTAGCTAAAACGTTGTAAGATTTAGTTTGGTAATTCTGAGGTCTACTGATAAAATTCCGCTAAGAAATGGAGAACTGGCCAGAACAACCAACAGCAGATTTATCGCTTTCTTGCTGATTTGACTTGGCTCCATCACTGTGAAATAATCAATTGGGTCCCATGACCCAGATTCCTGGGTCAAACAAGACTGAGGCTGGAAGCCAATCATTACTGTTGCAAGCTTCCAAACAGATCCTGAAGAGCAGAATCTCTTTGGTCCCTTTCTTGGATGTTCAAGTATTGTCTGAGAATTTAAATCTTGAAAAGAGACTTACAAAGCTGCCTCATACTGAGTTGGAGTGTTGGCCTTTCGGAGTTGGTATTGTCCGTTCTCACAGGCAGTGGGTCTTCAGGGACTCAGGCAAAGGTCTCACATCCTAATCCTTTATCAGGAGATGCCAGGGATGCCTTGGGGCCTTCGGATTTTCCCTTTTTGTCAGGTTGTAGACGTTTTTGGCAGGGCAAGGGGGCCGAAGTGATTTCGCTGTCTCTGACAGGTATTGGGTGCGGTCCGTGGCTCAATTTCTCTTGGCCAACTGCCTAGGCTCCTTTGTCCTAGACATTCTTGAGTCCTGGTAGAAGCAATATCTGCAGCAGCCCCCTCAAACTGACCTTAAGAGCACCTTTTGGGTATTTTCGCTAGGGTTGGTTTTTTTTTTTTAGGGTGACTAATGTATCGCAGAACCCTAACCTTGGGTGGCTCAAGGTAGCCTGATCTCAGAAGCTAAACAGGGTCAGCCCTGGTTAGTACTTGGATGGGAGACCACCAAGGAAGTCCAGGGTTGCTACGCAGAGGCAGGCAAAGGGCAAATCCCTGTCTTGCCTTGAAAACCCTACGGGGGACTCTATAAGTCAGTTGTGACTTGATGGCTCTTTCCGCTGCCAAACTCTAATGCAGGAAACAAATTCAAAGGGTAGCCTCTGGAAATAGGCAGGGAAATCAAGTGCTGTGAAGGGTGAGAATTCTGTTGGCCCTGTGGCAAGATCTGCTTAAAGATAACAGTTGTGTTGGTACCAATCATTTTATAGGTTTTTTTTTAAAAAGGCAATATGGGCTGTCCTGCAGTTTAAAGGGGCTTTGAGTGCTGCTGTTCTAACAGGCACAATGCCAACCCAGGGTAATTTCATCTTTCCCAGATCAAAAATTGGGGGAGGCGCTTATTTAAGGCTGTGATTTTAAATGTTACTATTAAAAAAAGGAACTTATTTCCCTTGTAAATGTTATTTTTATAGGAAAGGGCTTTCACTCTTTTCAGAAGAGTGGTCTTGCTATAGCGTCAGCTGTGGCACCTCACAGGAAATTAAAGCCATTGATGCCCCCCCACAGCCAAAAAAGAATGGCTCAGATAGCAACATGGCGCTCTCCCCCCTCCCACTGGTGGTTTTGCTTTAATTTTCAAGTAGGCTCAGAGCCAACATCAGATATTGCTACCAACGTGAGAGGAATGGAAGTACTTAAGTTACATTGCAGGTGCTAAAGTGCTTTATTGGATCAACAATGTGATGGCTTCCTTTTAGCAAAAAAAATTGTTTTTTAAACCTACTTTGGAACAATTCACACAAGTCTGTTTATTGCTTGACAGGGAAACCATTGTCTGGCTAGTTCTACAATGGCCCCCTGGATCATTTATCATCACAAGAAGCCTTTAGGTAAACACTCTTACCCGCTAATGGAAGCCTGCTAATAAACTGTGACACAACTCCTGTCTCAAGTAATCCGTGTGAGCTGGCTTGGGGAGAGAGGTACACTGAAACAGCAGCAAGACTGTATGGAGGTACTGGAATACACAATGTAAGTTTCTAGCCCTCGAGGCTGTTAAACTGGGTGTGAAAGTGTGTGCGAATGAACAGATGGGATCTTGCACTCAGCAGGATTTTTGCTGGGCAGGGCTTGGAGGCGTCTTTCCCTGTGCCTAGCAGAACACCTTTATGTAAACGGATGGAAATGTAAGTCACGCAAGCTGGAGAAGCAAGATGAAGACAGACATGGCTCCCTCTAGGAATGCTTGTTAGGTTTTTCTACTGCCACTTCTGCACACTTTAATGCAGTGATGCTCTCCGGAGCCACGTGTGGCTCTTGTTCCTCAGTGTGGCACTGGCCTCACGTACCAGGAAAGCGGGCACGGCCGTTACCCAGCAGGGCTTTTGTTTTGCCCTTAGAAACAGCTGCCACCAGAGGGACTGGAGACCAGCAAGCTTGGAGCTTTGAAACGGCTCTCTCTGGATACTTCAGCATCAGAGGCGCATGCCTTTTATATCAGGTGCTTTGAAACACAGGCAGGATAATGCTGATGTGGTCGTCTTGTTTGTGGGCTTCCTAGAGGCACCTGGTTGGCCGCTGTGTGAACAGACTGCTGGACTTGATGGGCCTTGGTCTGATCCAGCAGGGCCTTTCTTATGTTCTTATTTTCTTATATGGGCTGAGAGAGTGTGACGAGCCCAAGGTCACCCAGCTGGCTTCATGTGTGGAAGAGCCAACTTTGCAACTGAAACCAGGGTCAAATACCTAAATAAATGGGTTTCTATCATACCGTACATGTGTTGAACGTAACATGAGAACTACTCAACAACCCAGTTCTCCAGATTAGAGTCCACTGCTCTTAACCGTTACACCACGCTGGCTCCCATGCCCAGAGATACTTTAGTAATTAAAAGGTTACAGTTGCAGAGTTACTATTAGTAGGCATACCCTTTATTACTATGCATGTTTTTTTTTGGGGGGGGGACACATAGAGCAATACAATGCTCGTGTGGCTTTTTTGGTTGATGGTAATTGTCAATGTGAGGGGTTGTGGCTCAGTGGAAGAGCCTCTGCTTGGCATGCAGAAGGTCCCAGGTTCAATCCCCAGCATCTCCGGTTAAAAGGACCAGGCTGCAGGTGGTGAGAGACCCCTGCCTGAGACCCTGGAGAGCCACTGCCGGTCTGAGTGGACAATACTGACTTTGATGGACCAAGGGTCTGATTCAGTATAAGGCAGCTTCATGTCTTCATGAGCTGCAGAGTCAATTTCCTCTGCCTTAACGCCTCTACTGATAGATACCAAGCACTGCTGCCTCCATGGATTTCTAAACCCTTTTTATCTCCAGACACACATATCCATTTAAACATTCATTTGGCAGCTTTTTATGGCTTAAAAAAACAAAACCTTGAAGCATTGATCTGGTCAAGAAAGGGAATTGACTGTGTCTGCCCCAACAGTCAGCCAATCAGCAAGCTGCCCAGCTTGACAGGAGCGGGTAAGCAATTTTATGTTTGCCACAAGGGCCAGCCAATCAGCTCTGGCAGATTGTCCCACAAGCAGGAGGAATTAGTTGCTCCCGAGTTGGATTCTGTTTGGAAGTTTGTACAGATGTCCAAAAATGGAGCAAGGGCAGATGTGCAGCAAGCCCTCCCGTTCAAGGTGTAATGTCTATCTTCACCTTTAGTTCATCTTAGAACAGAACTTGGATTTTTAAGCTCAGGCTTGCCTAGTGGTACTTATAGTCTCACTCTCTGTTCTTTCTGGCACCAGCAAGGATTAACATCCATGGTGGAAGAAGAAGAGTTGGTTTTTATATGCTGACTTTCTCTACCACTTAAGGCAGAATCAAACCAGCTTACAATCACCCTCCCTTCCCCTCTCCACAACAGACACCCTGTGAGGTAGGTGGGGCTGAGACAGCTCTTAATAGAACTGTGACTAGCCCACGGTCACCCAGCTGGCTTCATGTGTAGGAGTGGGGAAACAAATCCAGTTCACCAGATTAGCCTCCGGCGCTCATGTGGAGTGGGGAATTGAACCCGGTTCTCCAGATCTGAGTCCACCACTCCAAACCACTGCTCTTAACCACTACACCATGCTGGCTCTCAGCGAACATTGAGAACAGCGAACGTTGCTAACCGACTGCATCTCTTTGGCCTAATTTCAACTGTCACGCTATGGCTCGACAGTGCAACCAAACACTCCTTTTTAATACACCTTGCCTTCGCCGGCAGGCGTGCTGGAATTTCCCTTTTTGCTCGGCACCTAGGCTCTATGAAGCCAGGGAAGCTCTACTAAGCTTGCAAATGGTTAGCCCAATGCAAGGGACCATCCTGTCGATTTATTCCTCATGCTGCTATAAAAAAAAAAAAGTAGGCCAAGGATGTGTGTTTGAACAGGTGCAGAGTAAAAAAACGGGGCGTGTGAGCCCGAGGGAGCAGGTGCTGATATTAAGCCTCACTCACAATGGCAGAAGGTTCAAGGTGCGAAGCGCCAAGCGAGATGCGGCCATCTGCTTGCTTCTACCCCACCTGCTGGTTTGGAAGCCCCAGGGGCTCGATCCTGCTTTACCTTGGCAAGAGGGAGATAAGGAATACCACGCCCTGTGCATAGGGAAGATGGCGTGCATGCCTCCCGCCTGGGCCAGAGAGAAATCTCTGCTTGCCTTTCACTGCATTGGTTTAGTGGACTGTTGTTCAAATGGACTGCAAGGGAGCTGCTCCGGACTTGTGTGGCTGAGGTGCTTTTAAGCTGAGGGAAGGGGATACTTTTCAGAAGTAAATAATACTATGTCCACATGCTGGGATCTCAGCAAAAAAGGCAGGCACAGGGACTGGGGGCAGGCACAAAAAGAGGAAAGCCCGCAGGGTCATTTGCTCTGTGCACAATCAAGGAAATTGTGATCTTGGCTTTCCTTAAACCGGAGTGAGATTAACACATATAATTGACCAGGGAAGATGAAGACTGACTGCCCTGCTCCACTAGCTTCCCTAGTGGGTCGGGGAGGTACGGGAAAGAAAAGTTCCATTTTAAGATTTAAAAGCCTTTAGGGGCGCTGACAGGAGGAAATGGTATAGGGTTAGGGTTACTCTTCCCTTGATAGGCTTGTCTCTGCTGAAGTTGGAAAGAACTGGGGGGGGGAGTAGAGATTTACTGCAAGCGCTGCTCTCTTCCCTACACTGCCCAATGGGGATTAGCAGCATCGGATGGACTTCTGCCCTTAGGAAGGCGGTTTCACACACGTGCTCAGTCCGATGACTCTGAAGCATCAGAATGAATGAGCTTCCCTCGTTTAAGCTCCGCCTCCAGAAGAACATGCCCCTCCCCGCCCTGCTTTTCAACGCCTATAGTTTACCCATTCTACTCTGGGGCCCTAAGTCTGGAGTTACCCAGCTGATGGGGCAGAGCTGGATTCCTGCGTCACCCTTTTTTCAGTTGGCATGGGGGGGGGGGTACCATGCAGCAGGGCCAATGCCTTGTTGCATCAAACGCGCCAGGAGGATGGAAAGGAGAAGAGCTCAGAGGGGCGAGGCTCGAGTCGAAAGCCAGGTGGAAGGCAGCCGATGAGTGCCCAGAGGAGTCTTTGCTGGTCCCTTTGCGCAGGCGAGTGAAGAGTGAGGTAGCAGAAACAAAGGAATGTCTGTCCCTCCCCAACGGTGCGGGTTGAGGTGCCGAACAAAGGAGACTCCCCCGCAGCAGATTGTGCCCGGCTGAGGCCTTGGGCTCTGAGTTCAAGTAACGCGGCAAAAGCCCCTTGGGGGTAAGCAAAGCCTTTCGGGAGAAGGGACAGTGGCCAACAGGTGGGGAGATTTTCTTGTTCTTCTGTCTCCAGGGCCCGACGGAGTCCTGCCGCAACGTGCCCCCTAGGGACCCCGGTAGCCTCCTAGACTCCACAGCTGAAGCGTGCCTTGCCTCGCGTCAGAGAGCCGATGCTCTCACCACTAAGGACCTGAGCACGAGGCGAGCCGTGAAGCCGAGAACTGCTGTCTCCGCAGCAGAGCTGGGTGAGACAGCTTCACGTCATTGCTCGAGTGTGGAGAATCAGGCAGGAGTTCTTTATGACGGGGCCGAACCCCTGTAGCACAGGCAGGCACGTGGGGAGGTGTGGGGTCAGTGAAAGCAGCAGCCTTCAAGTGAAGTCCCTGTGCTGTGTGATGATTTAAGCTTCTCCTGTCCTTACATCCCTGCTGGGGGAAATCGACTCCCTCTGGAGCAGACTGAGGTGGGAATGGAGTCTCTCTGGGTTGCTCTGTACTCCCAGAGTTGTGCAGATTCCGGGCTTCGTGAGGTCAAACAGACGGCCAAGCCGTGGATCGGCTCCGAGTTGAACTGTCGCTTCTCGGGAATGCCGTGGCCCAGCGCGGAGGCTGGGGGCCACATGCCTACTGCCCCACAGTCCTTGGAGGTCCCTCGGGGGGGGCACAAACAGACACTGGCCGAGGGTTGCCGTTGTTCAAGCTCAATGAGATTGTGGAGTGAGGGTTCCCCTGAGCAAAGTCTCTGCAATCTCCCCCTTCCCCAGGGGGGTGGGGAAAGAAAAATGCAAAGCTACCGTTTATAAAAGAAATCCACCCAAGGCCAGGGACAAAAAAGGCCTTGAGTGCTGAAAGGGTTAAGAGTCTGTACACGTCCCAGCCATGGGCTGGCTGCAGGGAAGGCCAGTGTGGAGTGAGAGAGAGAAGGACGAAGCTCATCTTCAGGAGTTCACACAGCTGGACCTGGAAAGACACAACTGGGGAGAGAAAAGCAAGAAAACGTAAGAGCGGTCCTGCCGGGCCCCACCTATTCAGCCCACCATGCTGTTTCCAACATGGGATGGCCACACAGACCCAAAAAGAAGAGTTGGTTTTTAAATACTGACTTTCTCTACCACTTAAGGAAGAATTCAACTGGCTTACAATCAATCCCCTTCCCTTCCCCTCTCCACTAACCTGTGAGGTAGGTGGGACTGAGAGAGCCCTAAGAGAGCTTTGACTAGCCCAAGGCCACCCAGCTGGCTTCACATGGAGGAGTGGGGAAACCAACTCGGTTCACCAGATTAGCCTCTGCCGCTCATGTGGAGGAGTGGGGTATCAAACCTGGTTCTCCGGATTCGAGCCCGCCATTCCAAACCACCGCTCTTAACCACTACACCACGCTGGCTCTTCAAGAGCCGTTGATGGTAACTCCAGTCCGCGAATTTGTCGGATCCCCTTTTTTCAACAGCCAGCGCTTGTCGCTGCATCTTGGGGCAGTGAGTCCTGTAAACAAGTGGAGACTGGCCACCTTTTCACAAATACCGCCTTTGCTCCAAGCCACTGAGTGAGCAAAGGACCAACCCCTCCCCTCACCCAGTGGAAGACTAAAACAGTCTCCGTGTGCTCTTAAGTGCAGGCATAGCGGCAACAGCGCGGGGCATGATTTTTGACCTGCCACATTTACTGCGGGCGCCACCCACTGTGGCTGGCCCTGCCCACCCCCTTTTCCCTTGCTTTCTGCTAATGGGAGCAAGGCTGGAGAGAAATGGATTTCCCAGATCCAGCTGGCAATCACAGGGGTGTGCATTGTTTTATCATTTCTGTCTGTATGCTGGTGGCCGTGTAAACCCCACTCTGCACTCTTTAGCCATTTCTCACCAGCAGCAGTCAAGATAAGTGTGGAAGCTGGCCCTGCAAAATGCAGCGGACAGTTTTCTGGTATGACTTCAGCAGACCCACACTCGCTCAAGTGCCTGCTCTTCAGTACTTCCAAGAGGGACTCGACCAAGAGTCTCTTGGGGAGGGGCCGTGGCTCAGTGGTAGAGGATCTGCTTGGCATGCATAAGGCCCCAGGTTCAATCCCTGATATCTCCAGTTAAAGGGACCAGGCAAGTAGGGGATGTGAATGACCTCTGCCTGAGACCCTGGAAAGCCGCTGCCAGTCTGAGTAGACTTCGATGGACCAAGGGTCTGATTCAGTATAAGACAGCTTCATGTGTTCAAGAGCAAGGATCTCCAGTCAAGGAAATAGAGGCCTACCTACCTGGCCCCGTGGTCAGTTCAGTTGTCTTTGGACCAACGTAGCCGCTCCTCAGCCTTGCCGGCGGGCAGCGGGTGATGGGACTCCAGCTTGGTTTCGGGCCTCTTCCGTGGCATTTCGGCCCAGGACAGCTGCTCCGTGGAGCCAAACTGCTTTCTTCTGGAGCTGGGAACGAAACCTTTGTTTTCCTCCTGTACCGAGACCAGGGAAAAGACTGGGTGCTTAACAGGCCAGAACCCTGCTGGTAAACCTTCCAGACTCATAGAAACACCCTCCCACAAGAGGATTCCTGGTCCTCCAAGTGACCTGTAAGTTGATTGCAAAGGCCACTGATCCTTTCCCCTTTTGCATGAGTTTAGAAACCATATCAATGCTGAGATGCCAACGTTCAGATTCAGAGGGTAGCCATGTGGGTCTCCAGTAGAGGAGCTAGATTCGAGTCCAGAAGCAACTTAGAGACCAACATGATTTTCGGAGTCTGGTGAGGAGACCTTTGACTCTTGAAAGCTTATACCCCAAAAACCTTGTTGGTCTCTAAGGGGCTACTGGACTCGAATCTAGCCCAAAGTCCAATTTTAACAGATGAAGCCGTTAGTCCCGCCCTCCCCAAGGAACAGAGATGTCAACCTAATGAAGTCCCTGAAACCGGTTCACGGGCAAAGAGACTCACTCGACAGACTGAGAAGAGATTGGCAGCTGTGCCACAGAGTTTGGCCTTCCCCCGTCGGTCGCTTCTGTGTTTAAAGTAGCGCCCATTCAAGACACAGCAGCTGCCAGCGACTGAGATTAAAATGGCTTTTCTTTTTTTAATCTCAGTTTCAAAAGGAAGCTTTGAACACACGAAGCTGCCTTATACTGAATCCCAGACCCTTGGTCCATCAAAGTCAGTATTGTCTACTCAGACCGGCAACGACTCTCCAGGGTCTCAGGCAGAGGTCTTTCATATCATCTGCTTGCCTAGTCCCTTTAACTGGAGATGCCGTGAATTGAACCTGGGACCAAGGATTGAGCCTGGGACCTTCTGCAGCCAGCCTCCAGTGGCCCTCCGCCTCTCCCCTTACAATATCTGTTCCTTAAAACTGAGTATATTCTGTACACCCGAAGTCAAATCATACTAGGAGCTCAAAGACAAGTTTCTACAGCTTGCTTGTGAGATTCCAGCCCATGTGGTTGTTTTACTGGCGGGGATCTCAAGGCCACGTGTCTGAGGGAATCTGGGAAGCCCACGGCTGAGCATAGTCAATCAGGTTAGACTAATATTCTCTCTCCCCACAGACACCAAGGTCACCCAGCAGGCTGCATGGGGAAGGGCTGTGACTCAGTGGTAGAGCCTCTGCTTGGCATGCAGAAGGTCCCAGTTTCAATCCCCTGCATCTCCAGTTAAAGGGGCTAGGCAAGTAGGTGATGTGACAGACCCCTGCCTGAGACCCTGGAGAGCCGCTGCCGGTCTGAGTAGACGATACTGACTTTGATGGACCAAGGGTCTGATTCAATAGAAGGCAGCTTCATGTGTTTACCTGCTCTTGCTTACACTGTGATGGGTTGAATGCTTTTCTTTCTCCCAAGGCCTATGGCTCAGAATGAGGTGTTGGGAATCTCCTTTCTCTGCCTGAGTCCCTTTAGAGCTACTGCCAGAGTACACAGTCAGAGGCTCAATGAATCAACACTCCTGAGTCATACGGTCAATCCCTGCATTTACTCTTCCACGCCCTTAGGGAAGCAGAGCATGCTCTCTCTGTGCCAAGTCCCACATGGGGTCAACAATGCTCTTGCTTCAGCCATGTCTGTCCAACTTGTGTATAAACAGAGCGTCAAAAGCCTCCAATGTTATGGAAGAAGAAGTTGGTTTTTATATCCTGATTTTCCATACCTTTTAAGGAGTCTCAAACCGGTTTACAATCACTTTCCCTTCCCCTCCCCACAACAGACACTTTGCGATGTAGGTGGGGATGAGAGAGTTCTGAGGGAACTGTGACTGGCCCAGGGTCACCCAGCAGGCTGCATGTGAAGGAGTGGGGAAACCAACCCGGTTCACCAGATTAGAGTCCCCCACTCACAGGGAGGAGTGGGGAATCGAATCCAGTTCTCCAGATTAGAGTCCACCGCTCATGTGGAGGAGCAGGGAATCAAACCCCGTTCTTCAGAGTAGTCTGCTGCTCATGTGGAGGAGTGGGGAATCAAATCCAGTTTTCTAGATTAGAGTCCCCCACTCAGGTGGAGCAGCAGGGAATCAAACCCGGTTCTCCAGATTAGAGTCCACCCCTCACCTGTGCCCCCCTTTTGCCCTTAAAAAAATTCAACCTTGCCTCCATGGCTGGGGAACAGCCTCGTTTAAACAACTACTGTTACCACTGAAGCATCCGGGCGGGCCCGACGTCCTTCGAAGTACCGCTTTACCAGGTTGTGGCATCTACCAAAGTATCCCACCAGGCTACCTAAGGAGTCTCCTTCTCCCTCAAGTAGCCTGCATTCCCGGGGCCACCATCCTGAGGGCTTTTAGTGAAGAAAGAAAAAAGAGAGAAAAGAAGAGAGGGGGTGCGAGAGAAAGAAAAAACGGACTTCAAAAAATGGGTCTCACATTACAGAGTTAGGCTGTAAGGTGGATCCTGCGTCTGAAAAGGCTGACAGCACAACCAGCCCTGCAAGGTAGGGCCATAGAGTATCCCGTTTGGGCTGCTGAACACTGACTCTTAGAACAGCTCCCAGCAAAGAATGTGGTCCTTGCAGGCTGCCACCAGCAGAGGGAGCTATGCCATCAGGCCAAGCCTAACTGCAGGAATCACAGCCCAGCCGCATCCAAACCCAAAAAATATTCCAAAAATAATTCCATATGCTTTTGTCAAAATCACAATATTCAACTCTCTCTCTCTCTCTCTCTCTCTCTCTCTCTCTCTCTCTCTCTCTCTCTCTCTCTGCTCTGTTAATTGCCATCATCTGGTTTCCCGCGCTGTCAGGCTTGGATGTTTTTCCTATGCAGTCAGGAAAGAGCATCTCTCAGTCATTATCACTCAATTTTATTATTTTACAAGCGGCTTCCCCACATATCAACGGATTTGCTTCTAGCATTCCCCACTTCAGCCACAGGACAGCTGGGGGACTCAAAGTGCTTCTCTCACATGTGGGGGAGGGAGGGAGAATGCTTCCCTGGAGATGCCACCTCTGCCTTTAAGCACTCATGGACACCAAGCCTTTAGGCCAGATAGCATCTATCCAGACAGGCAGCAGCTGTTCTCCAAGGTCACAGGTAGAAAAAAAAGCATTCCCCAGCACCAGCTGCCTGAGCTCATTTTAACAAGTAGAGAGAGATGCCAGGGACTGATGCCAGCCCCCCTCCCTATACTAAACTACCTGCCACCGAGTCCGCCCCGTTGGTCCCTCTAGCTCAGTTTTGTCCACTTGGACAGGTAACAGCTCTCCGGGGCTCAACTGGAAACCTGTGCATGCTCCGCCACTGAGTTAAGGCCCTGTCTGAAGAAAAGACTGCACCATCCTGGCCCCAGCCCTCTCCAATGGTTTCTTCACCCACTTTTCCTCTCTCACCAGCTTGGTCAGGCCTCCAGAGCTGCCCCACTGCAGTGGAGGGAGGATGGGGAAGGGAGAGATGAGTGGAGGAGCAGGGCCCCACTGCCTCAGAGACGGGCAAGCCTCATCTCTGAGCAAGCCCACCACCGGCTTGTGGGCCTGGTTCTTACGTACAGGAGAATAAGCTGACAGAATAGACTTCATCCCTTTTGAGTACATATTGAAGGTGGCAATAGGAGACACTCCCCAACGTCAAAAACTCCCTGCAAATAACAAGCCAGCACCGGGGAGGTTTTGAAACTTTTCTCCTTCCTGCGCTACTAGGGTTGCCAACCCCAGCGGGAAATCAGAGAGGCATGGAGAAGGCCCATCAGCCAATGGCGTGATGTCACTGCTGGGAAACCCGGAAGCGATGTCATGCCTCTCTAGGTACTGGCCAAAATTCTATGAAAACCAGAGTTTTCAGCAATTCCTAGAGAGGACTGACGTCACTTCCACCTGCCATCTGTGTAGCACATTCTCTTTATGTGGCTTATCTCCCCATTGGTGTATTATGATCTACCCGTCCACGACTGTTTTACAGCCAAAAGTGGCAAAGCTCAGAAACAAGTCCCACTAGGTGGCGGTCACCCTATATAACTAAACAGCCTGAGGATACAGTCATCCTAGAAAAATGGCCACTTCGCAGTTACCATCAGGTATTGAGAAGTTTTAGTCTTCTGCAGAACAGAGAAACCGGGGTTGCAGAATGAGCTAGATACAGTGCGGTAAATAGATCCCCGCTGCACTAAGGCCAGAAGGAAAATAACTGTACATGGGGCACATGCCTATCTCATATAATCACATTTTGATTAAAGGGGTTTTTAGTCAAAAGGGTTTTAGAGAGCAATACTAAGCAAGCTGAATCCTAATCAGGTCTTTTCAGTGGGGCTTGCCCCTTGGAAAGCATTCTTAGGATTGCTGTTAGTGAATTAATTGACTGAATGTGCACAAATAGTGCCCAAGTGACCAGCCAAAACAAAATCACATCAAATGGTTAAACGCTGGTCACGATTTTTGAAGGCATATTAGAACAATGAAAAAGATGCGTCAATCAAGAGGTTTGACACTTAAAGAGTACAAAAACAAATTAGCTGAGTGTTGTCCCGAAACAATGAAATGCATTTTGGGAAGGGGGATAATGAATTATTGTTACTCTTAAACTACATCGGGTAAAGCTTTGGTTTTGTTTTTTTAAGTATGAACTCATCACTGAACAGATGTTCTCTGAAAGTTTCAAATTAAAACCAAATGAAATTAAAAAACAGAAATAAAGCAGTATCAGCGCAGTTTTGTAAAAGGGCTGTTCTTAATGGTAGACGTGCTTTTTAAGCAGGCCAATTCTTCCCGTTTGGAGACATTCATAATTACAGGAGGAGAGAAGGCAGCCTGGTATGGCCTGGTCTTGTCAGATCATGGAAGCTAAGCAGAGCCGGTACTTGGAAGGGAGACCTCCAAGGAAGACTCTGCAGAGGCAGGCAATAGCAAACCACCTCTGCTTAGTCACTTGCCTTGAAAGCCCCACCAGGGGTTGCTATGAGTTGGCAGTGCCTTGACAGCGCTTCACACACACATAATTACAGGAAGGGGCCAGTAGGAAAGCATTGCTATGCTGCTAGGGTTGTCCCAGACTGCTGCAGGATCAGGGGGACATCTGCTCTCGCCCCTGCTCGCAGCAGACAGCAAAAGAAGAGGCACGCTGCCGTCTTCACACAGAGGCCTTCTTGCCACTGTAGAATATTTGGCGATAGTTCACCAGTGCATGTAAGGAAAGCTCAAAGAACAGTCTCTTTGAGATGAGGCACACATGTTATGCAGTAGACATTGTCTTAGAAGAGGCATTCCTTCCATCTCTCACATGAGGGAATGCCTCTTCTAAGGTGACACTTGCCTTCTGAGATCTTGGTCAGTATTTGCGTTAAAATCGTTTTTTAAAATCTACTAAATTTGGAGGGGTACCATTCTCAAGCGGATCAGTCTCCATCTATATTAACAGCAGTATCAAATATATGCAACAGGAAAGGAGTATGGCTCCCCCCTCCCCCCGGTCCTCGCACGGTCTCCCCATGGCTCCTGCTTGGAAGGGGCTTCTCTCCTTCTGTCTCTTCTACCTCCTTAAGACTCTGAATGAACTCTCTCCTTGGAAGCCACCTTCCTCTCAAAGTATCCTGGCTTGGAGTGGGAGACTTCAGAAGAAATTGGCTCCAGTATGTGTACTCCAGATTAGAATTACACGATTTACACAGGTGTAATCTGAACAGGTGCTAATAAGGGTGGTTATAGCTGTTGTCCAGCCTCAGAGACCCTTAGCATTCATAATATTCATTTTTAGAGTATGTAACTGGCAGCGTACCTGACTGATCATGCTGGAATACGGCAAGCACACCTGTGGGCTCCAGTAAGACTTTTCTCAATTTTATACAACAGTGTCTGGTAAAAAGGTAAATGTCATTTTACTAGGCAGACTATGTTTATGGGGTGGTTTCCCATTGCCTTCCCCAGTCGTCTATGCTTTACCCCCGGCAAGCTGGGTACTCATTTTACCGACCTCGGAAGGATGGAAGGATGAGTCATCCTTGAGCCGGCTACCTGAAACCGACTTCTGTCGGGATCGAACTCAGGTCATGAGCAGAGCTTTGACTGCAGTTCTGCAGCTTACCACTCTGTGCCACGGGGCTCTCTTAATGGTGTCTGACATATACAGAAATATTTGGCTCACAAGGAATTACTATTGCAGCGTTGTAAATTAGTCCACGGAGATTTCTAGTCCACAAGGAAAACGTTGTCAGCCGATCAGACGGCACATTGTTTGCAGTGCATCAAGGACTGGAAGAAGAAAGGGGATGGTGGAGATTTCTAGCAGCTTCCTTGCCTAGCTTCTCTGGAAGCAATTAGTATCTGCCCCAGATGAACATCATGGGGGCTCTTTATAGGCCACTGCCACTGGATGGGAACAGAATAGATTGGAAAGCCCCACTGGACGCATAAACCTACAAGTGCCTGGAAGAGGCTATCAACCAAAGCCCAGTCAACATCCTGTTCCTAAACTGGCATCCGGTAGTTAATTTGGACCACTCGGGTTGCAAAATACTGTGTGGTTGCATTGAAGGTACCTTGCCTTAGAGTATCCCCTCGATCTAATTGTGAAAATCGGGTGATTCTTAATTTTGATATCTTTGGTTTCTAAATCTATTCCTTGTAAGGTTAGTTTCTGTTTTATCTGGCATAATAGCTGCAAATAAATTATTGTTATTGTTATTAGTTTGAACTAGGTCTCTGCAGTCCCTGTTGCCATTTTAATACTCACCTGGATGGCCCGGGCTAGCATGATCTTGTTAGATCTTGGAAGCTAAGCAGGGTAGGCCTTGGTTAGTACTTGGATGGGAGATCACCAAGGAAGTCCAGGGTAAATGGGAAACCACCTCTGTTCGTCTCTTGCCTTGAAAACCCTACGGGATCGACATAAGCCAGCACTTTCTACCACTGCTTCCAGTTTGGGGTCACAATGGTGCCAAAGGGACTTGAGGTGGGGAGAGGATCTTGCAGTGATCCCTCCTCTGAGGATAGCCTCGCCATAGCTGTCACTCGCCCCCAATCTTGCCTGCTGCAGCCGCACTGATTGGTGCCAAAAAGGCCAACAGTAGAAAGTAACTTCTTATCACTGCTCATTCTCCACTGACAGAAAGCGCTTCAAGTTGGAAGGAATGGAAATGTGCTGTTCGAAGGAAACCAGGTTCCTGCCTGTGATGGTATTTGCGCAGTGGAAGGAACTGTCTAGGAGAGTCACAGGATATTTATAGTGCTGGGTAGGTGTGTTTTTTTTCTCATGAGAATGGACAAGCGGAATCGAGGCTGGTCTGAGTGTCATATGCATATCCTGCCTTGCAGCTCTGTAGATATAAGGTGTAAATACTGGTGAAAGGGATGGAGAATTAGGTGCCTTTCTGTCAGGCAACCTTACACATAGATTTCTGTGCCATTTAGTTATCCAAAGACCAACAGCTAGGTCTTGCTAGGTTAAAAGTGAGCCTGCGTGGTGTAGTGCTTAGAGCGCAAGATGAGGATTTGGGAGACGCAGGTTCGAATCCTTAACTGTGCTACAGAAGCTTGCCGGGTGACCTTGGGCTGGCTGCACTGTCTCAGCCTAACCTACCTCGCAGTGTGGGGTATAAATATAAAACATATTGCTATTCCCAATTTAGCAGCCTAACATAGACAGTTACTGATAACAGACAAGGAGGTCGACTCGTTGTTGTTTTTGGTGCACTAATGCAAATACAGAAACTGGAGAATTCAGGTACCTTTCTGTCATGCAATTCACAGACAGGCAAGCAGGCTGCTCACCTATGATGAATTAAGAACTGCTTCCAGCTGACCAGGCATGGAAGTGATACAAAAGCATATTCTTTTTTTTCTGAACATTGTTGTAATTCATACATTTTATTACAATTCTTATTTTGCTGAGCTGCATCCCGTTTCATAATTAGTTGAATTAACCCCTTCTTCTCTCTGCCCACCGAGTACATGTCTCCTACCTCAGCCACCACAGATGGGTATAGCAGGCAAAAAAGGCATATACACGTAAAACGCAATGTGGATCATATTCCAGACTTTATCTAGGATACCAGTGTGCAATCTGGATGTATATTTTGTGTGTGTCCACTTTTTTGAATATTACACCCAAACCTGGCCTTCTGGTGGCAATGGGGATAGATCAGGTGCATTTGGGTGCACCAATAGGAATGTGACCTGGGTAAGATAATAATCTGATACATTCATGGTACAGATGGGGGCTGAGAAAGATAATAGCTTCCCTAAAGCAAGCGTTGGCAATCAAAAATATGCGTTCTTTTCCTTGTTTATATTGGTGGACACTGCTGTCAAGTTGCGGCCGACTCACAGCAACACCATAGGGTTTTCAGCCAAGAGATGAACAGAGGTGATTTACCGTTGCCTACGTCTAAGTAGAAACCCTGGACTTTCTTGGTGGTCCCCCATCCAAGTCCTAACCAGGGCCAACCCTGCTTAGCTTCCAAGATCTGACAAGATTGGGTCAGCCTAGACCGCCTTGGTCAGTACTATTTATATTAGGGGTGACTTAAAAAAAAAAGGCATCCCTCCCCCTCCCCTTTGACTTAAGAGATCAACATTTTTTTTTTTACACTTTCTGCTTTGAAATAAAAGAATAACGAACACACTTACGGGTAATACTGTGCAATTCCAGGTAGACGCCGTCGTGGTATCGTTGATGCAGCTCCCCTGGCTGAGCATCTCAGATGCGCTTAAGCTACTTTTGGTCCTTCTGGAGTCTAATTCCGGAGTGTTCCACGAGTTTACAGTGGCGCTGGCCCTTCTGGAATTCTGCTCAATTGCATATATGCGTGCACTAGTCCCTTCGGGCTTCGGAAAGTCCGTAGATGACCTATAAGGGCTCCTAGCCGTTGCGTTTTCAACCGCTTTGGGCAAGGAGTCTTCGGAAGACGGCAAACCTCGCCTCGATCTCCACCCGCCTCTCACAGTGACGTGTTTCGTCTCTGACGAGTTGGTGTCAGAAGGGCCGTGGCTCTTCCAGCTGATTGTCTCCCCGGGCGATTCGCTGTTCTTTTCTGCAGATTCGGACGGCTTGATGACGATGCTGCTTTTCGAGACGACCGTTTCTACCCTGCTCCGCAGAGAAGCGTCCCCGTTTTTGTCAGTCTCCGGTAACTTCAAGGTGATATTGCTCTTGTTAATGGATATCTCATAAGGGGAGCTGGTTACATTTGCTCCTGATGAGAGATCATTCGGCGTTACTCTGCTATGCTGAGGTTCCTTTGTGGCTTCACTGGCGCTGGTCCTTTGAGAAACTGGCTCAGATGGGTAAATGGTGATGCTGCTGGTCATTTTGTGGCACACGGTTTTAATGGCAGGCGTCTGTTTTTCAGGGTTCCCTTCTGGCCCTGCCCCACCCATGATTTCTTTCACATCCTTCTCCACAATCACAGGCTTGATGATCGCTTTGGACCTCAGGGCTTCCCTTGGACTGAATTGCCTCCTGGAGTTTAACCCCATGATAGCACCTGCAGAAGATGTTCTGGGCGATGTTCTGCCAAGTTCTTCATCACAAGTATTTCTGTCATTTTCAAAGGGCGACGTTCGAACAGCTCCCCTGGGGCTTGAGAATTCTCTGGAAATGGGTTCCCTTTTCATCCCTGAATCAGAAGCTGCAGCAGTGCTTGCGTTTTTCCCAGTCTCTTCATCCATGTTGAATTTTTCATGACCGCGGGACCTGATAGCTTTGGCTCTCGCAGAAGTGGGTTTTGGGCCGACGTTGTTAGACTCTCCCACTAAAGCGGTGGTCTGGTTGGTTTCTTTGTTAGGAGGAGGTGGCACAGACTGCAAGAGATCTTCCTGACTTCTGGAGACCAGCCAAGACTTTGACAAAGGCAAGGGCTTTGCATTTTCATGCGGAGGGTCCGCCCACCCTCTTTCTTGGGGGCGAACTCCTTGTGCAGAGCTTTCTTCCAAACGTTGCCTCCGAGATGAGACCAAGCTTGGCCCCTCTGTCTTAGGGCTGGTAGGTTCAACAGCTAGCGTTTCTGAAGACAGGGGGCGCCTGTAGGACGAAGTGGCCCCGTTGGACGGTCCATGATTAGTTTTTGAGATTCGTGTTTCCGCTGACTCTGTGGGATTCGTCTTAATTCCCTTTTCTGGAGGAGATACAGCAGTTTCTGCTTTCCTTTGCTTTTCTTCAAGTGCACTGGGCCTGCACTGATGGCCATCGTGAAACGGCTGGGATGCTCTTTCGACCTTACTTCTCAACACTCCCTCATTCTTGGCCTTCGAAGAGGCCTTCCAAGACTTGTGCTCCTGAGCTGCAGGCGGGTAACGGCTAAGCACGGACGGCTGCTCTCTCGATTTCTTTGCTTCCGATGGCGGGGCACCGTTGTCCTTGGGCGAGGGGGTGTGCACGCCCACAGACGATTTGTCTTGTTTCGCATCAGTTCCTAAAGTGTCCAGTAATGCTGATGTACTTGCGGCCTTGGCTGCTCTCTTGCTGTTCAGATTTGGACTCGGTATCCGCTTGGTACTTTGGGCACCACTTTCATTATTGAGTGCGAATTCTCGGTTTCGTATTCTCTCCCGCCTGTGCTGAGGGGAAAGCTCGCGAGACTTATGCTTCGAAACAGCTGACTCGGCTGTGACTGCCCGGTGTTTCGGTCTGTCGTGTTTCACTCGGTTAGATAAGTTAATTTCCTCAGCTTCTGCTTCCCCATTCTCTAGTTCTTTTTGCTTTTTCATCTGCATTTTTATTTCTTCTAGCTGGCCAATGAGCAGCTTGTTCTTATTCTGCTCGCTCAGGTAGCTGTCTTGCAAATCGTTGTTTTTGGCTCTTAAGGTTTTAAGTTCTTCTTCCAATGACTCAAAATGTTTGATTTGAGTTTTCAGCTTCTCAATCTCTTGATTGAGGTCCTTTAGTTTGTTGTCTTCTTGGTTTTTATTTTTTTGATTTTCCGATTTGTTTCGCGTTTCGTTGTCCACAAGTTTGAGATAATCTAGACTCCCTTTCCTTCTTGTTTCTTTTGAAGACAATGCAGAAGTTGTCAAGTCAGCTTCGATCCTCAGATCATGCCTCTCAAGAATACTGTTAGATGACCTTTCCAGCAAGTTCGACGTATTTCGGGTTTGATCTGCCCTGTTCAGTTTATTATTTTGCTCTAGCTTTTGGGTTAGCTCTTGTATAATTTTTTCATTTTGTTTCTCCCTTTCGCTGAAGTGTTTCTTTTCGCTAACGAAGATGAGAGCTAACGATTTCAACTTTTCAAGTTCGCTAACTAAACTCTGTTCAGTTTTATCTAGCCGGTCTTCAGATTGTTCGAGCTCTTTTACTTTCGCCCGAAGAACTTCCATTTCCGTCGAAATTTTCTTGGTCAGGTTTTTCTCCTCGTTGAGACTGAGGCACAGCTGGGTACAGTCGTTCTTGCTCCGGCCAAAGGCCTCCTCCAGTTTCTCCAGCTCCGCCATTCGCTTCTGAAGTCGCTCGATTTCAGATTTCAACTCTCGAGTGAGGCTTTCCTCCTCTTCGAGTTTCTCCTTCATCAGCTGGCAAAGTTCTTCCGCTTTTCTGATTTCCTCATCCTTGCCTTCAATTTTCAGCACTCTTTTCCGCAGCACTTCCACATCAGCCAGCATGCTCGAGTTGCTGCCCTCGGCCTGGATAACTTTGTCCTGCAAGTCGAGAAGTTCATCCTCGGCCTTCTGGAGATTCTTGGTCGCTTCCTCCAGTTCGTCGAGGCGGCGGCTGAGACTCTGCAGCTTGAAACGTAAATGGCGATTCGAGGTCTCCTTATAAGCCGAATAGTCCGCCATAGTGGTGCTTGAATTTTGCTTTGTTTCCCCGGACGGGAGTGAGGGGACAATTTAAACACTTATCTTCCTCCTTGTTTCATGAAGCTTCTTGGCAAAACAGCTGGCACCTGAAAAGCGAAAGCAGAAAGTGAGCAAGACAGGAAGGGAAAGTTTATTTCCTATTACCTTTTCTGTTTGTGAGCGGAAATTCAAATTAGACTAATTAGAAACATAAATCAATTCTGTTAGAAACACCCAAAACGTCCTCTTGCCAAGAAGATCTAGTAACAGGTGGGAAGGTATGACTTTTCCTTCAGCAGAATTTACAGCCTTAACAAATCAGGGAGGGAATAACCTCTCTTACAAACTCCCCTTGGAGTCCTGGGTGATATCCCACATAATGGGAGATATTCACCCTGATATCACTAGTTCTGCTGCAAGATTTTTGGCGGAGGTGATGTCTCTCAAACGTCAAAATAAAATAAGCATGTAAGCTGCAAGTTGAATGTTGAAACACATTTTGTGATTTGAATGATTTCAGTTCAATGAGGCTGGTTCAGGGGGAATATAGTGTTATGGTATTAGTGGTGCTATGTTTAGTAATTGTTTTCTACTGTGTTTTAACCTTAAGTATATGTTGGGTATTGTAAATTGATTATTTGGTGTTGTATTATGTATTATTGTTATGGTTAAGCGCAATATATTTGGTCAAAGGAGCTAGTAAATAAATGGAAATGGAATAACCTCTCAGGGAGGTCAGGGAGGGGGAGATGAAAGACTCCCAGATGCATTCTGTATCCCGAGAAGTAACTAGAGAGAAAAGAGTGGTGTTGCAGTTGGAATGACACACTAGGGCTGGAAAGACACAAGTTCAAAACCCTGCTCAGTCATGAAACTCACTAGATGACTTTGGGTAAGTCAGCCTAAGCTACCACACATGGATGCTGTAAGAATAAAATGCAGGAAGGAAGAACATGTACAATGCCCTGAGCTCTCTGGAGGATAAAAATGTAATGCAATAGACAGACAGAAGAGAGTTTGGTATTTTTTTAACCTGGGCTCAACCACAGTGTGGAAAGAGCAGACGCACTTCACTTGTCAGTGGAAGAATTCATTGAGAGTTATGAAAAGCCTTACAAGCCATGCTGAATGCTCTGGTGGGATGACCAGTTCAAGAGAAATGGACTCTGGAGTGCCTGAAGATGAAGTACCGGAACCAGGCATGCCCAATTGGACCCCTATAAAAATTGTATTGTGTTAGAAAAAAATTCAATCAGGCTTCAGTGCTCCTGCATGTACCCCCAATGCAATATTACGTCAGGAGGTGGGATTATTAAAAGTGGAGACTATGGCTTGGATGATTATCATCAACCATTGGCTGAAAAGTACACCTTCATCCAACAGGTTTAATGCCTTTCCTCCTTTCACTCATCCCTCAATCTACTTGGAGAGAAGGGATAACTAAAAGATTGTTCACGTTAGGCATAGACCCTGAACAATTACTGGAACTAGGATTCAGGAAGGCAAAAACATTAATCCAGCAACGCCTTACCGATATTGAGATGCAAAATGAGACAGCTCTGCTTCCAATTTCATTCAGGATATTAAAGTCATGGGTGGGAATCTCTGCTGCTCCATATTTAACTACTATCACTTTCTCCAAGTATCGATGGGCCTTTTCTAGAGCCCGATTTAATATTTGTTTATTTATTTGTTTATTATATTTATAACCCGCCCTCCCCGGCCAAGGCCAGGTCCTCCCTTCGGCCCTGCTCAGCAGAAGATTTCAACGCTGGCCCTTGGAGGCACCGTTATGCCCCTGCAATGCTAATGAGATTGAGTCAATCAAACATATATTATTGAATTGTGAATTTTATAGGGATATTAGGAATCGCCTAATTCTACCTTTGTTGGCCAGGTTTCATGAGTACTCTAGTCCTTTTAGATATGCTAGCACTTCAATGGCAAATTTTCTGCTCAAGGAAAAGATCACCACTGTCTCATTCACAGTGGCAAAGTTCTGTTACGTTGCCATCAGGATACGGAGGTCCCTGTTGGCACGAGAGACAGCCTAATAAATGTTGGAGTAATTGTACTGTATTACTGCAATTGTTATGCTGGTTGTATTCAATAAATGCTGCAATTGTTATGCTGGTTGTATCCAATAAATGTTGATACCGGAACCAAAAATAAAGTTGATAAATAAAATAGAATTAAAAAAAAAAAAAAACACTTCAAGGAGCTGACAGTAAACTTTTTCTCCCTCTTCCAAAATACTAGAACTCAAGGGCATCCAGTGAAGCTGATGGGCAGTAGATTCAGGATGGACAAAAGGAAATACTACTTTATACAACAAGTCATTACAATGTGGAATTCACTGCCAGAGAAAGCAGCGATGGGCACAAGCATAGACAGCGTTAAAGTGGGATTAGACAGATTCATGGAGGAGAGGTATATCAGTGGTTAATAGCCAAGGTGACTAAAGGAAACCTCCACATTCAGAGGCAGAAAACCTCTGAAGACCAGTGCCAGGATGAAACATCAGGGGCAGGCCTCAGCCTCTATGCCCAGTTGTTGGCCCTCCAGAGTAACTGGATGGCTACTGTGTGAGACAAGATGATGGACTAGATGGACCACCAGTCCGATCCAGCAGGGCTCTTCTTGTGTTCTCGAAGAAGAAGAGCTGGTTTTTATATGCCAACTTTCTCTACCACTTAAGGATCAAACCGGTTTAAAATCACCTTCCCTTCCCCTCCCCACAACAGACACCCTGTGAGGTAGGTTGGGCTGAGAGAGCTCTAAGAGAGCTGTGACTAGCCCAAGGTCACCCAGCTGGCTTCATGTGGAGGAATGGGGAAACCAACCCGGTTCACCATATTAGCGTCCGCCGCTCATCTGGACGAGTGGGGGATCAAACTCGGCTCTCCAGATTAGCGTCCACCGCTCCAAACCACCGCTCTTAACCACTACACCACGCCGGCTCTCTTCTTCCAACAAGTCTTCTTACAATAAGCCTCTTCTTACAACAAAAGTTTCGTACATTCTCAAGGGTAGGCGGGGAGAAGATGGAAACAGGTCTCTCAGGCAAAACACCCCCAAACCTCACTCAAAGCACGCCACGTAGAATAAACCGATACGGGGGCTTCAGCGCACAGGAGGGCACCCGCCACGGAGTTTAAGAGGGAACAGAAGGACACAGAGGTGTGTGGAAGCTCTACTGCTGAGCCTGGCTATGAAGCTCCGCTGGAAGTGACTCACTTCCCCACGGGTGAAGGTCATTCAGCCACATCATGGCCACCTGCAGCCTCAGAGAAGTCCGGCCAAGCTTGTTTCCTGAATACGCCACTAGGATCAGAGCTGTCCACAGCCAAATTTTCAGGCTTGTGTCGCCCCCAGCGTGGAAAGGGAGGTGGGGGCCCGCTGGAGGCAGCAATTTTGAAAGCAAACCAAACAATTCTCAGCTTTGATCATACACATCAGCGTCTACTGCATGGCCAAAAAGGTTTTGACCATTTAAAAAGGTGTTTCTTATTTAAGATCTTGAGAAAATTTGCTGCAGGGAAGACGGAGGGGAGGGGAGCATTATTTAACTTAAAGGTGTTCTAAGGCAAGGCTGATACTCTGATTATTAGCTTTACGGAGAAACCAGACAGGACTGCATTTCCCATTATTTTTACCTGTTCGGAACATTTGGAGACCTGCTTTAGGTGGCTCACAAGACAAAAACACCACAATAATAAAATCAATAAAAAGCATAAAAATTATCTGTACTAAAACCAGCAAGAAAACAAATCAATAGTTGATCTGTCGGTCCATCCTTTCAGCTAAGATCTCTGAATAGTTCACACACTGGATCGAATCCCAGAAGCTTTCCCACTGGAGCAAGAGCCTTTTTAACCACTAAAAAAGGCTATGCCAAGGATTGTGGGTCACGTGGGGACTACAGTGCAGACAGAGGTCAGGTCAGGTCGAATAGGAAAGCCCATGCAAAATGGGAGTTATTTATCAATATATTTCAACAGAGGTACCAAACTGGTTCTCGGCCAGCAACCTTTGATATTTTCTGTTGTTTCTCATTAACGTTTGTTGGTCAGGACTTTTCTTAGCAATATTAACCCAGGAGCATAACGGCTTTAACACATTCCGTTAATAATATGTCTGTCTAAATGAGAGGTCTCCAACCTTTTCTTTAATGAAAGCGACTTCTGAGCAATAAAAAAAAATGTCCCCGGCCACTCCCCCTCACCTGGCATAACACCAAGTTTTGTTCTGTCCTAGAAAAAGAAGACTGACAAGGAAAAGGACTAGAAACGACTAAGCAGCGCAGAGAAAAATCCTAAGAAATATTAAATGGGTTTTATTTTGTATTTTGGAAAAAGCCTGGAGCAGATCTTTTCACCACCTTTTCCTGGGTCTTCCAGAGGATACTCTGCAGCAGCCAGAAAGAAGTAGCAGTAGCTGTTGGGAGACCCCTGGTCTAAAAGGAAATGTTATATACAAGGATTCTCTTTAACTTTGCTGTCAGCGTAGAGGTTAGAGCAGCATTTCTCAACCAGGGTTCCGCGAGAAATCGCTAGGGGTTCTGCGAGAAATAGTGATGAATAGGCTAATCATATGCAAATCATATGTAATCATATGCAGGGGTTCCCTGAGACGTGAATATTAGTTCAATTGTCCCGCAAGGGTAAAAAGGTTGAGAAACGCTGGGTTAGATTACGCTGGCTAGACTACGATCTAGGAGACCCAGGTCTGAATCCCTGCTCTGCCATGAAAGCTTGCCGGGTAACCTTCAGCCAGCCACCCGTTCTCAACCCCACCCACCTCACAGGGTTGTTGTTGTGGATAAAATGGAAGAGAATTATGTAAGCCGCCTTGGGTCTTGATTGGGGTGAAAGCCAGGGTATAAATAAAGTTAGTAAATAAATCATTTAGCCATATTTCATTATTATTTTTCTCTTTGGTGACTAACCCTCTGAGACTAACCTAGGGGAGGGGCTATGGCTCAGTTTGCAGAGCATCTGCTTGGCATGCAGAAGGTCCCAGGTTCAATCCCCGGCATCTCAAAGGGGCTAGGTGAGTAGGCGATGTGAAAGACCTCTACCTGAGACCCTGGAGAGCCGCTGCCTGTCTGATTAGACAATACTGACTTTGATGGACCAAGAGTATAAGGCAGCTTCATGTGTTCATGTGTGTTCATGTCTACACATTGGTACACACCTGGAAGAGGATCTCTTCAGACTCCAGGAGGGTTCCATGATTATTTAGTAAGAATATTTATATGCCACCTTTCTATTTAAGGTAAATATTTGGTGGCTTAAAAATGTTTTTAAGCTATACAAAAAGAGGCCAGTATAGGACAAATAATCAGTAGCCACTGAAAGCATTTCAAAGGGAAATAAATTTTTAATTTTAAAAAGTCTTCCAGAATAAAAGGGACTGCGAAGTGTCTACAGAACAAGCATAGCCATGTTGGTCCTCACACATCAGATCTCCCCGACTGGGGATTTCTGCAGGAAAGCTTCCCAGGACAACCTAAGAGCATACAGGAGAAGACGGCTTGCCATGATTAAATGCTCCTCTAAGTAAAACTAACAAACCTCCATGACCATGGAAATCCAGCCAGTCAAGGAAAATGTTCCAGTTTGCCTTGTCCTTGATATGCTAGTATGGTTTGCAGGGGATTTTGGTTTTTACATGGGGAAGCGTTCAAGTACTCCTCACCTGCATTATGAACAGATGGTAACGGAACCCTAAAACTTTGCTAGATGGTATTCAATGCAGATCTAAAAGGCTCAAGGGGGCTTTGCATTGTGTTAGTGCAGTGGTTCCCAACCTTTTTTTGACCAAGGACCACTAGGACTTTTTTGTTCGGTGCAGGGACCCCAAGATTCAAAATAAAAATTCCGAGAATTTGAAAATAAACTTTAATCATAACTGTTAGTTAAACATTAAACTTAGAATAATATTTGAATATATATTTTTATAATAGAGAACTTTTAATTGAAAATATTAATTTATTATGGGTTTATAACTTTGTTTTACGGACCTTAATTTAGTTCTCGAGGACCCCTGGGGGTCCACGGACCCCCGGTTGGGAACCAGTGTGTTAGTGAAATTAACTAAAGAACAGGAGATTTATTCAGCATGGAGTCCGCTTTTGTGAGGCCCATATATCTGAAGACTCCGATGGCGAAGTCAATCAAAGCCTTTACCCGGAAGCTATTTTCTCTCTTTCTCTTACATCCTTGATGGGACTCACAGGAGAAAACAGTCTGCTCCCAAGAAATCTGAGAACAAACCCTGCAATGTTTAAAAAAACCTGACTCTTGAGAGTCACTAAAATGAATCTCCACTGTCGCAGTCCGGGAGCAATGGAGAACCAATGGGGAAGTCCACAACACAATGGTAGCCTGCCAAAACTGGGGCTTCTTCCTGCTCTTTCTCTTCCCAGAAGGCCGACAGGAAATGGGTGGGAAGGCGGCAAAAGGAACTGAGACATGGAGAAAAGCTGGAACATCTTTCTAGAGGATTTCCACAGAAGATGCTAACGTTGATCCACAGGCAATCGAAAACGGGAGACGGCACAGAGGCTACGGAGAACAGTTCTCTCCCTCTCTAGCCTAGGGCTTCAAATCCGAACTCAGGAGCAAACTTTTGGGATATGATATACAATGAGCTAAGGTTACTTTTACAACAAAACATCCCCAAAACTCCTGAGATGATGTTGTTAAGCATTATACCGGACCACATTATAACACAACGGACTTTTTTACTCTATGCCACCACAGATGCGAGAATGGTATATGCAGCTAAATGGAAAATGTCTGAAATACCAGATAGAACTGATTGGATTCATAAAATGTTTGAACTAGCAGAAATGGCAAAACTGACTGGGTTAATAAATCAAAAAGATAATGATGAATTTGTTAAGGAGTGGGAGGCGTGGATTGTTTATTGCAAAAATGAACTTAATGTGCAAAATGTTAAAGGTTATAATTTAGACTAGGTTAATTTTCTTGTTTCTATTTTTCTTTCTTTTTTAATAACGAAGGTTTTACAAAAAAAAATTTTTTTTATAAAGATTTAGAAAATAATTGCTAAGAGGATTACGAAGATAAGTTAGAGATAGAAGAAGGAAGAGGGGAAGTCAAAGTAGGGGAAGATAATTGTTATATATATGTTAGTCTTAATTGAGAATTAGAAAAGATTGAAAGGTAATGTTAATTAATTGTATTGAATGTATGAAAAAACAATTTAAAAAAATTTATTAAAAAAAAAATCCGAACTCAGGAGCCATGACCTCATGACATGTGTAGTGGTTAGAGTGTCAGACCAAGATCTGGGAGATCCAGGTTCAAATCCCCGCTCCGTCATGGAAGCTCACTGGGTGACCTTGAGCCAGTGACTTTCTATCAGCCTCAGTTACCCCACAGGGTTGTTATGAGGATAAAATGGAGGGAGAACCACAGAACAAGGTATGCCACCCTGAGTTTCTTGGACGGAGGGAGGGATCAAAATGTCCTAAATAAGGTAGATGGACAGACAGGTAGACAATGCAGAACACCAGACCTTGACCTCTGGAGGACATAATGTAATAAGAAATACAAAAAACAAAGGCTTTTCCATTCTGAGTTGCTTCTGTCCCTTCAATATTTCAATGACACAGATACAGGCTTTCCACTCTACAGCTGTCCACTGTGTACTTCTTAAAATCTTACTCAACTCCATCCGTCATCTTTTTATTTATTGACTATATTTATAAGTTGCCTTTCAGCCACACCGACTCTCAAGGTGAATTCTTTTATTGCATATCACAACTCAGGGCCAAAAATAAGCCTGAAAACAAACAGGCAGAAAATCTACCCAAAACAACAGCAACTGTAGGACGGTGTATAAAAGCCATCCCAATGAGGAAAGCTGCCAAACTGCGGCAGAAGTATCTTGCTTCATGGCAAGGGCTCAGAGGCCTATTTTCATTCTTGGTGAAAGAACAGGGGCGGGGGCTGCGCCTGCCAAACCTCCAGTGGCAAGGAGTACCAAAGAACGGGAAGCTTTCCCAGAGAAGGCCCTCGCTGAGGACAGCAAACGGACAACCCTTACTGTAAAAACGTTTTTCCTAATATCCAGCTGGTACCTTTCCACCCTCAATTGAAACCCATCATTGCGAGTCCTACCCTCTGCTGCCAACAGGAACAGCTCCCTGCCCTCCTCCAAGGGACAGCCTTTCAAATACCCAAAGAGAGCGATCATGTCCCCCCTCAACCTCCTCTTCTCCAGACTAAACATTCCCAACTCCCTTAGCCTTTCCTCGTAGGGCTTGGACTCCAGGCCCCTGATCATCCTTGTCACTCTCCTCCTCACCCGCTCGCTTCTGTCCACATCTTTTTTGAAGTGAGGCCTCCAGAATTGCACACAATCCTCCAGGTGCAGCCTGGCAGGCTTTCTATATTTCAGCGGGCTTTTCCCACACACATCCCAAGTCTATTTTGCAAACTCCGGAGACTGAAACTTCCTTTAAGAATAAACACACATACACATGAAGTTGCTTTATGCTGAATGAGACCCTTGGTCCATCAAGGTCAGTACTGTCTACTCAGCCTGGCAGCAGCTCTCCAGGGTCTCAGGTGGAGGTCTTTCCCATTACCTAGTGCCTGGTCCTTTTAACTGGAGATGCCCAGGATTGAGCCTGAGAGCTTCTGCACGTCAAGCAGATGCCCTACCACTGAGCCATGGTTTCGGTTGTCAGGATGCTGGGTTCTGTAACTGCACAACATCCCGGGCAAGTGTAGGGTTGTTGTTTTTAGGAAGCAGTAAATTCTAGTAACAAAGAGCCCTAGGGATCCCATGTGAGCAGCAGCAACCACTAGAATGAGAGGAACGTAGAATTTGCTATTGCAAGAATCGCTGCTCCCAGTTGAATCCAGTTCTCTACTTTGCTGTTCCCCAGACTCTTATCTGGAAAATGCAGAATAAATCTAGTCATTTACGCCGAGCAGCTACTGCAAACACAGGGTTAACATATCAGCCAACCGAGATTCCAGCAAGCAAAGGCTTCATGCTGATTTGCTGACCTTCTAAGGAGAGAGGAAAAAACCCTCACATGTTTCTTCAGCTATGCCCACAGCTGTAGCTATGCCTGGCTGCAGGAAGCACTCCTTTGGGCTAGGGCACATCCAGGTGGACCGGAACAATGAGAGTGGTGGAAAAGCAGAGACGGTGCATTCCTTCCCGTGTGAACTAGCTGGGAGATAAGGATCGAATGAAGGTAAACAGAGGTGTCTGCCTCACCGTGCCGTCTCATGCTAGCAAATTCTTCCCCTTGCTTGAGTTCATTTCTTAGGAAGACAGTGGCTCACACACACAATGATGACTAGAGCCTTGATTACACAACCAGATGTCCTGTGATAACCTTTTGGCTGATTTCAATCTTCAGCAGAGTAAGAAGGGCCCAAAAGGCTATTTCACTCCAATCCTGTGCCTCAAGTCCTGTGCTTCATACATCTCAAAGTAATCCAGGGAGGGCAGGCAGCAGCATGAAGAAGAAGAAGAGTTGGCTTTTATATGTCGACTTTCTCCATTACTTAAGGAAGAATCAAACCAGCTTACAATCACCTTCCCCTCCCCACAATAGAGGTAGGTGGGGCTGAGAGAGCTCGAAGAGAGCGGTGACTAGCCCAAGGTCATCCAGCTGGCTTTATGTGTAGGAGTGGGGAAACCAACCCGGTTCACCAGATTAGCGTCCACCACTCCAAACCACCGCTCTTAACCAGTACGCCACGCTGGCTCATGAAACACACAAAGCAACCGGAGAGTGATGCAGGCACAGTAAATAGCTTAGGACACCTGCGATCAAAGTCAAATCAAAGCCACCCACAGAGAAGACCACCCACTCATATCCTTTGGCCTAACCCTTCCCACCAACTGCAGACACGTCGGGACGCTTCCCCAAATCTGATTCAGAGGCAAACACTTTCTCAATCCCAAATGTTCTGAGCTGTCCAAGTGTGAACATGAGCACAAACGCTCCATGCCAAATGTCTCTGGGATGGGGATTCACACCGTCCAATGCATTTTCTCTAGTTGTCGCAGTGCTGGGTGTCCCCCAAAAAAGAGAGGGGGGGGGAAGACATTCAATAAGCCACCACTGATCAATACAATTATATTTTATATGACAAGGAATTAATCGTTAAGAGAAGACGCTTCTACATGACACGTTTTAGTTGGTTTAACGGCTGTTCAACTGCCAATAGCTCCTAACTAGGTAACTCGGGGTCCCTGCAGTTCTTAAAAAGGGGCTGGGGGCATCTTCTAACACGTGAAATGGACAACTCCCACATTTGTTAGGAGGAAGCCAAGACTCTTTTAAGTTTCAAAGGGCAAAATCCTAGAGGCAATTTCCTGAGAGTAAGCCCCATTTAGTAACATGTTATACTAACACACCTAAGCTGTAATTGCAATTCCTAGTTCAGTGGGCAGAGAGAAAACCAAAGTCTATAAAATGTTGCTTGGATGATCATTTGCCGGTATTAGGAACCCAGCTCCAACCAACAACAGCTGGAAAAGCTGTAAGTATCCAGAACCGAGGGAGCCACAAAGGTGGGCAGGCAAAGTGGAAATTCTGGAGACAACATCATCTACCAAACTAAAAATCACTTGATTCCTGGGTTTTGCAAAATAGGAAGGGGGGCATACTGTGAGTCTTATACAGTACTGCCCTTGTAGCAATGAAGGGTTTGGGACATTAACTGTCCGAGCTCATGAGATGGAACAGAATGTTCACAAATATTCCAATCTCAAAGGCGGCAGAGGTGACAGAACATTTGCAGTAAAGTTTCCTCAAGGGAAGGAACAGCAGTCAGATTGGATGGGAATAAAACCTCATAAACTGTATTTAAGGGGTCTCTAGCAGTTGTAGATTCTATTGCTATTACAGCATTGTGACCTGGTAACCTTGAGAGGGAGGCAATGAAAGCTGAGAAGGACAGGGCTGAAATTTGTCTATTGAAGTGAACACACCAGCCAGCTCCTTAAACTGCAGGCTTCTAGCTTAAATATGTGCTCAGGCTCCATGAACATTTCAACTATTCTTGAAGTAAAACTCAAGAGAAAGAAATTAAAATGGTTTATAAATCCTAACACACGCAGTAACAGCAACGCTTCATTTAATTTAAACTCATTCACACTCACCATCAATAGAAATCCATCATGGCTTTGGCAGCATAAGACTCAAAAGGCAAATGGAGTGAGTGAATGAATGAATTTGCGGTCAAAGACCAATAAGCACTATATGTAATAACCAACTCAATATCATATGAAATAGAATATAAAAACCTATCAAATTTAAAACAGATCACTGTGTGATAATTTAACTATAATCTCTTCCCTATTAACAAAAACAGCCATCAGGTTCATCCACTTTTAAAACATCAGTAATTTGAGCTTGTCTTTGCCTACATCTTTGATTTTTATCCTACTTCATGCTGTAATTGCTGCGACACAAAATTTGGCAACCTGTCTTGTGATCAAAGGGTTTCCATCTGCCAATAGTTTTTCAAATCTATATTTATTAGAATGACCAGGTAAATTCTCTAATAATGGGGATATAACAGTGAGTCGGAGCGGATTATAAATAGGACATTGGAAGAAAATGTGCTCTGTAGTCTCAACTTTTCCAAGTTCGCATGGACAGATCCTCACTGCAAGCGGAATCTTATTGAATTTACCTTCAATTTCGGCGGATGGTAGTACTTCACATCTAACTAGAGTAAAAGTTCTACATAGTTTGTTTACATTTAACTCCATGAGATACGGAAGCGGCGCCAATATGTATCTATTCTTCATAGATGACAGGAAGCCGGATGTCATTGTTATATCATACTGCCATTCAGTATCCTCTACCTTTTGTCCTACTAATTGTTTTATGTGATCTTTACCCAATTTCAATAGGTCCTGTGGGCATAGGCCCAGTCTCTCTAAATCATATCAGATCGCTATCTCCCATTTAGATTTATAATGGTCTTGTTCAAGCAACAGTAAAAGACTGCTGGTATTGCTTTACTTAAACCATTGATAGCAAGACGTCAGCCAAATCCTTGCCCTCACTCTAATCATGCCCGTCTCAGGGCGAGCCATAGAGTAAGAGACACAGGAAGGAACCTGTAGGATAGCACGCAAAAACTTATATTGTACTTTCTCTTGCAGATCTAAACCTGCGGTTGATGACCCTACATAAGTTCCAATATACAAGCAGAGAGCGTTTTTGCTTGAAATAACTTTAAGGCTGCTGGAACGTAGAACCTTCCCCTTGAGCAGAAAAATTTAATTACAGCATGCGCAGATCTCTCTGCACATTCCGCCACATGGTTACAGTGGGTGAGATTGGACCCTGATGCCTGTAGGACAACCCCCAAATATTTAAAGCTATTGACTTGTTCAATACTATTGCCATTCATTTTCAAATTTTGAATTTTTGGACATTTCCCGAAGGCTATTATTTTAGTCTTGTGTGTGTTAAGTGCTGTCAAGTTGCTTCTGACTCATGACGACCCTATGAATCAATGCCCTCCAAAATGTCCTATCTTTGACAGCCTTGCTCAGATCTTGCAAATTGAGGGCTGTGGCTCCCTATATTGAGTCAATCCATCTCTTGCTGGGTCTTTCTCTTTTTCTGCTGCCCTCTTTAGTCTTACCATAGTTAATCTTTAAGTGTTGTTTATCACTGTATTCTGCAACTCTATTCAGTGCTCATTTCAATCCCCCAGGCGTTCTAGATATCACAACTGCATCATCTGCACAGAGCCGTATGGGTATGTGTCGATGTACAATCTTCGGTGGATGGACACTGGTCATATAATTAACCATATCGTTTATATAGTATAAAAACAGCAATGGCGCTAAGAGGCATCTCTGTCTGACTCCTTTTACAACTTTAATTGGATCGGTAAGCTATCCTCTAGGGCTCCATTTAACTCTCAGGAAGATACATTCATACATGGCGCGTATAAGGCAAAGAAGTCTTTTGTCCATATTTGAAGATTCTAATTTTTGCCATAATTTAGGTCTCAGAATAGAGTCAAATGCTGCCTTCAAATTGATGAAGGCATCAAATAATGTATTTGGGCCCTTTGTGGTTTATTTCTCCATTAGATGCTGTAGTATCCAACAGTAATCTAATGTTGATCTGCCCTCTCTAAAGCCAGCCTGTTCAGGAGCTATTTGGTCTTCTTGGGTTAGTCGGAGTTGAAATGTATCTAATAAACGTCTGGTATAGAGTTTGCTGATGACATTCAGTAGGCTAATAGACCTATAGTTTGATGGCTCATTTTTTAACCTTTTTTTAAAGATGGGGACCACAATGGCCGTTCCCCACCCCTTAGGTATATGGCCTGCCTTATCAATGTGTGTAAACAGAGTTGCTAAGAATGGCACCCACCAATCTATGTTTTCTTTCAATGCCTCAGGTGGAATGCCATCATTTCCTTGGGCTAACTAGAGTGTATTTTCCCTTGCCTCTCTTCTCTAAGCCGTCTAAGCTTACATTTTCAGTGAAACGCTGATTTGTATCAAACAACTTCTCCCGAGCTGCTGATGCCAAGAGAGCTGTTACAGCGCCATTGCCTAACTAACACAGAGAGAATCGTGTTCGACCAGACCACCAATGCTAAGGCCTTCTCCAAGATCCAGTAATTGTATATTCATTTGTTTTCTGGAGCAATCTATGATGCTTTGGGGTCTCACGAACAGGTCCAGAGCAAGGGGACAAGACTCAAGTCTGGTTCCCACATGAACATTTGTTACGATGAAGGCAACATACGAATGCATGCACGAATGAGCTGTCCACAGACACAATGTGGGGAGAGGCCACAGATGCGACTGAGTGGTACAGCATACTGTGCGCATGGAGATGGTCCCAAATTCAATCCCCAGCACCTTTTAGCCAACATCGCTAAATTACAATCTTAGAGCGTCCTTCACATCATTATGCTTCCAAACTATGCCAACAGCTTTATTAGTGGGGTGATACTCTCTAACACCAAGGGATCAATGTGCCTGTATTTGTGGATCCTCAACTCTGGAGGACTTGCTTCATTACATTTTATTTTGCCCATTGTATGCAGGGCCCCGGCTAAATTTTTGGCAGGGACATTATCCGATATCAATGCACACTCGGATGCAGAGAAAATTATATTTCTGTAATCTGATATTGATGCATAAGCATATAGAGTCTCTTTGTTTGCTCTTGCAGCAAAGAAAACAAGGTCTAACGTGCTATCGGAAGGAGTAGCTACTTTTCTCTTAAATTGAAATGTTTTAATATATCCTATTATCTATTTAATATTTTTCCTGCAAATCTACTGTATTTGTATTTTATTTGTTTGTTTTAGCAAATTGTGATGGCCAATGACTATATACAATAAAATTTTCATTCATTCATTAGCTCCAATCTCCAGCACCTCTGCTGAAAAGACTCTCAAGTAACAAGACCCTTCTCTGCAAGAGACCCTGGAGAGCGGCTGCTAGTCAGAGGAAATGACATTGAACTAGATGAATTAAGGGCAGATTTGTACATTCATCATTCATATCACTTCAACCACAATGCTTTCCAGTGGAGGCCACTAAGGTTTTCAGCTGCCACTCATCAGATGAAGAAAAATCCATTTCAGTGTAAAAACAAGAGCTAGGTTCGAATTTTTGATGTGTAGACTTTCAAGAGTCAAAGCTCCCTTCGAGTACAAATTATATATTTATACAATTATATTATTTTTTGTGCATGTTCACATTTCTTCATTTTGTTAGTTCAGGTGGTGTTTTCAGTTTTTTAGTTTATAATACACCCATTTTTGATATACCTTCTTCTACTTGCATACTTTGTTTTTGCATTCCTCGAGAGTGTTCCTTTCTGTTTTCTCTATCGAGAAATCAATTTCATGCATGTGTCAATGAACACACACACCCCCCCCCGGTCTTTCTACCCCAGTCACAAAGACCCGATTCTCTACAAATAAGGTCAAACATACTTTTTGTTCGCGTAAGCCCAACTGTGTGATATATGCATAAGAAGAGATATTATGGGCTGTCAAAGCCTCTAAAACAGGAAGCAGAACAAACAGCATCAGTTGACCGGGTCCCTGCGAGGGATCATAAAGTGTTAACGCAGTCAGCGCAGAGGAAGACGCCTGTCCTCTTCAGCCGCCTTAAACCCCAGACTTTGATTTGTTTCGGTTACATCATCGTCGCTGCAGAATTGCACTCCGCTGGCAGCGCTGCTCGTTTGCTGACGGCTAAAAGCCAATTCTCACATTTCATTTCCGTAACCACAAGTATCCTCCTACAGAGAGAAAGGCACGTACTGTAGCGGAGACGCAGGACTGAATACTCGTGAATTCCCATCCATTCCCCCAAGTGACATACCCACTCAGCTACCCCAGCCACCAACGTGTGCACAGTATGGTGTAGTGGTTAGAGTGTCAGAGTAGGGTCCGGGAGACCCAGGTTCAAATCCCCTCTCTACCGTGGAAGTCCACTGAGTGATGTTGGGCCGGATGCTCGCTCTCTCTCTCTCAGACTAACCTATCTCACAGGGTTGTTGCGAGGATGGAATGAAGAACAAGGTTGTAAGCCTCTTTGGAACACCACTGGGGATAAAAGCAGGGTATAAATATATAAATAAAAAAAAGCATAAAGACAAACTGAGTAGGGGGGGTCGGGATTGATACAAACTTTGTATGGACAGTATACTCACGTTGAGAGCCAGGATGGCGTAGTGGTTATGAGCGGTGGACTCTAATCTGGAGAACCCGGTTTGTTTCCCCACTCCTCCACACAAGCGGCGGATGCTAATCTGGTGAACAGGATTTTATTCTCCACTCCTCCACATGAGCAGCAGACTCTAATCTGGTGAACTGGGTTTGATTCCCCATACCTCCACATGAAGCCAGTTGGGTGACCTTGGGCCAGTCACAATTCTCTCCGAACTCTCTCAGCCCCACCTAACTCACAAGGTGCCTGTTGTGGGGAGGGGAAGGGAAGGTGATTGTAAGCCACTTTGAGACTCCTTAAAGGTAGAGAAAAGTAGGGTATAAAAGCCAACTCTTCTTCTTGAAAGGTGGAAGAGAACATACCATGGAGAAATTGCCCGCACACATGTCTTGGACACTGTCACTATTAATGTCTACTCAAGGCTTCAAACATTAGGCACCTACTCTTTTAAAATGTACTCAGACACCAGGTAGAAAACATTTTTTTCCTCCCAAGCATTCGGTGATACACAGTTCTGTCTGTCGCTCTGGCGCACTTCTTCAGATCTTTCTGCATTGCTCTGTGGCTTCAGCATCATGGCTAGTCGGCTCTTTCTAATGAAAGCCTGCCCTTCTGCTTAGCCTTTCAGATAATATATAAAATTATTCAATTAAAACATATATTGTATTTTAAATGCTGTTTTCAGTGTTTTCAGGTTCGCCACCTTGGGAACCCCTAAGCGGGTGGAAGGTGGCATAAAAATATTCTAAATAAATAGACTGTATTTTTAAGACACTTGAATGCCAACTCGAGAGCTGCAGCTGGGGGACATGGAGCATAAAATGCTTCAGTAAAATAATTGCATGCATATATTTGCTTTAAACCCATTTTAATGGAAACTGGCATTTTAAAAATCTTTCTCTCTCTCTCTCTCTCTCTCTCTCTCTCCCTCCCTCCCTTCCCTCCTTCCCTCCTTCCGGTGTGTTGTGGACTTTGAGCAAAAGTCTGCTGGGAGTTTCACTTCGAGCTTTTTACACACACAGCAAAGGGGTTGAGATGTCCACACATGGAGCATAAAATACTTCAGTAAAATAAATACATGCACATATTTGCTTTAAACCCATTTTAATGGACACTGGCTTTTAAAAAAATCTCCGTTTCTTCCTTTCTCCCTTCCCTCTTTGGGTGTGTTGTGGACTTTGACCAAGAGTCTGCTGGGAGTTTCACTACGAGCTTTTTACACACGTGGCAAAAGGGGTCGAGAAGCAACCCCGATCCAGGCCCCCTTTCCCCTCTTTGCCTCTTTGTTCAACCTCCTGGCTTGTTACACCCAGAGACCGGTTGACTCCGGAGCTCAGGACAGGCACCAGGCACAAAGGAGAGGCAAGTTATGATCTGCATGTCAGGAAACCCTGCCTGTGAGTTAATCAGAAATGACAGATTCCCCACCCGTTTAAGCCAGACGTTGACTCACAGCTACGCGCAGCTTGCTTAGGTGAATACCCGCTCGTCTGATTTCATTAGAAGTGAGTTCGGCAAGGTGAATTATGAGGCATACCAGGGCAGAGGAAACAGCTACATCCTTGACACTCGTTCCTGCGCAGACTTTCCGGAGCTTGGCCACTTGCTCCCGATGCTAGATATTCTGGTTATTGTTCATGGACTTCCTCATGGTATTAAGACTCCGGTTTGAAAAACAAGTCTAGGGCTTGTGCATTTCTGCTTCGGAACGTGCAAGTTCACACTGCCAAGGCTGCACAACAACTGCAACTGGGGAGGAGACATGGCTCAGTTTGTAGGGCATCTGCTCGGCATGCAGAAGGTCCCAGGTGCAAATCCGGCATCTCCAGTTAAAGGGGCTAGGCGGGTAGGTGATGTGAAAGACCTCTGTCTGAGACCCCGGAGAGCCGCTGCCGGTCTGAGTAGACAATACTGATTTTGATGGACCCAGGGTCTGCTTCAGTATAAGGAAGCTTCGTGTGTGTGCAGTGACACAGATCCAGGCTGCTTCGACACAACTGTTGCTGGTGCCACATATCAGAGTGGCAATAATGTGTACATAAGAAAAATCATGCTGGATCAGACCAAGGCCCATCAAGTCCAGCAGTCCGTTCACACAGTGGACAACCAGGGGCCTCTAGGAAGCCCCCAAACAAGACAACTGCAGCAGCATTATCCTGCCTGTGTTCCAAAGCACCTAATATAATAGGCATGCTCCTCTAATACTACAGAGAATAGGTATGCATCATGACTAGTGTCCATTTTTACTGTGTGTGTGATAAGTGCCGTCAAGTCGCTTCCGACTCATGGCAACCCTATGAAAGTCCTCCAAAACGTCCTATCTTTCACAGCCTTGCTCAGATCTTGCAAATTGAAGGCTGTGGCTTCCTTTATTGAGTCAAACCATCTCTTGTTGGGTCTTCCTCTTTTCTTGCTGACCTCAACTTTTCCTAGCATGACGGTCTTTTCCAGTGACTCTTGTCTTCTCATAATGTGACCAAAGTACGACAACCTCAGTTTAGTCATTTTAGCTTCTAGGGTCAGTTCAGGCTTGATTTGATCTATAACCCACTGATTTGTTTTTAGGGCAGTCCACGGTATCCATAACACTCTCCTGCAACACCACATTTCAGAGGAATCTGCTTTCTTCCTATCAGCTTTCTTCATTGTCCAGCTTTCACACCCAATCATAGCAATAGGGAATACGATGGCATGAATTAACCTAACCTTGGTGGCCAGTGACACATCCTTACAGAATCTTTTCTAGCTCCTTCATGGCTGCCCTTCCATTTTTACTAGTAGACTGTAAACAAGGCACATTGTCAATGGAAGCGGCCCTTTGCTGGTTCTGCATCGCCAGGGCTGTGTTCCTTCTGTCTGTTCCTGAACCAACCAAAACATATATAGAACTTGGTATCTGGTAAAAGAGTTATCTGGAGAAACTCAACTTTTTTGGGGGGGGGGGGGTTTAAAAAAAAGAAAAGGTGGCCGCTAGCCAGGTTTGCGACTACTAACGGCAGCGTCCCAATTCTGCAGCCCCTTCCCTCATGAACTGGAACGAGTTAAGAATGTTTATAGCCCTTTTAAGGATACAGCTGCAAAAAATTCAAGTTACCGGCATGCAGTTTTTTCTTCTCTCTGCCAGCAAGCTGAAGGTGCTTTAATGTGTTAGGTTGAATATGCAGGGCCAATGCAAAGCTGCAGTGGCGCCACCCTTCCTGGTCTGCTGCCCTCACTAAGCCTCTTAACAAACCAATATTTTACCTGGCTGATTCAGGGCCGACCCTGCTTAGCTTCTTTTTTTTAAAAAAAGTTTTTATTGCGATTTAAGAAATACAGAAGAGAAAAAAGGGGAAGGGGGGAAGTTTTGCATCCGTTTGTGATAGATGCTATTATCTCAATCGATAGTATACACACGTAACACAGAGATTATGCTTGCTACCAATGATTCAAAATATTGGTTTCTATTCTATTTTTACTCGATAAGAAGTGGTCAGATATATTCTTGACAGCCACTAACATGAGAGAAAAAGAGAGTAGGAAATAAAATAGCATTAAAGATAAACCACGGTCAATTTCTCTAATGATAATAATCTGTAAGGTACACCTAGTATATTTATACATGAAAAAAACATCTACTCACATAAAAAGGAGAGAGATTGCGCTAGAATTAAATATTTGATATACGTATACCATGGTAACCATTTCTCGTTAAATTGTTCGACATGTTGCATATCGTCTAAATTCATCAAGTAAATCATTTTAGCCGTATTTGCATATTCCAACATCTTTTCTTTCCATTCGTCTACTTCTGGTAGAGTCATTTGTTTCCATCTCCTTGCAAGAACGACTCTCGCAGCCGTTGTGGCATATTTGAGCGAGTCTTTATATTTTACTGGTAAATCTGATGGTACTATGCTCAATAAAAAAAAATTTGGATCCAGGCTGAGTTTAAGATTAAGCATTGCCTGTATCTTACCATGAATATTTTTCCAATATATTTGTAATTTCGGGCACATCCACCAAACATGAAAGAAAGAACCATCTGTTTCTCGACATTTCCAACATGCCCCCTCTTTCATATTCACTTGTTGCATATGAGAGATCATATTGGGGGTGATATACCATCTATAATACATCTTGTACCAATTTTCTTTTACTTCTTGACTTGCAGTGTCTTTTTGTTTTTGCATATATTGTTGTTTCCATGGTTATCATTTTGGCAAAATTCTGCATCCATTTTATCATATTAACTTTGACCTGTTTGGTTTCTGAGTCATATTTCAATAGCAGCTCATAAGTTTTCCTAAAAGATGTTGATCGTTCTTAGTTATGATTGTTTCAAACTCTGTTAAGTCTCTCATAACTCCAGTTTTTAAACTGTCCTGTTTAAGACAAGATTTTAACTGAAGATATGTCAACCAGTTGATGTTCTTATGTTCCTTATGAAGGACTTGAAAGTTTTTAATCTCCCCTTCGGAATTCATCAATTCTTGATAGGTTACTTAAGGCACGTTTGGTACAGCATCGTCTAAGTATGCTTCCATTGGGGACATAATTGTTGGTGGAGAATGACTTATTCTTTTTTTGTAATTATTCCAAACTTTCAGGAGTGCTGGTTTAATATTGCAATCTTCTAATAGTTTTCTTGATTGAAGGTGGGATTTTGAGCTCCATAACACCTTATGGAAACCCTGTTGTAAGTCAGCTCTTTCTAATGTAATATTTCTGTTCTCTGGTTGTTTAATCCAGTCTGTTATCCATGTTAAACATGCAGCGTAGTAATACAATTTAAAATTTGGTAGAGCTAGTCCGCCTCTTCTCTTGTCATCTTGCAGTACTTTAAATCTTACTCTTGTTTTTTTTCCCATTCCAGACAAAGTGATTTAATTGTCTATGCCAGCCCTCTATTGTTTTGTCTGTAAGAGTTATTGGTAAGAACTGAAATAGAAAGTTGAGTCTTGGCAGTACGTTCATCTTAATTGTGGATATTCTTCCTAGCCAGGAGATATTCATCTTGGACCATCTTTTTAGTTCTTTGGCTACCGTATTTGTCCCCAAACTCTCTCATAATTTGTTTTAAATAACATTTTGTTTTGAGTTGATAAGTTTATTCCAAGATATTTTATCGGGTCTTTAGTTATTTGGCAACCTATTGTTTGGCAGATTTGTGTCTCTTCTTCCTTTGAAAGATTAAATGACAATATCTTTTTCTTATTTTTGTTTAGTTTATAACCAGAATATTGGGCAAATCTATTGATGTGGCAATGTAGATGCGTGCTTGTGTCTATTGGATTTTGGCAAATTAAGACAACTTCATCTGCATAGCTTTTGATTTTATGTTCTTTGTTTCCGCTTAGAAGACCTCTGATTTCCTGCTTAGCTTCTGAGATATGACAAGATCAGGCTAACCTCGGGCTATCCAGGTCAGGGCGGAGAATCCTAACATATGAGAAATTAGTATGTCAAGGAGACTAATTCAGACTAACATCCTTCCTGATTTTCTTACTCTGTGCAGGAATTTTTTCCCCTGTGGGGCAGCAGGCAGGTCCCCATCTCTACTATGAAATGGAATAATCCAAGAACATTTTTTTTCCATTTTGATTGTGCTAGAGCAGATGGTTTGGCTGTGTGAGCCACCAGTTCAAAGCCCTATCATGCTTAACTGGGTGGCCGTGGCCAAGTCTCCCTTGGCCTAGCCTACCTCATTGGGTTGTCGTGAGGATCAAAACAATAAGACAGCTCATGTACAATTCCCTGAACTCTGGGGCAAATTTAAAACATGACTCAAGAACAGGGCGTATCTCTAATAGCCCTGTGACACCTAGTCGTTTAAAACACTTATGCCCTGCTTTATCTGGGTTTCTGAGCCTTGAGGAATCAGAATGGAAGCGAGTGGGGCAGAACAGAAGCCCGGGTCTGGTTTATGGCTCAGTTCACTCAACCGAGCAAGTCACTAAGGTTTACTGGTCTATAGATCATGATGGGTAGCCGCGTTAGTCTGTCACTAGCAGTAGAACAGTGTAAGAGTCCAGTAGCACCTTAAAGACGAACAAAATTTCAGGCAGGGTAAGAGCTTTCATGAGCTTTCTCACTTACTCACAAAAGCTTATACCCTACCAGAAATGTTGTTAGACTTTAAGGTGCTACTGGACTCTTGCTCTTTTGTGTGTGTGTGCTTGTGTTTAACACGGAGTTAAACATGGTGTGTGTGTGTGTAGACACATTATGATGGGTAGCAGTGTTAGTCTGTCTGTAGCAGTAGGAAAGAGCAGTAGGAAAGAACAGTAGCACCTTAAAGACTAACAAAATTTCTGGTAGTTATCTGAAGAAGTGAGCTTTGACTCACAAAAGCTCATACCCTACCAGAAATGTTAGTCTTAAGGTGCTACTGGACTCTTGCTCTTTTGTGTGTGCGTGTGTGTTTAACATAGAGTTAAACATGGACAGCGTGTGTAGATCTGATGGGTAGCCGTGCTAGTCTGTCAATAGCAGTAGAAAAGAGCAAGAGTCCAATAGCACCTTGAAGACGAACAAAATTTCTGGCAGGGGATAAGCTTTCGTGAGCCACAGCTCACTTCTTCAGATACTGTACAGCTCAATGTGGTGCCTTCCACGGAGACAGATCACAATGGGTGAGCTGTAGCTCATGAAAGTTCATACCCTGCCAGAAATTTTGTTAGTCTTTAAGGTGCTACTGGACTCTTGCTCTTTTCTACTGCTAGTGACAGACTAACACGGCTGACCCATCGTGATCCATCTCCATGGAAGGCACAACACTTAGCCGTACAGAATGGAATCCATCAACCTTGTAAAGAAACTTGCACAGGTACATAACAGACATAATCTTTCTTATCAAATGCAGAAGACTGAACATCATACATTTACAGTGCCATTGTGTGTCTAATTCACTCGTCTCTACTTAAGGATAGATGGAATCACATTCCAGCTGTATCTGAAGAAGCATACTGGTCTAGGTTCATTCACAGTACCCATCAGTGAAGTATCACAATTCAAGGCACTCTCACATAATCTATGGGAGAGACGGATATACATAATCATCAAGTGGAGCCAGTAAAACTGCTGCAGAAAGATATTCAGAACATTGTTTCCTGAAGTCTATTTCAAGGTTTGCATGTTTAGCTAAAACTACAGTATGAAAACAGTTAGGATCTATATAGTCAGACATACTTTACATTCAGACATAGTTGAAAACATGGAGCCATGTGATTTCTTTTCTCTTGTGGGGGGTGAGCCCCACTTTCCTCTGCCTCGGCCCTGCAAATGACAGGTATACCCACTTCCGGTTGAGCACTGATTTAGTTTTGTCAATTTGCTTTTCTTTCTGCCTCCCCCACTGCAATACCATGTATATACTTACACAAATTTTAAAAATCATTCAACACTTGATCTAAAAACACACTCTTTTTTTTACACTGAAAAACTTCTTTGGAGGAAAGGGGGAATGTGGAGTCATGATGCCATGCATGCTAGCCAATTTGTGCTGTGCACAGCTGGTGATGGCTTCTACTGCAGCCTGATAGCACCTGTTTCCCCCCATCCCCGAAGCTCGATCCTAAAGAGAAGACTGAATGCCCGTACAAAAAGGTCCACTTCCACCGTGGCCCCACTGTTCAAACTATGCATGTCTGTATGTACAGTGAAGCAATCTATGTCAGTTGTGGGGTTTACATTGCTCCTTGGGCATGAGTTCTGAAAGACTATTTGATCAGCAATTTATAGCGACCTCCCAGCAGCACATCACTTGCATCACAGTTATCAATAAGCCACCTAAATTGATCTTGACTTTAACGAGCTTGGTGGAAATATTTTCTATCTGCGGACTCGTACGAGAAAGCTGTTTATAAAAAGATCAAGAACTATTCTGCCCTGCATTTCCGTCTTCCAATTATCCTTTCAGCAAGTATGAGCAAGTCCTCACGTGTTGAAAGAGAACTCGGACCGAACTAGAGAGCCGTCACTCTTGCGCTTCAACAGAAGACACCCTCCAACTGCACGATTTGAAACATACCACGAGATTGACAGGGGGTGGGGGAAGAAGAGTTTCTGACCTTGTTGTAGGACTAGCAGCAAACGCAGTCTTCCCGTGACGGGATGATATTCAGAAGGGGTCCATAACCAACTACCAGAGCCTGCAGCATACCGTCTGCAACCGGATGATGCCCTCTGCTGAGTCATTCAGGGAAAAGAACTACAAGCGCTATGGCAGGAGCAGCAACTACTCAGTTTCTGGCTTGAGGCATGATGCTTCTACAAAGCAAAGGGCTACTATGCCAAAGCAAGCTAATCCCTACAGCAGAGGGAGAGGCAGGTTTCCGCTGCTGGCTTACCCAGCCGAAAGGCTCACCTACGCATCACCCGTGAGATTCTTGATCGGATAACATATTTTTTTTTAAAAAACGTCAAAATGCAGCTGGAAAGCGGGGGAGAGGAATGCGGCTAGAAACCACAGCATGCGGGGAGTGTGTTAATTCCACCCCCATTTGCCTACTAATCAATTCCCCCCTCCAGGTGCTATATGCTCCAGTGTGGAAAGAGGTGCCTTTTTTGCGGTCAAGTCTCAGCTGACTTATGGTGACCCCTGGTGGGATTTTCAAGGCAAGAGATGTTCAGAGGTGGTTTGCCAGTGCCTGCCTCCGCATCACGACCCTGGTACTGCTTGGTGGTCTCCCATCCAAATACTAACCAAGCCCGACCCCACTTCGCTTCCGATGAGATTGGGCTAGCCTCGGCTATCCGGGTCAGGGCAAAGAGGTACCAACAGGGGTGTCTTATTTTCCCTACTGGGGTAAAAGCGGTTCAGAGAGAAAGACAGTGAAAGTCTTAGACATACTGTAGTGAAACTATCATATGGTTCTTGAATCTCACCACTTAATCAGAAAGCTTCCTCCAGAATGTTGGGGGTCTTCGACGTCATATTTGTGTGTGTGTGTGTAAGGAATACCAGGGTTGCTGAGCAGAGGAAGGCACTGGCAAACCACCTCTGTTAGTCTCTTGCCATGAAAACCCCAAAAGGGGTCGCCATAAGTCGGCTGCAACTTGACGGCACTTTACACACACACACATGTTAAGTGCCATCAAGTCGCAGCCAACTTATGGCAACCCCTTATGGGGTTTTCAAGGCAAAAGGCGAATAGAGGTGGTTTACCAGTGCCTTCCTTTGCATAGCAGCCGTGGTATTCCTTGGTGGTCTCCCATCCAAACACTAACCAGGGCTGCCCCTGCTTAGCTTCTGAGATCTGACAAGATTGGGCTACACCACGCTGCCTTCCCTCCCATGTCATACTTAAAAAGGTAAAGGTCCCCTGTGCAAGCACCAGGTCATTCCTGACCCGTGGGGTGATGTCACATCCCGACGTTTTCTAGGCAGACTTTGTTTGTGGGGTGGTTTGCCAGTGCCTTGCCCAGTCATCTTCCCTTTACCCCCAGCAAGCTGGGTACTCGATGTCATACTTAGTCACTTCTAAAGTGAAACATTTCTTTATAAAGATACTAAGCTGCTTAGAATCAAAATCTTGCCATGCCATTATGAATTAGGGAGAGGTTCACACATGCATTCCTGGACTGCAACTTCAAGCAATAATTGGCTCGCATCCAACAGCCATCACAGACAAAAGGCCATGCGCACTGCCGCAAAGCATAATGATTTTTTTCAATGGAGGCTGTTGGAATTTTTGGCTGCAATCATCCAGTGATCAGTAGTCGACAGATGTACACAGAGGTATGAATCAGCCCTCAATTACCAACAGTTCAGGCAATTGTTATACGCCAACCATATGGGTGGGTGGAATCTCTTCCGGGATTTATGCACAAGCGGTACCTTCCTGCCTCATCTCTGGCCCAGCCAGGCAGGGAAGCAGATCAGGACGCCAAAAGCAAGCTGCAGGGGAGAGGGGCACACCCATTCATAATTTGTACAGATTGCTTGTATTTCAGGGGCTGGGCCAAAAACACACACCTTACAGTCAGAGCTCATTCATGCTTTTTGGTTGCCAGCTCTCTTATGATGCCCTAATGGCCAACAATGCATTCTGCATGAGTGATGAATCACAGAAGACTCATTCACCGCTACAACTGAATTGACCAATATGCCCTCCATCAATATAGCTCAATTCATATCATCATCTACTCAGGCCACATGGAGCTATAATCACCAGCAGGCAGGGACGCTTCTTTTCTTCCAGGGGCCCTAGAAAGGGCAGCTTGATGGGCAGGACAGCTAAATATCTCCAACAGTCAACAGGGAATAAAAAGCTTGAGGCTGTACTGGCCCTGTTTGCATGTGAAGAAGAAGAAGAGAAAGAAAAAGAAGAGGAATAAGAGGAAGAGGAGGAAGAAGAGGGAGAAGAAGAAAAGAAAGAAGAGGAGGAAGAAGAGAAAGAACAGGAAGAAGAAGAGGAGGAGGAAGAACAGGAAGAAGAAGAGAAAGAAGAGGAAGAGGAGGAAGAGGAAGGAGGAGAAGAAGAACAGGAAAAAGAAGAGGAAGAAAAGGAAGACGAGGAAGGAGAAGAAGAGGAAGAAGAGTTGGTTTTTATATGCCAACTTTCTCTACCACTTAAGGAAGAATCAAACAGGCTTACAGTTACCTTCCCTTCCCCTCCCCACAACAGACGCCCTGTGAGGTAGGTGGGGCTGCCTGAGTGTGACTAGCCCACAGTCACCCAGCTGGTTTCATGTGTGGAAAAGCCAACTTTGCAACTGAAACCTGGGTCAAATACCTAAATAAATGTGGGGTTTCTATCATACCGTACATGCGTTGAATGTAATATGAGAACTACTCGACACACATTCTTTAAAAAATCAAAGGTACACAGTACCCGACCTGGATAGCCCAGGCCGGCCCGATCTCGTCAGATCTTGGAAGCTAAGCAGGGTTGGCCCTGATCAGTACTCGGATGGGAAGCCATCAACCAAGTCCAGGGTTGTTACATAGAGGCAGGCAATAACAAACAGCCTGTGAATGTCTCTGCTTTGAAACTCTACAGGGTCGCCATAGGTTTGCTGCAACGTGACAACACTTTACACATATACGGTACATGGAATGTGTTCACTGTAACTTGTGAACGAGATTACTTTGATTGCAATGAGTCTTTTGATGAACACATGAAGCTGTTCAGTACTGAATGGTCTATTGTTGTCAGTACTATCTGATTGGCAGCGGCCCTCCGGGATCCACATCTATTATCCGATCAGCTGGAGACTTAATCTGGGACCTTCTGCACACAAAGCAGAGGCTCTAGCATCGGGTCACTGCCTAGGGTTGCCAGGTCCCTCTTCACCACCGGCAGGAGATTTTTGAGGCGGAGCCAGAGGAGGGCAGGGTTTGGGGAGGGGAAGAACTTCAACGCCATAGAGTCCAATTGCCAAAGTGTCCATTTCCTCCAGTGGAACTGATCTCTAGCGGCTGGAGATCAGCTGTAATAGCAGGAGATCTCCAGCCAGCACCTGGAGGATGGCAACCCTATCACTTGCCCTCTCCCCAGTGACTGGACTACTGGACTGTCCAACCACTGAGAAGCTTAAGTGTGGCAGAATTTAAGGGCAGAAATAAACAGGCCTCAAGAACAGGACCCGCTGCATACACAGACGTATAATTATTTCAACACACAACCGTAAAGGAAAACACGTGAACTCTCAAACTACCTATTATAAATTCCACACGCTTCACAGTAAGGCAAACTCGTTGCGATTGCCACACCAGAAAATAGTTCCCATCATGACATACAAGAGTTATTTATTTAGATGTTTTATGGATTCATATCCTGCTTTTGGGAATCCCCAGACTACTCACAGCGTTTATAAAAATGCTACAGGTGCCATTAAAAGAAATTCAAAAAATATATCAACTTGCCATATTGAAACGATAAAACAGACGGACCGAAAAAAAGAGACCAGGAAGGGGTGAGAGGAGAATAGAGAGTAAACAGGATTTTATGATACTGAACTGAATTAGTTCATGCATTACAACTGACACACAGATGCAGCTTTGAGCAGCCTCCACACACGAGCCAGAGCAGAATCCGGAGCTTGTAATTCTCCCATCATGAAGAGAACTCAAGGGCATCCCATGAAGTCGACAGGCAGTGGATTCAGGATGGACAAAATGACATACTACTTTGCACAATGGGTGATTAAAATGTGAAATTTGCTGCCCTAAGAACATATGGAAGACCATGCTGGATCAGACCAAGGTCCATCAAGTCCAGCAGTCTGTTCACACAGTAGCCAACCGGGTGCCTCTAGGAAGCCCCCAAACAAGACGACTGCAGCAGCATTATCCTGCCTGTGTTCCAGGGCACCTCATGTAATAGGCATGCTCCTTTGATCCTGGAGATAATAGGTATGCATCGTGACTAGTATCCATTTTGACTAGTAGCCATGGATAGCCCTCTCCTCCATGAACATGTCCACTCCCCTCTTAAAGCCTTCCAAATTGGCAGCCATCACCACATCCTGGGGCAGGGAGTTCCACAGTTTAACTATGCATTGTGTGAAGAAATACTTCCTGTTATCCGTTGTAAATCTCTCATCCTCCAGCTTCAGCAGATGACCCCACATTCTAGTATTATGAGAGAGGGAGAAAAGCTTCACCCTGTCTACTCCTTCTCTGCTGGCAGAGGATGTAGTGATGACCACAAGCATAGATACGGTTAAAAGTGGAATAGACAGATTGATGAAGATGTCTATCAGTGGCTACTAGCCATGGTGACTAAAGGGAACCTCCACATTCAAAGGCAGTTTATTCTTTTTTTTTTTCTAGTACTGCTCAAACAGCTATAGCCTTGACCAGAAAATGAAGGAATAAAAATGCCTGACGTAGTGTTATCCTTTCGGTATTTAATTATTGCCCCTATAAATTTTGCCACAGACAGAGTAACAGAATCATATCTGATAATAACCACGTCACCTGCGCCCTCGTACCACCAGATGCCTCGTCGGACATTTCCATATTTAAATAAAGGAGTCATTAAACGGCCCTCAGTTCATTAAATATAGGACGCTCCATGACGATGTGTTTGACAGTTTCAACTTTGTCATGGCACTTTTTAATATCTGCCCTCCAAAACCACCAAAGGAAGGGCATTCACTCTTGCCAAAGTAAAAGCTCGTCTGAGTTTTGGTATTGTCAGGCAATAGAAATACTTGAATCAGAAGGGCAATACCCAAAGAGGATGCCGAGCATACCCTACGAGTCCTAACGAATACACTGTCAGAGTCCAATTTCTTTACTCGCATTTTGATTTTCCTAGTTATTTCTATGGTCTCTGTAGTCTTTGCCATGTCATTTGTAATTCCTAGATATTTCATTTTCTTTTCCAATAAATGATCTAATGTGCGCACCTGCCTGTACGAGTCTAGGTAGGCCTCCCCTCAGATTTTAAGATCTTAACTTTCCAAAGGAATGCTTTTATCCATGCCTTAGCCTCCATCGATAATTCATCCAATTCAGCTCTCAGCGCTATATAGGACTGAGATACATCTAGGAGTAGCCAGTAAGCGTCGGACAAAGTTATACTGAATGTAGTCCATCCTCTCAGAGACAGCACCAATCCAAATTTCCACAACATACAAAAACTGATTTGAGACCTTGGCATTATATACCTTTAAGGCCGAGGGGTCAAATTCACCTCCTGCTGTATAAAAGTATTTTCCAATGGTCCTCCTGACTTTCAAGGCAGTACTCCTCACCAGGTCCAGCTGTGATTTCCATGTGAGGGAGGGATGCATCAAGCCAGAGTGGTGTAGTGGTTAAGAGCAGTGGTTTGGAGCGGTGGACTCTGATCTGGAGAATCGGGTTTGATTCCCCACTCCTCCACATGAGCAGCGGAGGCTAATCTGGTGAACTGGGTTGGTTTCCCCACTCCTACACACAAAGCCAGCTGGGTGACCTTGGGCAAGTTACAGCTCTGTTACAGGTCTCTCTGCCCCACCTACCTCACAGGGTGTCTGTTGTGGGGAGGGGAAGGGAAGGTGATTGTAAGCCAGTTTGAGTCTCCCTTAAGTGGTAGAGAAAGTCGGCATATAAAAAACCAACTCTTCTTCTTCATCATCATCGAAATGGATTCCCGAGTATTTAAATTGAGTAACCTGTTCCATAGATTGGCCTGCTATATGCCATCTGAAGGTTTTTCCTCTTTTCCTTTTACTAAATATCAGAACCTTAGATTTTCCTACATTAATAGACAGACCTTCATGATTACAGTAGTCCTCAAAAAAATTAATCAATTTACGGAGCCCCACAACTGATCTGGACATCAACACTGCATCATCTGCATATAAAAGAATTGGGATTTCGCAGTTGGATACATACGGAAGATGGAAATCATTCCTCAAGAGACAATTCTGAGATCATTAATATATAAGTTAAACAGCAGGGGTGCAAGAATACATCCCTGTTTGACACCTTTGTCTAGGCAAGTACTCCAGATAACTGACTCAGCTCCTCACACCTGACCCAGGCAGTTGGACAGCTATAAAGCTGTCGTATTAGATAAAGGAGACGAGATGCAATGCCATATTTCTTTAGCTTTTCCCAGTCTAGAGATGGTATCAAATGCTGATTTAAGATGCATAAAGACAACTGCCAATATGCCTTCTCCAAAGCTCGTATATTTATCTGCTAAATATTGAAGGGCATGACAATGGTCGACTATACTTGCTCATTTTCTAAAACCAGCCTACTCATTCCCAAGGATGTTATTTTCTTTGACCCAGGTTCTAAACTTCCCAAGGAGCGTTGCACTATAAAGTTTTTCAATGATGAACAGCAAACTTACTGAGTGATCATTTGTCGGGTCCATCGGATCCTCCGTCTTATAAATCGGGACAATTATCATGCTACGCCATACTTCAGGCATGCTTCCAGTAGTGTTTATATCTGTAAAGACTGGGGCCAGACACTACGCCCACTGATCTGGGTCAGTTTTAAACTATTCTGCTAGTAGTAGGTCAGGACCAAGTGTTTTCCCCTCTTTTTGTTGCTTCATCAAGGTCTTAATCTCACTAACCGTTACCGGGGGGCATTCCTTCGTATCTGGCGGTAATTTTGGTCTGCCATCCTGTATAGTAAAGGAGGCTTCCCAGACAGCTGCCAGAATGGGGCAAGGTACAGGAAACCTTGGGTATAATCCTTTTGCTATTAAGGTCCAGAAAATATGCTCCAGTACTATTCGAGTTTTTAAACTGCGAAGGCTCCTAATTGCCCTTTTAACTGCCTTGCAATCAGCTTCGTATCAGTTATTTCTGCTAGGTATGCCATGTCCCTTAAACTTTGCCCCACCTGCTATCAGCATAGGCTGAAGGAAATCAATTAGTTCAATAAAAACGTTCCATATTACCCATGTTTTTAATAACTTGGGAGCCTATATGACTAGTTCGTTTGTGCTTCCACTTTCTCTTCCATAGTTTCACACCACCTTAATGGTCTTACATTATTATGTGCCAGGGCTAAGGCTGTTTTTGTTACAGAGGGTGTAGTGTGGCAAATGTGTAGACGTAGTAATAAATATACTGGATAGTGATCACCACCCAAATAGTCTGTTACTTCCAAGGTTTCAACTCTTTTAAAAAGATCAACAGAAGCAACAAAATAATTTACTACGATTGCCCCTTTATGATTTATACATGTATCGTCTCCTTTTTCATGAAACTAGACACATCCATTTAGTATCACTAGAGGTTCTTTGATAATAAGGATGCTGCCAGCGCCGTTAATCTTCCTATCTGTAGATCTTCTACAATTCGTGATTGGGATGTTCTTTATCTGTGTTTTGAAACATTTCAAGAGGCAGTCAACCTCTGAGTACCAGTGCCAAGAAGCAACATGAGGAGAAGGCCTTCATCTCCATGCCCGGTATGTTGGCCCTCCATGACAACTGGTTGGCTGGATGAAACAGGATGCTGGACTAGATGGACCACTGGTCTGATCCAGTAGGGTTCTTCTTTTAACCTTAACCTCTGTGCCACTGCCGAAGAACACCCACTAATAGCTCGAGGTCTCTCTGTGAAACAGAACAACCCCAGTGCTGATTAGCTCCACTTGTGGTGGCGATCCATGATGAACTGGAACTTTTCTAGCAGTCTCACAATGCATAGTGTGTTGACTTCAAAGGACACACCTCTGCTTAGAAGAAGAGTTGGTTTTTATATGCCGACTTTCTCTACCACTTAAGGCAGAATCAAACCGGCTTACAATCACCTTCCCTTCTCCTCCCCACGACAGACACCCTGTGAGGTAGGTGGGGCTGAGAGAGTGTGACTAGCCCAAGGTCACCCAGCTGGCTTCACGTGGAGGAGTGGGAAAACAAATCCAGTTCACCAGATTAGCCTCCGTCACTCATGTGGAGGAGCGGGGAATCAAACCCGGTTCTCCAGATCAGAGTCCACCACTCCAAACCACCGCTCTTAACCACTACACCACGCTGGCTCCCAAGACATAGCCCTCATAATACCTGAGCTGCTGGCAAATATACATAATTATTGAGATTCTCCACTACTACTTTTTTTTTTTACGCTATTCTGAAAGAGCTACATTTTTTAAAAACCCGGGCAAGTGTTTGCTGCATAGATTTAACCAGTCATGGTGGGCGTGAGGGGTCTCCTCCATCCCTTGTTTCCTGTCTTGCCTATTTAAAACTGGAAAATATACGAGCGTTAATTTCAGCTCGCTCGTCCTCTGCGGAACAGGACTGTAAACTGGGCCAATCGCTTCTGCACTCCTGCGGCCCCCACACTGAGAATTCCCTTTGTCTGCGGCAAGGATTCAAGACACCCACGTTGAGACTGTATTCAACGGGATTTTTTTTTTTTTGCAAAATAAAGCACAATTATTGCTCCAGCAGAAATGAAGCCTGTCCAATTTATTCTTTGGGACGGGGTGGGTGGGGAGAAGCCCGTTCGGGCTCTCGCTTTGTTCTCCATCGGTATGTTTTTGCAAAGATATCACAAGTAACAACAAGTTCACACACACACAAAATGTCACTAGATACTCCCCCCCCACACACACACACATCTTTCAAGATTGCTTTGCACGCTGGCACACGAAGGGGCGGGATCACTAAGGCAGGAGCCAGCATCCGAGACTGCTGCAGTGGGATCAGGTGACCACGTTCAGCCTCCGCAGCCGCCTCTGCTTCGAAAGTCTCTCTTGGCTCCTCAGAGCACACAAGCAGCATGTGTTCTTGTGCTCTGGCCTTGGGAAAGCAGGGTGTATGAAAAGCAACGCATGCACCCGTTGTTTGAAAGGGAACAAAACCCTGGACGGATCCTGACGCAACATGCAGCTTGCAAGCGGCAAGCACTGCACCAAAAGAAGAAGAGTTGGTTTTTTACATGCCGACTTTCTCTACCACTTAAGGGAGACTCAAACCGGCTTGCAATCACCTCCCCTTCCCCTCCCCACAACAGACACCCTGCGAGGTAGGTGGGGCTGAGAGAGCTCTAACGGAGCTGTAACTTGCCCAAGGTCACCCAGCTGGCTTCGTGTGGAGGAGTGGGGAAACCAACCCAGTTCACCAGATTAGCCTCCGGCGCTCATGCGGAGGAGTGGGGAATCAAACCCAGTTCTCCACATCAGAGTCCACTGCCCCAAACCACCACTCTTACCCACTACACCACACTGGAGCTGCTCTCCAGAATGCAAAGTTACACTGCTAACTACGCCGGAATTCAAGCAGGGATAAGAAACCCGGTAAGATGGGCTTTCTGTCACAAGCCCTTGGCTACACGCATTCTGCCATCCCGACTCTGTGTACGTATTAGGGTTGCCAACCTCCAGGGACTAGCTGAAGATCTCCTGCTATTACAACTGATCTCCAGCCGATCGAGATCAGTTCACCTGGAGAACATGGCTGCTTTGGCAATCACACTCTATGGCAATGAAGTCCCTCCCTTCCCCAAACCCCGCCCTCCTCAGGCTTCGCCCCAAAGACCTCCCGCTGGTGGCGAAGAGGGACCTAGCATCCCTGGTACGTATGCATTTATTTAAAAATGCATTGGTGCATTCATGAGTAAAATAAGAATCATTCCCCCAATGAGTATTTATTTACTTCATTCATACCCCACTTTTCTCCCCAACGGGGACCCAACGAGGCTTACAGCATTCTTCATTTTAAGATGTGATTTGATTATGTATGTTTCAATTTGTTAGCTGCCTTATGAGGGCAGAGAGGTGGGGTATAAATTTTGTTAAATAAATAAATAAATTTATCCTCGCAACAGCCCTGCAAGGTAGGTTAGGCTGAGCATGTGTGACAGGCCCAAGATTCGAACCTGGGTCTCCCAGATCCTAATCCAACATTCTGATCACCATACCATGCTGGCTCTGATTAGTGGTTAGAGTCTTGGACAGTGTCTGAGGAAACACAGATTCAAGTTTAGCACTTATCCATGAAATGTCCTGAGTAATCTTGGCCCAGTCACTCTTTCTCAGTGTAACCTACCTCACAGAGTTGTTGTGAAGATGAAACTGAGGCATAGAGAAGCACGTACACTGCCCTAAACTTGGATAAGGATGGCTGGAACTCAAAAGATGTGACATGGTGAATAAATGTACCATAAAACTCCATTTACTAAGAATTTGATCAGGACATGCCGGCATCATGAACTGAAGCCAGCTTGGTTTGACTATTTCAGCTCTCAATTTAGGAAGCCCGAATGATGACTGTTCTATCGTGGCTCTTAAAGAGGCTTCAGCATCCTTCATTCAAGGCCACAGTTGCTAGAACCCTTTGAATGATGCTGTGATAGCCTACACTTAACTGGTAGCATGAAATAGGTCAGTGCCAAAAACATAAGAACATAAGCAAAGCCCTGCTGGATCAGACCAGGGCCCATCAAGTCCAGCAGTCAGTTCACACAGGGGCCAACCAGATGCCTCCAGGAAGCCCCCAAACAAGACAGCGGCAGCAGCAAACAACATCACCCGAAGTTTTGGAATAAAAATTGTGTGTGTGTGAATTCTCCATTCTGATATTACATTCAGGACCATCCTTTTGAGGGAGGGGAGGAAAAATAAACCGTCCCAGTTGTATTTGTTTCATGGCTGAGAGCAAGCCCAAATCTCTGTCCAAGCAAAGGTGCTGCCCGTCACCTGCAGATAATGCACTCCATGCATTATCATTTGAAAGCCAGTTCGTCACAAGCTGGACCTCAAACACCATCTCAGGCTAAAGATGTAATGCACGTACATCATGACTTGATGTGGCTTGCACCTGTGTGTGTGAATGCTTTCCCTTCTGAAGGGTTACATTTTGATGTGGCAAGAGGGAACAGGGAACCACCTCTGTGGTCTGTGATGCTTGATTTGTGTTAGCTAAGAAAATAGAGACAGCCCTGCTGGACCAGTCTAAAGAGGCACTTTGTCCAGCCTCCTGTTTGGTGACAGTCCTCCCTTGCGATTCACCCTCAGCAGCAATGGGTACGCTGCTTCGGAACATGGAGGTTCCTTTTAGCCATCATGCCTCAACAGGCGACATGCTGTTGAATCTGTACATGAATTTGTCTAATTACTTTTTAAAGGCACCTGAGCCAATGGTAATCTCGGTATTCCCTGAGAACCAGCATGATGTCATGGTTAGGGAGTCAGATGGGGATCTGGGAGACCCAGATTCGAATCCTCACTCTGCTATGGAAGCTTGCTGGGTGACCTTGGGCCAGTCACACCCTCAGCCTAGCCTACCTCACAGTGTTGTTGTGAGGATAAAATGGAGGAGAGGAGAATTTTGTAAAGCCAGCTTGAGTCCCCATTGGGAGAAAGGTGGGGTATAAATGAATACATTTTGTGGAAGCACATTCTGTACATTCCTTATGCACTGTGCAAAGGAAGCACTTTATTTTGTCGGTTGCAAATTCTGCGCAGACAAGCGTTCACTTCATGCAGCTGTTGCTAACTGATAAACAGGCACACGTGAATCCTCCGTAGAGCTGACCAAAGCATTTGCTCAGCTGCCGTTCCCTAATCTGCAAAAACAAAAGAGAGGGAGGAAACTGTGGCCTACCTCACAAGGGTGCTGTGAGACTAGATAAGGTGAACCCTTGGGATTACGTCGCCTAAACAAATCACAGAATTCCTGATATTCCCTTCAAGCAACACCAAGAACATCATGTTCTCAGCAGAGGTCTGACAAACAAAGTAACTACCCTCCCTCCCACACATACAGTTGACTGCAGAGGAGTGGAGCTTTCGACAAGTTATGTCCAAATTAGGGAGTTTCTTGCCTGGGTGTGCAGAGCTTTAAGCTAGCCCCGAACAATGCAAAAAATGCACAAACTTTATGACAGATGTGTTCCCCCTACACCAATTTCATGTCATTCAAGTGAGAGTAACAAATAACCTAATGGCAGGCAGGTCAAAGGACAAAAGAAAACAGCTCATCATGGGGAGGGGCCGCGGCTCAGAGGTAGAGCCCCTGCTTGGCACGCAGACGGTCCCAGGTTCAATCCCCAGCACCTCTAGTTAAAGGGACTAGGCAAGTAGGTGATGTGAAAGACCCCTGCCTGAGACCCTGGAGAGCTGCTGCCAGAGTAGACAGTACTGACTATGATGGACCAAGGGTAGAAGGCAGCTTCACGGGTTCATAAGAAGTTATCTTAGAGTCCAACCTTTTCTCCTTCTAGCTCAGTCTGCACTTATTAGAAGTGGTCATAAGAACATAAGAAAGGCCATGCTGGATCAGACCAAGGTCCATCAAGTCCAGCAGTTTGTTCATACTGCTGGTACCTCTAGGAATCCCGCAAACAAGACGACTGCAGCAGCACCATCCTGCCTGTGTTCCACAGCACCTAATATAATAGGCATGCTCCTCTGATCCTGGAGAGAATAGATAAGTATGCATCAGGACTAGCATCCATTTTGACTAGTAGCCATGAATACCCCTCTCCTCCATGAACATGCCCACTCCCTTCTTAAAGCCTTCCAAGTTGGCAGCCATTGCCACATCCTGGGACAGGGAGTTCCACAATTTAACTATGAATTGGTCGTCGAGTCCGAGGCAGCCTTTCCCCAACACCTGCTGCTTGAGGGCCAAACTACATGTCAAGATTTCCACACCAGATGCGGGGTCCCCATAGGAATTCTATTTAAAACAGCGGCCCAAGGCTGGTTGGGACTATGGCATGGGGGAAGGAGGGGCTGCTGCATTCCCTCCCCCATGCCATTTTCCCAATCTGAAATGGCATTATTTGCCCTGTCTGGGATGGCTGCGTGTGCACTGAATTCTTGCACACACAGCTCCCGATGGGGCAAACAATACCCCCTGCTGCTGTTTTGGGTTGGGGAAACAGTGCGGGGGGGGGGTCAGGTAAGGGCCCCTCCTCCTCCTGCGCTACAGTCCTGACCAGAATTGGGCCCTGTCGATAACCTGCTGTCGGCGTCCCGCTGCAAGTCTCTGTGGCAAATGTGACATCTAATTTGGCCAAGAGACCTTTCAAAGGGAGGTGCCAAGGATTGCCCCAGGTGGGACATACTGCATGTGCTCTATCACGGAGCCACAACCCAAAAGGCAGCCAGTATCTTGGTGAACTGCATGCAGAACATGCATACAGAGAATTTACTGAAAGCAGCTACAGCCTACCTGGCTTGTCATCAGACACCTTGACTCTTCTGAGCTCTGTGCTGGTAAAGCCCCAACTTCAACTAAGCAAACAGTGATTTAGTTTGGGCAGATGATGCTGGGGAGCTTCATAGACAAATAGAAATGGGGCCTTCTTGGTGGTGGCCCCCCAGATAGTGGAGAGGACTGACTGTCAGTCTCCCTTTGACTCGTTTTCTCATTCAGGAACAAAAGGAAAAACAGTTCTTGTCTCCCTGGTCTTCTGACTGAATACCAGAGCAGTCTGACTGCATTCTACAGTTTTATCAGATGTCACTGTTAGCGGGTTAATTTGGTGGATCAACATCGCATGGAGAGGTGGGATAAAAGTGTCTAAAGACAAATTAAGACTCAGCTGTTATCAGCATGTTCAAACATCACAGTGATGCAATGTGCAAAAATCCCATATAAGCGATCAGAATATCAAGGAGGGCAAGCAAAGGATTCGTTTCAGGCGCTATTTTCAACTGGCGCATAACATCTCACCTTCTGCCATCTCCACTAGGCACACTTCACAAAATGCACCCCTAAATTCTGGCAGACTAATGAGCACAACACATGAAGCTGCCTCATACTGAATCAGACCATTGGTCGTTCAAGGTCAGTATTGTCTACTCTGACCGGCAGCGCCTCCCCAGGATCAAGGCTGAGGTATTTCACATCACCTCCTACTTGGTCCTTGTAACTGGAGATGTGGGGGATTGAACCGTGGACCTTCGGCACGCAAAGCAGAGGCTCTTCCACTGAACCACAGCCCCTCCCAATGATTGTGCCTAATGGGTGTGTGTTCCCCAAACTCCCCCCCACCCCCCGGGGCCTTTCCGTCATGGAATGGTTAAAGGTCTCAAAGCATAAGTCTCCGTTCTCCAGTGAAGTATCCATAACTTTCCATCGATCCAGATTTTGTTCGCCGTTGTCTTCCTTGCCCACTTTGGAATTCCAGCCATCTGCTGTGCAACCCATTCGGACTGATGGCGAGGGGGACCAACACACCAAGAGGGCCAGCGTGGTGTAGCGGTTAAGAGCGGTGGACTCTGATCTGGAGAACCGGGTTTGATTCCCCACTCCTCCACATGAGCGGCGGAGGCTAATCTGGTGAGACGGGTTGGTTTCCCCATGCCTCCACATGAAGCCAGCTGGGTGATCTTGGGCTAGTAACAGCCCTAGAGCTCTCTCAGCCCCACCTACCTCACAGGGTGTCTGTTGTGGGGAGGGGAAGGGAAGGTGATTGTAAGCTGGTTTGATTCTTCCTTAAGTGTTAGAACAAGTCAGCATAAAAAAACCAACTCTTCTTCTTCTTTTTCCGTCCCGGTGTTCCCATATTGTGGACTTAAAATCAAGGCATGAACTATCCTGGTAGCTCTCCTCCTGCTTTCCTCTATTCACTTCTCTGGTAAAGACCAAGCTCCTCTAGTTAATTCCATTCAACTTTTAGTCATCATGGTTTTATTTTGGTAAACTCCAAAGAAGCCCTGATCAGGGAAGAGCCTATTACAGGGTACGAAGAATTGCAACAGGCATTAACTGTGCAATCCTAAGCGGAGATACACCCTTCTAAGTCCATTGAACTTAATGGGTTTAGAAGGGTGTAACTCTACGTGGGACTGTGCTGTAAAGCCTCGAACTTCCCGTCTTTAAATGCTGTCTGACTGGACCGCGATTGACGGACTGACAGTCGTGTTTTGGGCTGACCACTCCTTGGATTTTAAACCCTTAAGAATGTGTGTAATTATAAGAATGTGTATAATTATTCAACAAGCCGTTCTTGTGTAGGTATCAAAACTGCGCTTTCGTATTGGCAAATACCTCCATTCATCCCAGAGGATGCAACCTCAAACTTTCTCCGCTGTGCAGTGCCAAAGACGGCAAAACTGTTCCAAGAGTAAGCAGTCTGAGGACCAAAACCAAAGAACACGCAAGTAGAAGAAGAAGAAGAGTTGGTTTTTATATGCCAACTTTCTCTACCACTTAAGGAAGAATCAAACCGGCTTACAATCGCCTTCCCTTCCCCTCCCCACAACAGACACCCTGTGAGGTAGGTGAGGCTGAGAGAGCTGTGACTAGCCCAAGGCCACCCAGCTGGCTTCCTGTGTAGAAGTGGGGAAACAAATCCAATTCACCAGATTAAGCCTCCACCCCTCGGGTGGAGGAGTGGGGAATCAAACCCCACCACCACTGCACCACAACTCACTACACCAAGTGAGTTGAGGAATATATTTTTTTCTGCTGGAGAGGCGGAAAAATGCAAGCCTGCCTATAAGAGGGGTGTAGCTCCAAGAGGGTAATTAAACTGAACTTTACACAGATTAATTTAGAGTTGGATTACATTAAAGCATAACCCTGAAATAGCCTATTAAAATAAGATATATTCGGCAACAAAGCACACTGACTCATATCCTCCATCCAGCTCTGAAGAAATAGCAAGCCCTACCCTGTTACATGGTGTAATTCAAGCCGCACATGGTTACGGCCTGTCCACTACGGTGTGCCTTCAACAGTGGGAATTCCCCCCCCCCCCACAACCGCTGTGGACCAAAGGAACACAATAAGAACAACACTTAGCATGTATATAGATCTTTTAATGGGCTGTAATCCTTACAACGATCCTGCCGGGTAGATGTTATTACTGGAGAAGGGGAACTGAGGCCCAGAGAGAGTATGGCCTGCCTAATGAATTCACGGCACAGCAAGATCTACACCAGGTATTTCCAGCTTCCCTGGATGAGCCTCTAAGCCAGATCGGCTTCCAAGAACTGGCTCTGAAGGCAAAAACTCTTTACTCTCTTTAAGAGGCGGCACAGTAATACAGAGGGACCCTTTTTTTAAAAGTCACTTCATATATTTAGCCAAGCAATTTCGACTTGCTGAAATTTTTGACCGGGCTCGAGTCCTAAGGGAGCACCTGCTATAATACTCTGGCTAAGAGCTGAAGCACTTCTTTCTTTACTTCATTTATACCCCACCTTTCTCCCCAATGGGGACTCGAAGCGGTTTACGTAGGTCTCCTCTCTTCCATTTTATCCTCACAACAGCCCTGTGGGGTAGACTAGGCTGAGAGTGTGTGACCGGCCCTGGGCCACCCAGCAAGTTTGCAAGGCGGAGCAGGGAATCCCAGTATACATTCAGAGGTGGGGACCTACCCTAAAGCAAAAGATAGTTGCAACGCTACTGGCTGATACTGATCCAAATGCAACCCTCGAAGTGGCAAAAATTTTATCTACGGTTTTTAAATGATACTTACTTTTAACTGACTAACAAGCCTGAACTGACCCTAGAAGCTAAAATGACTAAACTGAGGCTGTCATACTTTGGACATATTATGAGAAGAGAAGAGTCACTGGAAAAGACAATCATGCTAGGAAAAGCTGAAGGCAGCAGGCAAAGAGGAAGACCCAACAAGAGATGGATTGATTCTATAAAGGAAGCCACGGCCCTCAATTTGCAAGATCTGAGCAAGGCTGTTAAGGATAGGACACTTTGGAGGCATTGATTCATAGGATCGCCATGAGTCGGAAACGACTTGACAGCACTTAACACACACACGCACGCACACACACACACACACACACACACACACACACTTTTAACTGTACTGCTCAGATATTGTATTTCTGTACAACTGGTTGTTTTCATATTATGGAATTTATAGAATTTGTCTTGCTCATGACCTGTTGGTCCACAAGCATAAAGAATAAGGGGAAAGGATTCCTAGTATGACACCCTAACCACTACAGCACACAGGCTCTCACAAGACGTTACCTAGCGCAGAATCCGTCCACCCCCTTCTTCGCTGTGCGCCAGTCCCCAACTGAATGCAGAAAGAGCCGAGAGAGCCGAGCTGTTCCCACACATGACTAGCAGCGATTTCCGCAACTGCGGCAGCACCTTTTCAGCCAACGTAATCCTGAGAATGCCTGCAGCTATAATCATGTATAATTTGGTGAACGCTGAGTATCCAAAGGCAGTCAGGGCCAATCTTGCCTTGCGTGAGCCAGCCCTAAGACAGGGGCGTCGAACTCATTTGTTACAAGGGCCAGATATGACATAAAAATCACTTGGTTGGGCCGAGCCACCAGTACCATAAAATTTAATTCCAGGTACCAGAGATACAAACTTTATAGAAGACACAGGCAAAGCCAATGAATGATATTATTTATTACTTTAATTTTTACTTAAAATACAAACGTGCTTAAAACAATAACACTCTTACAGTATTTTCTTTTATTTAACAGTCTTTGATAATTGACAGCTCGAGACTGAGGAAGGTGGGCTGCCTTGGCTGGCAAGCCCGCAGTTGGCTTGCCAACCCAGATCAGGATTGTGGGGGGGGGGGGGGATGGCTGCCTTGGCTGGCAAGCCTGTAGTGGCCCAGCCCAGATTGGGAGGGGGGGCTGCCTCAGCTGGCTTGTGGGCTGGATAAGAGCCCTCAAGAGGCCTGATCCAGCCTGCGGGTCTTATGTTTGACACCCATGCCCTAAGAGATCAAGCTATTTTATTTAATACACTTATATCACACTTTTTGGTCTGATGGCTTTGCAAGGAAGTTACCCATCATAACATTGCAGATATGTCCTCCGGTTGCAAAAACAAATGGGGTCAATTGCTAAGAGCACTGCTTTCTTCTGTCTTCATCTTGCATGGAAATTGGATCTCTTTCTGGATGCAGCTGACCTGGCAATGAGGATCCGTGTTACACTAGACTCCTGCAGTGTGCTCTTCAAGGGCCTGCCCTTGAAAACTATCCAGAAACTGGCCCTTTTGCTGGTTGGTAAAAATCTCTAATACACTTGTTACTCTGAAAACATTCCACTAGCGCCAGGGTATTTCTGGGTTCAATTCAAGGTGCTAGAGCTTACCTTTAAAGCCTCTCCCGGCCTTAAACCCACATGACAACTGTGCTACCCTGATCAGGACTTGGGGGGGGGGGTCCCTTTAACGTTGACAAGAGAGATCAGCCTCTGCCCATGCACAAACCCTTTCTCCTTCCTTGAATATAGTTCCAGAGTCTGCAAATTATACTTCGATACAGTTCCAGAAGTTTCTTGTACACGTTGTTTTTGCTGTTGATATTTTATGTGGAATTGTGTTGGTTGTAATTATTTGAATGTTTGTAAGCCACCCCTAAATCTATATGAAGGAAGGATATACATTATTTATACAAATAAATAAAATATAAACATGGAGAGGTGGGGTATAAATATTTTAAATAAACAATTAAAATGCTACGTTGAAATGACAAAATGACTGTCTTTACAATATAATCCCTACAAGATTCATAAAGATAGTAAAAAATAAACAGGGGTCTAGTGGCACCTTAAAGAATAAGATTTTATTCCAGCGTAAATTTTAACGGATCAGAGTTCCTAGCATCAGACACGTCTGACAAAATGCATTCTGGTTCACAAAAATGGGTGCTGCAATAAAAATCTTCTTAGTATTTCAGAGGCTACCAGACATTTGCTTAATTTCCCCCAACTAAGAAACACGGCAAGCCCTCTGAAATGACTGAAGACTTACCCACACACACACACACACACACACACACACACACACACACACACACACACACACACACAAAGGCCAGGCAGAATATAGTTTTGGCCCTTTTTTCAAAAATCCTGAAAGGAGCTAGGAACGCAAGCCTCCTTGGATACTCCACTCTACAGTCAAGTTGCCACCACCAAGAAGATGCTGCTCCTTGCAAATGTCCCGCCAAAGAAAGAACAGGGCCCACCAGAAGATCTCATTGCCCATGGAGGTTCATAAGGCAGAAAGCATCTTGTCTTAATTCACACAGGTTTGTCAGTCAGCACCCGCACTTTGAAATTTTGCTTGGACGCAAACCAGACAGCCAGTGCAGAACTCTCAATGTTGACATGATACAATCCCTTGCAGTCTAACATAACCTGAATCTGGACTACTCCTCGGATTTTTTCATTTTTTTGCCATAAAGTCATATTTGACTTGTCACATCTGACAAGTCACATCAAGGTAAGAGACTTCAGAGGTGGTTTGCCATTGCCCGCCTCCGCGCCACGACCCTGGTATTCCTTGGAGGCCTCCCATCCAAATACTTGCCAGGGTCAGCCCTACTTAGCTTCGAGATCTGATGAAATCAGGCTAGCTTGGGTTATCCAGGTCAGGGCCCTTGGATTTCACCACAGTGAAACTGTAACAAATGAAAAGCGGCAGATGAAAAATGAAACTGAATGAATTAGCGGAGCGGCTTTTGTGCCAAGGATGGTATAACATCAACAGAAGAAAACCCCGGCTCGGTCAGACCAGTGGTCCATCTTGTCCATCATTAGGGTTGCCAGGTCCCTCTTCACCACTAGCGGGAGGTTTTTGGGGCGGAGCCTGAAGAGGGCGGGGTTTGGGGAGGGGAGGGACTTCAATGCCATAGAATCCAATTGCCAAAGTGGCCGTTTTCTCCAGGTCAACTGCCCTCTATCAACTGGAGATCAGTTGCAATAGCAGAAGATCTCCAGCTAGTACCTGGAGGCTGGCAACCCTATCCATCATCAAGTTTCAGTCAGTGGCCAACTGGTCACCTTACACAGCCAACAAACATGGGATAGAGGCCATTTGTTGCCTTCCAGCACTTGTATCCCAAGGTTCACTGACTCTAAATATGGAGGTTTCAGGGAGTACGGGACAACGGTATAGCACAGAAGTTACCAAGGCACATGCAGCCATCACAAGGTCCCTCTTTTCTAGAAAAAAAATGTAGTTGGGTGAATCAGCCACAGCTGAAAAAGACACCCTAGGGCAGTGATGGCGAACCTTTTAGAGAGCGAGTGCCCAAACTGCAACCCAAAACCCACGTATTTATCGCAAAGTGCCAACACGGCAATTTAACATGAATACTGAGGGTTCCTCCCAGCTCGGCAAGGGGGGGCCCCCGCGGGGAGTCCAGGGAAGGGGGGAGTGCAGAGCCCTTCAAAGCCCCCGCCGCCCAGAGTCCAGGGAAGGGGGGGCAGCTTTGAAGGGCTCCGTGCTGCCTACAGGCCCCCGCAAGTGCCCACAGAGAGGACTCGACGTGCCGGACTTGGCACACGTGCCATAGGTTCGCCAACACGGCCCTAGGGAGATATAGGCCACATACCAGCCTCCAAGTACCTGCCTCCAATCCTTTCTCAGCCATGAACTTACTGGGTGGGCCGGAACAAATCAATCCCAGTACTTCACAGGGTTGTTGTAACAATAAAAAGTCCTAGTGAGCAGTGAAATTTATCCCAGCATTACATATTTTGCTATGTATTTATTTACCTTATCTATAGTCTGCCTTTCTCATGCAAGCAGTAGGATGATACGTCTAATAAACAATATAATAGGACTAGGGAGCACATAGGGTTGCCAGGTTCCTCTTCGCCACCGGCAGATTTTTGGGGTGGAGGACAGGGTTTGGGGAGGGGAGGGGCTTCATTGCCATAGAGTCCAATTGCCAAAGCGGCCATTTTCTCCAGGTGAGCTGATCTCTATTGGCTGGAGATCAGTTGTAACAGCAGGAGATCTCCAGCTAGTACCTGGAGGTTGGCAACCCTATCCTCAACAGTTACACCTTTCTAACTCCACTTAGGATGGCACTATAAATTGCAGCCAGGTGCTACATTTATACATAATAAACCTGACTAGGATTTTTTTTCTCTTTCCTTTAGCAGGCACAGTTTAAAACCTGAACTCCTACACCTTGTTGGTTGTCAATATTTACTTCAGTTGTGTGGTTTTCTTTTAAATAAACCTTGTTCTCATTTTTTGGAAAAGGAAACCACCTTGTCCCCACCATTTTACCTCATACCTTAGTTATAAATCAAAGTAGCCTTAGGGGGTATAGGGTATATTCAGGCCCAAATTCTATCCCTTCAAAATTTAATCCCTGCTGGAAATTCCCTAGGAAAGTGGGGAAGGCTAGAACTGTGATGGAAAATCCTCTGGGGTGGTGTCCTGCCCCAGGAAATTGTCACAGCCCTGTGTGACATACTGCAATTATCACAACAATGACCCATCAATCTCCCATCACTAACCTGAACAATGGACTGCATTTTTTTTCTTTCCCCGGCAAAACTAGTTTTTTTAACCTATACTTTAAAAGTTTCTGCTTTTGGATTTCCCGAGACATGCTCAGTTGTATCATCATCGCCTTCCGAAGACATTACACAACGCATACCAGAAGTATTGTGTTACTCCCATTACTAGTCAGGACTGAAAAGGAATAAACTGAAAAGGGGAAGATCAGGTATCAGAATCAGGGTGAAATGGAATGTGTTTTAAAAAAAAATGCGGGGCCCAATCCATCAGAAACGCCACCTGCAGAGCTCTTCTCTCTGAAACAAATGAAACCGATACAAGAGCACAGTTCCGTTCTACTTCCCTACCGTGCAAACAGCAAAGAAGAGCACGTGACTCCGTGTGCTTCACTGGCTACATTCGGACATCAGGGTAAACCTGATCAAACCCCAGTTAGTTGGACACCCAGATGCGAGGGTTGCCAGCTCCAGGTACTAGCAGGAGATCCCCTACTATTACAACTGATCTCCAGCCGATAGAGATCTGTTCACCTGAAATGGGCGCTTTGGCAATTGGACTCTGTGACATTGAAGTCCCTCCCCTCCCCAAACCCCACCCTTCTCAGGCTCCGCCCCAAAAACCTCCTGCCGGTGGCAAAGAAGGACCTGGCAACCCTAGTTGAGGACTGCACTGTTAATTACACACTAGATCAATCAAACCCTGCTTGGAAATACTGTTCTTTTTTACATTCATCCACAATGATGTTATCTTGTTCCCCACCCCTTTTTTCTTCCTGTATCCTTAAAACTAAATAAAAATTTTACAAAAACAAAACAACAAAACCTCCCACCGGTTTGAAGAGGGACCTGGCAACCCTACCACATGCAGATGATACCAAACTGGGACTTCAAACTACAGGGTTTTTTAGCAGCTTTATTAACTATCGTTGGCGCAAACGGTGGCTTGTTGCAAAATCTGAATTCACAAACCCTGATCTGTTGAGTAGAGCCCGCCTCTCTCTGTCCCTTCCTTATGCGCCTTCCTGCTGGGAGGCAGAGAATAGGCACAAAGCAGACAAAGTGGGATTTATGCACAAATCAGGATGTATTAAATCTCAGTCATGGAGATTAAGCAGAGCTGGTTGCACAAACCACGGTTTACCGTGATGTCTGAATGTAGCCATAGACAACACCGAAAAAAACATTAGATCTGGTGATCACGAGACACACCATGCACAGGGAGGTCAACAAGCTCGCAAAGAACGTGAAAAGCACTGCAGGATGCTATGAAGTTCTTGGAGGAATTCCAAAAGATTTGGAACCCAGGTGGATGACAAACTCAGAGTTAACAAAATAGAAATGAATGGATGGTGATGCCAGTAGTGTCAAAAGATGATGCTGAACTTTTTACAACGTGGAAAGGAAAAAAGAGAGTATATACTCAGGGTCCGTATAATTTTCCTAGGCCCAGGGCAAACTTGAAGCATGAGTTTCCTCTTCTTGATTCCAATACATACAACATCATGGGTCATAAGAGACAAAAATTCTATTTGTGAAATGTTACACGTACACTATATCTTCATGGTAACAGGCTTGCGGTCCACACCAGGCCCTATGGAGCCTCATTAAAGTATACCCATTCCCCACCCCAAATCTTGAGCCCAGGCAACACCGCTAACATGTCAAAAAAAATTGAAAGGGGTTATAAATGTATTTTTTCTTGCTGTTTCTTTATGTTCTCACTGTGAGTCTTTTTGTTTCACCTGGTCCTGACAAGAGTCTGGGACTTCTCAATTCAGAAAGGAGACAACTAAGGAGGTTTATGAAATTATGCACGGGGTGGAGAGAGTTGACAAAGAGAACTTTTTCTCCCTCTCCCAAAATACTAGAACTCAAGGGCATCCAATGAAGCTGATGGGCAGTAAATTCAGGGCAGACAAAAGGAAGTACTTCTTTACACAGCGAGTGATTAAAATGTGGAATTTGCTGCCAGAGGATGTGGTAATGTGGCATTGGCCACTGGCACAGACAGCTGTAAAAGGGTAGATTCATGGAGGAGGGGTCAACCAGTGGCTACTACTTATGGTGCCTAAAGAGAACCTCCACATGCAGAGGCAGTAAACCTCGGAATACCATACCAGTCCCAGGAAGCAACATCAGGGGAAGGCCTCAGCCTCTACGCCCTGTTGTTGGGACCGTCAGAGGAACTGGGTGACCACTGTGTGAGACAGGATGCTGGAATCGATGGACCACCAGTCTAATCCAGCAGGGCTCTTCTTATGTTCTTATGATACTATTTTGTGCTGTTTACATGCAACTGATGCAAAATTGCCAATAAAAATGGCATAAATTTAACAGGGGGGAAATCAGCGTGAGGAAACAAAAACTGATGTGAGTATAAAGACTCACGCATCATTCAATCCTCAGAAAGAAGAAAGTGAAACATAGATGTCTGAGTGGAAACACTGAGGATGACAGATTCCGTAGCATCCCTAGTTTTAAGTCAGGCTGGAAGACAGTCAAGGATAATTTTAACTATGCAGGTGGTTACCATGGGGGTTTAATTAAGGGTTTAGTGGCTAAGGGAAGCCATCTCTGAAGAGCTGAATGGACAAATTACTGATGTACAATGAGTAAGCTGTACTTATTACATTACAGCTTTTACAGAGCAAAGTGAATCCTGGAAAAATAATAGCCAGAAACAGAAAATTTGCACAGCTGGTAACAAGCTACGCAGGAAAGCCAGAATGAACGGGAAAGGGGTATTTTCATCGGCACCATCACCAGTGATGAAATAAGGAATGACAAGATGGAGAAGACAGGATCAATAGGCACAAAGAATGACAGAAGAGAGTCCATTGTGGTCAGATCTGGAGTTTACTGTGGAACTCCAAGCTCCAAATTTGAGACGGGAAAGAGGAGAGTGGGGTGGACCCGGAACCAATTTAATACCTACGCACTGCCCACGACAGTGAAGCCTAACTATCTTTGGGTGAGCTGAAGAACAAGTGAAGAACTCCAAGATATCACTTATGTGTGTGTGTGTAAAGTGCCGTCAAGTCGCAGCCGACTTATGGCGACCCCTTTTGGGGTTTTCATGGCAAGAGACTAACAGAGGTGGTTTGCCAGTGCCTTCCTCTGCACAGCAACCCTGGTCTTCCTTGGTGGTCTCCCATCCAAATACTAACCAGGGGTGACCCTGCTTAGCTTCTGAGATCTGACGAGATCAGGCTAGCCTGGGCCATCCAGGTCAGGGCAAGATATCACTTACAGGGCCCATTTTATTTTAAAGTTTTTATTAATGACCTTGTGAAGCGAAGGAGGAGGGTACAGAAAGTCACAGATGACGCCAAAACTGCAGGTGGTGTAGAACAGGATCAGGAAGGAGTTATCCATAGCAAACTAGGCGACTTCACGAATGTCACAGGAATGGAATGAAGATAAGGTCATGAACTTAGGGACAATTGGCAGACGTTTGCAGACTGCAGCTAGAAAATAACAGAGGAGGCTGGGGACCTTTAATGGTAGCAAGACAACTACAGGCTGATGCACAAGCCCCTGCATATATCATTTACATGTAGGAGGCAACCCCGGGTTCACATCTTCCCACGCAGCCAACAAGCTTAAAACACAATGTGAAGTCCACACACATAAGCTGTTTAGGCCTGTTTAGCTTGGAAAGAAGGAAGTTAAGGAGAAACAGATAGAGGTCTATAAAACTATGCATGGTATGGAGACAGCGGACATAATACTAGAACGCGGGGTCATCAGCTAAAGCTGTAGGGTAAGAGAGATTCAAAACAGATAAAGAGGAAGTATTTCTTCACACAAAGCATAGCTAAATTGTGGAACTCCCTGCCTCGGGATGTGGTGATGGCTGCCCACTTGGAAGGCTTTAAGAAGGGAGTGGACATGTTCATGGAGGCTAGAGCAATCCATGGCTAATAGTCAAGACGGCTACTAGTCATGATGCATACCTATTCTCTCCAAGATCAGAGGAGCATGCCTATTATATTGGGTGCTTTGGGACACAGGCAGGATGTTGCTGCAGCCGTCTTGCTTGTGGGCTTCCTAGAGGCACCTGGTTGTCCACTGTGTGAACAGACTGCTGGACTTGATGGACCTTGGTCTGATCCAGCATGGTCTTTCTTATGTTCTTAAGCTATGTGCATACGCTCACAGGGGCAAAATCATCTATCCCCTCCCCTTTGGGGAGGGATGGATTACAACAGTGTAGTCAACCGTACAGTGCATTCCTAAGGAGAGTTACTCTAGTCTAAGCACATTCATTTCAATGGGCTTAGCCTGGAGTAACTCTCCTTAGGAATGCACTGTATGTGTATATGTGAGCCTCACATTGTTACGCTCTTATGTATGGGGTGAGTGCATATCCCACAATTCACCACGCCTAGGGCACCAGGGCTATGCCTGGACCAGCCCCATGAGCCACCAATGTGACGAGACTGCAAAAAAGGCAAATGCCATTTCCATAGGCACCGGCACATTGGTTGAGATTGGCTGCTGAACCCTCACACTCTGAGAACTTACCTGTGGAAGTGCAAGTACCAGAGACACGGCCTTTTCCGTTGAGGCACCTCCGTTACGGAGTGCCCTCCCTACAACATTCGGGCACCAGATGAAAATATTTGTGTTTCTGGCACTTTTCTTTGATTCCGTCGATTTCTCTTTTTGTTATCCGAGTATGATTAGGATGAGCCCAAAAAGGAATGCCGCTTCTTCCATTCTGCATGGTTTTAACAGCTGGCTTTATGCTGGTCTGTGCTTTGGTTCCTAATTTGGGCTTATGGTTTTGGCAGGCTGTTTGTATGCTGAGGTTGTTTTGTTTTTTTTAATACCTAACTACTTGGACACAATGCTAAGAATCCAGAGTAGAAACATTTTAAATAATAAAGCTAAAAATGGGTTGTTTAGGTGGAATGTTTCTAGCAGGAATAAGGAAATGTTAATACTTTTCAGCATAACCCTGAGTAAGAAAATTGGGATAATGTGTCCAAGTGTGGTCATCCACAGCAAAAAAATAAAAATAAAGCCAACTTTAAAGGCAAGAATGAAGAGCCTATTTTATAAGGTGCAGATGCTGCCGAATTTCACAGCCCTACAGTTTTTGACATTAAAATCTCTATGTCATTTCTGCTTCTTCCTCGAGCAAACTGCACCCATGACTCTTCGTTTTCATGCAATTTTCTGTCCCCACACACCAAACATTTCCCATTAAAGGTACGTCAATTTTAATGTCACTTCTGAGTCAATGGCACCAAAGAAAGTACTAAATCAGAAATACCAGCAGCAACAAAAGGGATGAAAGAAAAATCGCTCAGGATGACAACAGGTGAGAGCAAAGAAAAAGAAATTAAATGGGGGAATCTTCCTTAGTTCATATTATAAACACATAGTTAAAGAACTTGGCCTATTTGGCCAGGGGGAAGCAAAGAAAAAGGAAAGGAAATAAGATTGTCTGCCTACCAATGCATACCAATGCATCCGAGACACTAACATAGCAATGGATGAAAACTTTTTCAGATTAAAGAGAAGCAGGAATGCTGGGTACAAGAACTAATGATCATATGCGATTCATTAAGTTTGAAGACAACCTCAAATTCAGGGGAGGTGGGGGGAGCCTCACTCATCTCAAGAAGAAGAGTTGGTTTTTATATGCTGACTTTCTCTACCACTTATGGGAGAATCAAACCGGCTTACAATCACCTTTCCCTTCCCCTCCCCACAACAGACACCCTGTCAGGTAGGTGAGGCTGAGAGAGTTCAGAGAGCGGTGACTAGCCCAAGGTCACCCAGCTGGCTTCATGTGGAGGAGTGGGGAACAACCCCCAGTTCACCAGATTAGCAACCCAGTTCTCCAGATTAGAGTCCACCACTCCAAACCACCACTCTTAACCACTACACCACGCTGGCGCTCATTTAATTTTGTGCCCGTATCACAGAGGCTATTCCCTCAGCCACCCAATCAATTTAGGGGCATCATTAATTGAACCATGAAATTATAATGGTGGAATTATGACTGTAGATTCTATCCCCTGCTGTTCAGGACAAGCCTCCAAGATAAATTATTTAATGCCCTCATGGGAATAAGCCTGAAAGATGGGCCTTTTTCATAATGCCTAGAGACATTTGTTTGTGTATTTAAATTATACCCTTATATTTATACCCAATGGGCACCCAAAACAGCTTATACTGTTCTCCTCATTTATCTTAACAACAATCCTATAAGGTACGTTAGGCTGAGAGTGTGTGACTGGCCCAAGGTTCCATGGAAGAGTAGGGATTTGAACTCAGGTCACATGCCTCTATCTTTTTCTGAATATTTGTTTTACTTATTTAATTCATTTATACCCTGCCTTTAAGAACATAAGAAAGGCCATGCTGGATCAGACCAAGGTCCATCAAGTCCAGTGGTTTGTTCACACAGTGGCCAACCAGGTGCCTCTAGGAAGCCCACAAACAAGACGACTGCAGCAGTATTATCCTGCCTGTGTTCCACAGCACCTAATAGGCATGCTCCTCTGCTATTGGAGAGAACAGGTATGCATCATGACTAGTATCCATTTTTACTAGTAGCCATGGATAGCCCTCTCCTCCATAAACATGTCCACTCCCCTCTTAAAGCCTTCCAAGTTGGCAGCCATCACCACATCCTCGGGCAGGGAGTTCCACAATTTATTCTGTAATATTCTTTCTCCCCAAATATTCTGTAATATTCTTTCTCCCCAAATATTCTGTAATATTCTTTCTCCCCAAATATTCTGTAATATTCTTTCTCCCCAATGGGGACCCGAAGCGGCTTACATCTTTCTCCCCTCCTCCACTTTATCCTCACAACAACCCTGTGAAGTATGTCAGGCTGAGAGAGTATGACTGGCCAAAGGTCACCCAGCAAGCTTCCATGGCACAAGCAGGGATTCGAACCTAGGTCTTCTAGATAATTGTCCAACACTCTTAACCACTACACCACACTGGCTACCCTATCTACCGCGAAGAAGAGTTCTGAAGACCTGAAAAGTTTGCTCACTTATACTTTGAATATTTTAGATAATCCTAATAAAAGGTACTGCATTACACCTACACTTTTGGATTCCCCCCCACCCCAAATGATCCAAGCTTCGCTACTCGCACAATGCTAAAAGCAGTAAAGTATCTAGCAACAACAGCACAGACAGAAAAACATGCCCAAACATGCCACAGTGCTTTTCGGCTCCCGCCATTCCAAATACCTTGTAGAGAGGGTTTTTTTAAGTCCATTTCAGTGGTTTTCACATTTGAAGGTATTCAAGAGGAAGAATATTACAGATAAATGGAATGTGTCTGCCAAGATTGCACATAAAAGTTCACAGCATCCCATAAATTAAGAGGCCCTGAGCATGTAACTTTAATAGCTATTGCAATGCCTACCATTCATTAACTTGTCTAGATTATTACTATTAATTCAATCACTCGGTTGCTACAGGCAGCCAACCTTATACGACCCTCTTAACAGGACTTACCTCCACCTAAGTGCGCTCTGGACCACTGCCTTAGGACACGATCCCCAGCTTTCCCCTGCAGATCTACCAGCATGCCTCTCCACCCCCCAAGCCATGCCACAACAGGCAGCCAAGTCCCAGCAAATCCCAGGCATACCTGGGAGCCAGAGAGATTGCAGGCGCTGAACCGCTCCTGGCGTTTCTCCATTCCTGGCAGAGAGAGTTTTGCAACTGGTCAGACCAGTCACAGCACACACACACACACACCCTAGACAAGGGACGGAGCGCTGTGGGCCTGGCCAGGTGGCGTTCTCTGTTAGCCACCGAAGGTCACTGAAAGGCCTTTTACTGGCCTTCAGATCCCAGCCAGAGCTAGAGCAAGACCGACAAGATTTCCTGGTTATGAGCTTCTGAGAGTCAAAGTTCCCTTGCTGGAGGAGAAGACATCGTTCCACGCTGTACAGTGCAACAGAGTTGGGGACTGAGCCCCAAGACATCTTCTGTGAACTCAGCCAGTTCACTGATCTTTCCAAACTTAATAATGGATCTCCAGATTTAAAGCCACCGGAGAACCTCTTATACAGACCTTTCAAGAGAACCTCTTCTGCTGCTCATCTCTCTCCTGGGCCAAAATTTACCATTTATTTACACCTTCTCCTTCCTATCCCCCCTTCAATTTTCAACCCTTTTTGACTTAAATTTACATTAAGTTATAATTTGAAGGAGAATTGGTACAAAATGATGTATCGTTGGCACTTATCACCAAGGAATGAATTTCCTTGGTGATAAGTGCCAACGATACATCATTTTGTACCAATTCTCCTTCAAATTATAACTTAATGTAAATTTAAGTCAAAAAGGGTTGAAAATTGAAGGGGGGATAGGAAGGAGAAGGTGTAAATAAATGGTAAATTTAAAAAATGGTAATTTAAAAAATGTATTTGTGTCCTTTTTTTGGCATTTATACAAGTCCACCAAAGATGATAAAAGGACCCTTCATGAGTTTGACACTTTCAACACTTATTTGAAACATTTTTATACATTGGTTCTTGTAGGTTATCCGGGCTGTGTAACAGTGGTCTTGGAATTTTCTTTCCTGACGTTTCGCCAGCAACTGTGGCAGGCATCTTCAGAGTAGTAACACTGAAGGACAGTGTCTCTCAGTGTCAAGGGTGTAGGAAGAGTAATATAAAGAGTAAACCGTGAAAGCCTTCGACAACATTTTTATACATTTTTGCTAATTTCATTCATTCATTCATAAACCTTTAATGGCATATAAATTGTTACAATTGATACGAACAATGGTCATAAATCTTAAAACCGATAAGATACAATTAGCAAAATCAAATTTTATCTTATCGGTTTTAAGATTTATGACCATTGTTCGTATCAATTGTAACAATTTATATGCCATTAAAGGTTTATGAATGAATGAATGAAATTAGCAAAAATGTATAAAAATGTTTCAAATAAGTGTTGGAAGTGTCAAACTCATGAAGGGTCCTTTTATCATCTTTGGTGGACTTGTATAAATGCCAAAAAAAAGGACACAAATACATTTGGAAATTATAAAGATTTTAAAAGTTAACTTTAAAATGAAACCAGAGATATACCTTTTAGGTCTCATGGACAAACAGTTTGAAAAAGAATACGGAACTTTGTTTCTATATTTGATCTCAGCAGCCAGATATATATGCACAAAAATGGAAGAACCCAGTGGTACACTGTTTAGAAGAACGGCTGATGAAGCTACTAGATTTAGGAGATATGGCAAAACTAACTGCGTTAATTAGGAAAAATAATCTAAACAAATTCATCGAAAATTTGAATCCCCTGATAGACTTCATACACAAATCAGGAAAAAAATGACTTTATGATATGTGGATTTGAAAATTAAAAGAATAAGAATTTAAGAATAATAGAGGAAAGTAGATAACTTATGACGACAATAAAGATAATAAGTAAGATATAGAATATACAAGGTAACTAGAGAGCTAGCAATAATTTTGTTATTACAGCTATATCCTTTGCAATTGAAAGCGGAACGTCTTATGTATATGTATGTACATATCTTGTTTGTTTTTTCTTTGTTTTTTATGTATGTCTATGTTTATGTATTGAAATAAAAATTATTTTAAAAATTCAACCCTTTTTAAACACAACTGTAATTAATTTGTCGTGTTTTACGCTATAGTCTTCTGAGTGCAAGAAAAACATCATTTCGGCCTTGCTTAAAAGGCTGAGAACAAAGCAAAATCTATCTCCATGGGCAGGGCAGGCAGATTTCTTTTTCTGAAGGGGGAGAGAGGGTTTTTTGGGGGGAGGGGGTGTAATACAAAACTTATTTTAAAGCCCTTGAGTTGCAAATGTAGTATTTACCCATTCAAACAAGAAACATGAATAGCCCTGACAAGCCCAATCTTGTCAGAGCTTGGAAGCTAAGCAGGGTCTGCGACGGTTAGTATTTGGATGGGAGACCACCAAGGAAGACCTGGGTTGCTGTGCAGAAGGCGGCAATGGCAAACCACCTCTGCTCATCTCTTGCTTTGAAAACCCCATGGTCTTGAGGTCGCCATGAGCTGGCCTAGTTTTAACGGCACACAACTATTATTATCCAAAAAATGTATATTGTGTCCCAATCAAGAACGCTAGTCCAGGAGTGACTTGGTTGAAAACACTGGTTTTCAAACAACATTTGAGGAGAAAATCTAAGTTTCCTAGGAAACTTTTTAAGGGTCCCTTTCTTCTTCCTGGAAGCAAGCTTGCTTCTCCCTTCTAATCTTCTCCTGAAGTCTGCAGATGGAGGAGATCATATTGGTTGTGTTCATATAGTAAGGCCTAACATGCCTGGTTCATATCCCCCAAGTATTCTGAGTTTGTGACCTAAGACATGCCCCCAAATCCTCCGAAGCACACAGGGGTTCTGTGGCAGATGCATTAGTGTGTGAAGTACCCCAGAAGACAGAAAGTTTGCCTGTTGTAGGGAAACACAACGCATAGTTAAATTCTGGAACTCCCTGCCCCAGGATGTGGTGATGGCTGCTAACTTGGAAGGCTTGAAGAGGGGAGTGGAGGATAGGGGTATTCATAGCTACTAGTAAAAATGGATGCTAGTCATGAAGCATACCTATTCTCTACAGAATCAGAGGAGCATGCCTATTATATTAGGTGCTATGGAACACAGGCAGGACAATGCTGCTGCAGTAGGGTTGCCAGGTCCCTCTTCACCACCGGCAGGTTTTTGGGGCGGAGCCTGAGGGGGGTGGGGTTTGGGGAGGGGAGGGACTTCAATGCCATCGAGTCCAATTGCCAAAGCAGCCATTTTCTCCAGGTGAACTGATTTCTATTGGCTGGAGATCAGTTGTAATAAAAGGAGACCACACTAGTATCCCATTGGGAACCTGTTGACAGTGCTGCTGCAGAATGTTGAATTGAAATGGACTTATATATGTAATTGACTTACTATAAAATGAATGATGCAATGTGGGGCTGAAGAAACGAAAGTGAAACGGCCGTCCCCCAGCTTTTGGATTTATATCTACTATTGGATATCTTGCTGAATTAGTTTTGAAACTCAGAAGAGGACTTTTTTTTGCCTCCAGATATACACCTATAGATTGTTTCATACTTACCTGTATATTTGTATATAACCAATCACTTAGTTGCTAAGCTTTCATGTTGTACACTAGTCTGTTCTTTCCATCTTCATTACATATGTGTTTTTTGCAAGCTGTTTATGTGCATTTGTGTACCACTTTCCCGTGCTAATTTCCAAACCTATTTGGTATAGGGACGGAGGTGCCTTCATTTTTGTTTTGCTTAGTACCTGGAGGTTGGCAACCCTATGCTGCAGTCATCTTGTTTGTGGGCTTTCTAGAGGCACCTGGTTGGCCGCCGTGTGAACAGACTGCTGGACTTGATGGACCTTGATCTCATCCATCATGGCCTTTCTTATGTTCTTGTGTTCTAACAGTGCTCATTCTATCTCAAGCCAACTGTCCACACTTCCTTAGGAAGGCCCAGTGCATGCTTTAAGAACAAATGGCCTTTGGCACACATAAACAATTCCTTGCACCACAACTGGCCTACCTATGCATGCTGCAGTTATGATCAATATTTGATGGGCTCCGAAAAGACATAAAGTAACTGGTTAACTGAAACCGACCAATTAAAATCCAGGCCGTGGGAAACCTGACAGCCTTGTCAGCAAAAGCTCATCTGGGTTTCTTTAAAACTGGCCTGATTTGATTTAGAGGTTCCGCCGACAACACATTTATAAACTCTAACTGAAAGCAGAGAGACTGAATTTGGGTTAGAAGCACCCAAAGATTTCAGTGTACGCAGAGAACTTATTCACTGTAAAACTATTTTCAAGAATGGGGGGGGGGGAATCAGAGCTGGACCACAACTTGGGTTCCTCCCCCTCCTTTACAACAGTATCAGTAAAAAGCATGAAATGTCATTTCGGAACATTTGCACATGCTTCACTAGACCGCAAACATTCTCGCATATGAACCTCCACAATATCTGAAGTCTTCTAACAAAGCCCAGCATCACCTTCTACCTTTCACAGAGGCAATATTGTCCTGCACTATAGAAGAGGGGTCTTTCGTGTCGTGGCCCCTGAGTTATAGGATCTGTTGCCTCCGTCCCTGGTTTTTGCTCCCTGAAAACAAATTAAAACGTTTTTTGCTTCAGCATGCTTTTGCTACCGAATAGGGTTCTTGTTCTGTTGTCATTTTTTCTTATTGCTTTTCTCTTTTAATTGTTTTGTTAGCCATTTTGAGTTTTTCTATGCCCTTTTGTGAATTTCCACTGAACAGGGATATAAGGGTTGCAATTTGTTTTGTTTAATATGGCAAAGAACTCTGAGAAAAACATCCTCCAATGCTAACGCTGAGCAACTTGATTCAAGTGATCAGAAAAGCCATCTGGTACAGTCTTCCCAGAACTGAACAATTTCAGAAACAGATTGTGGGGTGTGTGGGGAAGAACTCCCTCATGTTGGAATGCCTTCCCATTTTAAAGCATAGACTTGGAAACCAAACAGATCTGGAATAAGGATTCCAGTCTAACCTTCTCCCTGATGTTTTTAAGCTTTCTGTATGCATGGCATTTTTGATATGGGAGAACATTCAAAGGCACAAAACCCCGCCTGCGTTCTGAAGAGCTCTAGAAAGATTTGATAATACTGTAACGAGGGGTCATCTGCTGAAGCTGCAGGGTGAGAGATTCAAAACTGATAAAAGGAAGTATTTCTGCACACAACACATAGTTAAATTGTGGAACTCCCTGCCCCAGGATGTGGTGATGGCTGCCAACTTGGAGGGCTTTAAGAGGGGAGTGGACATGTTCATGGAGGAGAGGGTATTCATGGCTACTAGTAAAAATGGATACTAATCATGATGCATACCTATTCTCTCCAGGATCAGAGGAGCATGCCTAATATATTAGGTGTTGTGGAACACAGGCAGGATAATGCTGCTGCAGTCATCTTGTTTGTGGGCTTCCTAGAGGCACCTGGTTGGCCACCATGTGAACAGCCTGCTGGACTTGATGGACCTTGGTTTGATCCAGCATGGCCTTTCTTATGAAGCTGCCCAACATCTATCTTTTTAAATTTACTTTAATACAAATACTGATACATATATCTAAGTCAGCGTTGTCTGCTCTTGAGAGGATGCTGATCTCCAGAAAGGTCTTTTCCCAGCAAGACCCGTTCCCTTGCCAGAGATTCAACCTGCAACTTTCTACATGCAAATCAGGTGCTCTGCTGTTGAGCCTCTGCCATATACCAAGCTCAGATCACCCACCTAGCTCAATTCTGTCTGTTCTGACAGGCAGTGACTTTCCAGGGTCTCGAAGGCATGTCTCTGTCATTGAGCCACATTGAGCCACAAATGACTGCACCATGCACCGTTCATGAACATTTAACCTGTCCTTTAAACAGAACTCATTACATACTTCCATCTCATAAAGTTCACACACAAGAGCAATGAAAATGGGGAAAGCACAGGGTAGAGCTGTCCCGGTTGATGAACATTTGCTGAACAGCTGGGAGCAAGGGCGGTGTGGCAGTTAGAGCGTTGGACCAGGATCAGGGAGACCCAGGTTCAAATCCCCACTCTGCCACGGAAGCTTCCTGGGTGACCTTGGGGCAGTCCCACAGCCTCAGCTACCTCACAGAGTTGTTGTGAGGATAAAACAGAAAACAGGAGAATGACATAAATCACTTTGGGTCGCCATCGGGGTGAAAGATGGAGCATCAGTGAACTAAATAAATAAGATTTTTGCTTAAACACAATACATATTTTAAGGCTCATAACAGAACATGAACACTTTTGCTGTGAAAAAAGTGTCACACTGTAGTAGTAGTAACGGCATTGTTTTTAGCTGTCGTCTTCTAAGCTCATCTCCTCCATTTTGTGCAGCTAAATTATAATTTTTGAGCATTTGAGACTAGCAATATCTGGGACCTTTGCTCCTGCAGCAAGCAAGATGGGACTTGTCCACTATATCCATGCAAATTGCTAATTATCTGAAAATAAAACACGGTGGCTTAGGATGAGTTTCTAATGTGCTTGAACAAGTTGTTTGCCCTTGATGCAAAGATTAATTAAAGAAACAGACTTGCACAAAGTGTGACCGTTCACCCCTTAGGCCCTACCTGTCTCGCCCTGATCTGGCCACAGTGATCTATGCAGTGATCCACAGGGATCCATGCAGGTTGAACTACTGTAAATCACTCTACGCAGGGCTACCCTTGACGCTACTCCGGAAACTCCAGCTGGTCCAGAATGCGGCGGCGAGGGTCCTGAAGGGACCACCCTGGAGACCACATATTCGACCGGTGCTCCGCCAGCTGAACTGGCTCCAGATTGAGTACCGGATCAAGTTCAAGGTTTTGGCACTGACCTTTAAAACCCGAAACGGTCTGGGACCATCGTACCTGTGGGACCGCCTCTCCCGATACAGTCCGCGAAGAGCGTGACACTCATCTGGTAACAACCTACTGGTGTTTCCTGGCCCAAGAACTCTCCGTCTGTCCTCAACCAGATCCAGGCTCTGGCCTGGTGGAACTCTCTATCAAATGAGACCCAGGCCCTGCGGGATTTGGCTCAATTCTGCAGGGCCTGCAAGACTGAGATGTTCCGCCAGGCCTATGGTTGAGGACAGTACCAGTTTTTCATCTTAGCTGGCCTCCCTCCCCCTACCTTCATCCCTGTAGATCAGTGGTTCCCAACCTTTTTTTGACCAGGGACCATTAGGACTTTTTTGTTCGGTGCAGGGACCCCAAGGTTCAAAATAAAAATTCCGAGAGTTTTAAAATAAACTTTAATCATAACTGTTAGTTAAACATTAAACTTAGAATAATATTTGAATATGGTTTTTTTTTATAATAGAGAACTTTTAATTGAAAAGATTAATTTATTATGGGTTTATAACTTTGTTTTGCGGACCTTAATTTAGTTCTTGCGGACCCCTGGGGGTCCGTGGACCCGCAGTTGGGAACCAGTGCTGTAGATGCTCCCTTTGCACCCTTCTGCTCCTGTCCCTTCCCATTTTTCTCCCTCTCCCCCTATTTACTGGTTATTCTTTGATTGGTTATCCCTGGACTCATAATTAAGGGTTTAAAGGCGCCATCTGGAATTTTAAAGCAATAAGGTTTTGAGCATAAATTATATATAGGGTTGCCAACCTCCAGGTACTAGCTGAAGATCTCCTGCTATTACAACTGATCTCCAGCCAAAAGAGATCAGTTCACCTGGAGAAAATGGCCGTTTTGGCCATTGGACTTTAGGGCACTGAAGTCCCTCCACTCCCCAAACCCCACCCTCCACCCCCAAAACCTCCCACTAGTGGCAAAGAGGGACCTGGCAACCCTAATTATATAGCATGACATTTTAGTTCTATTCACATTTATGGTTGTTAGCCGCCTGAGCATGACTGCGGTCGGGGAGGGATAGAAATCAAATAAATAAATAAATACACGATTAGTACAGCCAATTATAAAAAAAGCAAAGGATCAAGGAAGTTTCAAACAAATGTTTGAAGCCAAAGTTGCAATCCCACTGTAGAGCTGCACCCAATCCCTTTGAAGCCTGGGGTGGGGGAAAGGGGTGTTCGGGGAAGGACAGATTTGAGGGGAAAACTGAAATATATATAATGCTTATTTTCTTATCAACTCTAAACTCATTTTACTACTTTAAACAGTTAAATTGTGGAACTCCCTGCCCCAGGATGTGGTGATGGTTGCCAACTTGGAAGGCTTTAAGAGGGGAGTGGGGGGTTATCCGTGGCTACTAGTCAAAATGAATACTAGTCACGATGCATACCTATTCTCTCCAGGATCAGAGGAGAATGCCTATTGTATTAGGCAATGGCAAACCACCCCGTAAACATAGTGCCTAGTAAATGTTGTGATGTCACGTCACCCATGGGTCAGTAAGGACCTGGTGCTTGCACAGGTGACTGGCTACCTGTAGCTTTACCTAATGGAATGGAAAGTGTAATGTCTGCCAATTTCCCCTTGCTGCTGCAAACCCCAAATCACCCTTACACCATTCCTGTCCCCCAGGAGAAGCATTTCAGGAAGACCAAGGTGCTGCCGCAGGAAAGAAAGAGGCAGGAAAGTTTTGTTCTACCAACAGAAAAGCCTTTCCTTTGTGGATAACTTAGTCAGGATCCAAAAGAAAGTGTAGGATTTGGACAGGAAGTCTCATACAGCCACAATAAGGCTAGCAGCATATTTGGATGCTGACACTGTCACCCAAACATCCACAAAGATTTGCCCTCCTGCACACCTCAAAAAACTCTTTTTAAGAAGTTGGATTCATGCCTAGAGTTATAAGACACTACTCTTAAGTTACTGCTTTAAGTAGAAAGATTTTCCCAGACGTAGGGCAACCCAGAAAGGACCGTGTACACTTTCCTGAGTTCCCGCAGATAGCCTTTCTGAAGAAAACTGCTCTTAGATCAATCTTTGTCCTTTTATGCATGTTTCTTGAATGGTCTTATTAACTCCCTCCCTCTTCCAGGCATACACACCTACAACCAATCCCAGCTTTACACTTTACAGGTATCAACGACTTTCCACCCCACCCATGTAGTCTTTAAATCATGTACTGGCCTCTCTTTCACCATTTTCCCATTGATCCCCCAAGTCCTCATTGTAGGAATCAGCTCATGTTGGCATTCCTAATTGCCCTCTTGCCCAAATCTCTGACTTGGGAGAGGCTCACTGTGAGAAAGTTTGAAAACCTAAGCTCTTGTCATATTGACCTCAAAGAACAAAAGATTCAAAACAGGTTCAGTAACCAAGGATGCAAATTTCCTTTATTAAAGCAACTGTTTAAACTATCCAAATTTTTATTGTTTAAACATTAACAAGCTAGCACTCTGTCTAGTACATATACCTGTTCTTACATCCTGCAAGCTGATAGTTTTTTCTTAACAAAAAATCAGTAACACATTTTTGGGTCCTGGTGTCAGTCTTGGAAGAAGAAGAAAAAGAAGAGTTGGTTTTTATACCCCACTTTTCTCTACTGAAAGGAGTCTCAAAGTGGCTTACAAACGCCTTCCCTCCCTCTCCCCACAACAGGCACCTTGTGAGGTAGGTGAGGCTGAAAGAGTTCTAAGGGACCTGTGACTAGCCCAAGGTCACCCAGCAGGCTGCATGTGGAAAAGTGGGGAAACAAACCCGAGTCACCATATTAGGGTCCGCAGCTCATGTGGAAGAGCAGGGAATCAAACCCGGTTCTCCAGATTCAAGTCCTCCACTCTTAACCACCATTTACAGTAGGGGCCAGCATTGGACAACATGTTCTGCAAGCAGAGATCACGGCACAGGTAACCCTTGGCCAATTTCCCAAGCCTTGTAAAATGTTTAAACATTTTCAACAATATATAAACACTAAACAAATCCTTATAGTTTAAACATTTAATGTTTCACGTTGCTAACAGTAGTGTCTTGTACTTTAACGTCTGCTGTTACACAAGAGCTCTTCGTCATTCTGCCTGACAAAGAGATCGGTGGACGTCAGAATGGTACATGAGGGTTGCACTGATGTTCAACTAAGAACTTTCCATCTGGCCCTAATCTAGGGTTGCCAGGTCCCTCTTTGCCACCGGCGGGAGGTTTTGGGGGCAGAGCCTAAGGAGGGAGGGGCTTGGGGAGGGGAGGGACTTTAATGCCATAGAATCCAATTGCCAAAGCGGCCATTTTATCCAGGTGAACTGATCTCTATCGGCTGGAGATCAGTTCTAATAGAAAGAGATCTCCAGCTACTACCTGGAAGATAGCACAGGAACGATATAGTACAAAGTAACAACAACTATATTATGAAGATCCAATGATTATTCATACATGCACCTTATGGGCTTTTTTAATGAGAATTCCTACAAATATATATTAAAAAAACTGTATTGCACAAAGACTGCATCGAACGTGGATTGTATATTTTGTATATATTTCTAATAAGTGCTACTTGTGTGTATTCCCACTTGCTTGTTTTTGCATGTTTAAACACAATATAGCTGTTGTTACTTTGTACTATATCGTTCCTGTGCTGTTTTCCAAACCTCACGGTATTGGCACGGAAGTGCTTTGATTTTGGGTTACTACCTGGAAGATGGCAACCCTACCCTAATCCCAAGGGAACCTCTTCTGAAACTGCTCAGGGATCTACTTCCTCCTCCACAGGTCCATCAGCAACACAGGCTGAGGATGGGCCCCTCCTTAGATGCTCACTTCTACTGGCCTTACTTTAATCATGCAAAGGAGTGAGCCTAGAAAGAGGAGACCTTTGCCAGAGTCTCTGTTGCTTTCCAGGCTGGGAGCGAGGGGGTTAAAGAGCCCTTTGCCGGCGTCTCCACTTATAAGGAGGTATAAGTCAGCAAATGCAACCAATGCAAAGGGGTCACACACTCAAGATGAAACGAATAGCAACGTTTCGAGTTCTCTATCGAACACGTGGAGCGATCAAGGCAAAGAAATAGGACAGGGCATCTTAGGGATTTGGCAATAGACATCCACCATTCTGCATACGGCAGAATTTCAAGGGAAACCCAAACGCCGGCTGTGCTCACCATGCTGAGAACCAGCATAGTGGTTACAGTATCAGGCTAGGATCTGGGAGGCCCAGGTTCGAATCCCCACACTCTGCCATGGAAGCTTGCGGGGTGACCTCGGGCCAGTCACACACTCTCAAGCTAAACTACCTCACAGGGTTGTTATGAGGATAACTTGGAGGAGGAAAGAATGCTGTAAGACACTTTGGATCCTCACTGGGGAGAACAGTGGAGTATAAATGAAGTAAAAAAAAAATTAATACTCTGCCCCCCCCCCCCCACAAGCCACTGCTTCAACCCTTACTCAGTAAAAAAAAAATCACCTGTTAAAAATTATTGGGTTTTTTTTACCTCACCCTTCCTTCAAAGGAACTTGTTGCAGGAACTTTTACTCTCACAACAACTTGGTGAGGCAGATTAGGCCAAGAGACAGTGCGGTGTAGTGGTTAGATTGCTGGAGCAGAATTTGGGAGACTCCGGTTCGAATCCCTTCCCTGCCATGGAAGCTTGCTGGGTGACCTTGGGCCAGTCACACCCTCCGGTTGTGTGTTGTACACACGCATATCCAGGGCTTACCCCTCTCAGACATGGGGTACAACAGCTAGGCGACGAATGGGGGAAACCTCACTTCAAATCTGTTCTGCCAGGAACTTTGGTCCAGTCTCTAGCCTAACCTACCTCACAGGGTCGTTGTGAAGGTAATAAATTCAAGTAAGTAATCAAGAAATGCTGCTCTTAGCTGAGTTTCACTCTTCTAGCCTAAATAAGAAATCAGGGGGAATTAATAATTAAGGAAAGCTGGAACCCTTGGCCCGCTTCTCGTGCAAACAATAGCCTGGCTATAGCCAAAGTGCTAACTGCCATAGCAAAAACCAATAAACGTTTTGTCAGAAAGCATCCGTTGGCTTCTTTTAGTTCCTTCTCAAGATATTCTTGCTGGGCAGTCTGCCCCAAATGAACAAAAACGGACTTCGCTTGCGTGGCGATCATCGAGAACGCCTAGCTTCACACCCCAAGCTGCCTCTGCGCGCAAGAAAGGTGGTTTCGCTTTAGAAAAGCTGGGGGGGAAATTCCTCAGAATAAACCGAGCAAAAGCATCTCTATCCTGGGGGGCGTGAAGCGTGATTAAAAATAAGTCTGACGCAGAAGAATTCTCCGGTTATTACACTTTTAAAAGATTCCCTGCCCAATCCACATGTAACTGCTTTACTCATGCATTAACCTTTGCTGCCTTTTTTTTTTTTTTACAAAACGCCCCCCCTCCCCAAACCCACAGAGAAGTCCGACACATTTCAGGCTGTCGACCACTACAGCGTCTTGCACAGACCAGGTAACTACGTTAAAAGCAATAAAAGCAAATGCCCCCGCCCACCGCTCGCTCGTGCCT